>NC_133616.1:62532952-62842952 GCF_964106895.1 Numenius arquata | reverse complement strand
TAAACATTTTTTGCAGTATATTTTCATACAGAGCTAGTTATGTAGCCAAGATGTTGTTACAGAATAATATTTTAGGACAGAAAAGACGCTTACAGTTGTTTTGTTAATACAGTTTTAACACAAACCAGATTTATGTATGCTATTTTGCTTATAAAATTATAAAAGGGACAAGAGACACTATGCAATCTTTCCTTACCCACTGAGGGCATTGATGTTTACCACATAAAGACCTCATAGTTCTGCTAACAAACCATAAACCCTTATATTGCCACACAGTTCTTCTCAGTAGATGATCTACTTAAGGGAATAGATATATAGTGTATGTGTGTAAGGAGCAAATGATGCCTCCTCTTCTTAAGGCATTTAAGCTTCATAACAAAAACCATTCCGTTACTCCATTGTCAGGAAGCATGGCAAGGTTTGTCAGGTGTGAAAGAGGAAAAAGAATGGTTACTAATTAACAGAATCCTTTGCTCTTGCAAAGAAGAAATTCTTAGATACTTGAATGCGCTGCATATATGTGTGCAAGTGTGTGAGTGGATTTGTGAGTATATATACAAAGTATTTAATTCTCTTAATAATATCATAGTATCTGGATTGGATAGGAATTTCCATGCAAATAAGTTCAGTGCATTTTCCATACATCAGAGTGATGTATTGTTTTCAAAATGCTCCCTTCAAGGGCAATACAAACATCAAGAATTCAAAACGAGTTTAGCTGAGTCCTGTACTGTGAAGTAGGAAGAACGGAGTCTTTGGTATTAGGGTTGGTGTGTTCTTCGTTCAGTTACCCGTTGTTAACATGTTATGTCCCTTTGCAAAGAGAATCAGTATGAAACCCTGGCAAGATTGAAGTGGCTAGAAGAGGATGTAGATATACTAAAAGTGTATTTGTACAGTCTAGGAGGACTAACAGAAAATAATACAAACTAGAAAGGACTTAGTAGGTACACATAGAAACCACAATAATAAATGTAAACTTAAGTATTGTCACACAAAGATTCGCATCTATCCACTTACCCAGTTCCTTTAAATATTTTTCTCATGTTGAGCTGAGATGATATAGATAAGGCACTTTGATATTAATGAAGAGGAGACAAAATAGTAAACTTTGTATGTCATATACAAAACATAAACAGAAGCTTATTTTCTAGAGGATGAGAGAACAAGTAAGCAGCTTTTGTGAAATCAGACCACACTGACACATCATTCAATAATTCATCATGGCTTTTGCCTCTCTTCCTTTGAATGTTCCCACAAAGTGGAATAGCAAAGAATATTATACTGGAGACTACTTTAAGTGGGTTCTATATGTATTTGTTGTAAAATTTTAGCCAGGACAATATACCATATAACAGCTAAGGACTTAGATGTTTCAAAACCAGAGTAAACGGGGCTTGTGTATTTATGACCAATTCCCAGAGTTCCAGTGAAAAAGTTCTCTGGTATCCTGTAATGCACTGCGATGTCATATTCAAGAAGTTTAAACCAGTTTGGATAGTTCTCAGTTCAGGAAAATATTCCTGTTTGGCAAAGCAAGCAAGGTTCAATGTAAATGCAGTAGCTTAAAGTACTTAATTCAGTGCTTAGCTGAACAAGGATGAACTGAAACATTGTGCTTTCCTGGTTTCTTTCCCAAGTGAACCAGTGGATCAATGTATGACCATGTTTTTTGTAATTCCACAATGTCTGATACTCCTACTTTCTTAAGTGTTTAGCCCAAGTTTCTTCAATTAATGTACAAGTTTCTCTGCAATGTCAGCCCATTTCCTAGCTTCTAGCTTCTGAACTTTTTTTAAACCTGTTTTATCCCTTGTCTTTACATGTAGTAAATGAAGATGTCTTTCCCAATTTCCTTCCTCTATTTTTCAGTTTAAAGCTCCCTCAGCTGATTGCAGGCAGACATATAAAAAAAGTCTGTCAAGAACAATCATCTTTGTGAGTGTCTTCCAAATGCTGAACTTGCAAAACCCCCACATCTTGAGTTTTCTTAAATTTGTCAATTTTTCCCACCTCCTGTTAGAATGGGAAGAATCTCTTATTATCAAGGAGTTTGTGTAAGTGTTACAGAGCTAATTTTAGGCTTATATTCTTTATCTTTCACGCTACAGCATAAAATGGGATGATTACAGTTTGATTTTCATATTAGAGAATGCACTGGTAGTCTTGCAATAATTTTTAATTATTTGTAAAGTGAGCAAACTTGTGAAATCTGCAGAAAAAAAAAATGATTGAAAGCCATTATGCCATTATTTGTAATCGGATTAGAGTATTATCCTCTAGATTATAATAAAATTTCATTAAATGGAATTTTCTGCTGTAGTATTACCTACTTTGTGTAGTCTCCTTACATTATCACCAACCTGAAGGGAAAATCAAAAACAAAAGAAAAGGTAAAAACCCCAAATGTATGAACAAACATTACTATTTTTCTCTCATATGTTCACTTATGAACTTAGTATGATCCATTTTCAGCAGCGTTAAATGTGGTTATTGAGTTCAAACTCTAAGTTCATTCAATAAGACATCATGAGACCTTGTACCACTGGGAATTTAAGAAGGAAGGAAGCAGTACCTGTACAGAGTAGTGAAGTAAGTAAAGAAGTATCTCATACTGCACTCCTAATAGCAATATGGGAACAGGAAGTTATATGTTCCAAGCACAAATAGAACTGTTATAGCTCCTTGTACTCTGCCCATAGTCTATGTGTTTCTCTTGAATAGCTGTGCCTGTGTGTGCGGTGTTCAGCAACTTATCAGTAGTACGCTTTCAGACTCAGTTATTCCAGTCAAAATCACAGCAGAGCCAAGCCTCCCAGTTTGAACAGACACAAAAATTCCATTACAGTTAGTTGTATACTGGCTGCTTGTTAGTATTGCAGATTGGATCCCTTTCTAAATGATCTTCTACAAAGTATGTATATCTATAAGAATAGTTTTCAAGTGTTTCTATCTTACTAAAGCATATGTTAAGAATTGTGGAGTTTTGAATGTAACAGCTTTATTTTTTTTTTATATGGGCTATAAAATTATTTTCTTGCCTAATTTGCTTCAATCAGACATTTTGTGATGTGTATATAGCTTTTCTTCACTAACAATGAAATTCAGTTATGACAAATGATGATTCATATTTAATTTTCATTAATTTTCACCTGAATTTATAATCATTTTAAAATCAAAGACCTTAACTTATTTGAAACTTAATGCAATGGAATGACTCACTAACGAATGAAAAGCACCTTAAAAGTAAGCAAATTTTTAAGGTTGCAATGCCACCAAATATTTAAAGGGCACAATAAATCAATAAGCAATTGTACTGTTTCTTAGAGGTGGGGTGGGCAAAAATTAATAAATTTGTAATTGCGTCATGAAGTGCCAACTCTGTTAGATTTATCATTGAGTATTTGCTACAGTAGGAACAATCAGAAAATCAATTAACTTGCCTTCTCTTTTGGCATTAGTTTATGGGAATTGTTTTATTTGCTATTCAATGCAGATTCTTCAGGAAAAAGCAGAATGTAACTAAGAGAGAGACTTTGATTGAAACATTAACCAATAGGCATGGGTGATTAAAGTAAGATATTGTATAATGGCACAACTCAGATATTTGTGTAACACGTTGGCTCAAGTTTAGGGTTATCTCTTTTTGTATCCTTGGAATAAAGTTTGAGTCTTCATATAATCAGGATGCATAATTTTTTAAAATGAGGTGAGTATATCTTGGCGGAAGCTGTTAGTTAGAAAGTATATAATGTATTTTAAAAAATATATAATCCAGGCTGCATTGAAGCTTATATTTGTGTAACATTAAAATATCTGCAGATATTTTTTTTCCTTTCTAGAAAAGGTTTTTGAGGTTTTTGTCTTAAAAAATAATTGAAAATAGAGATGGGAACAATGTTTATTTTAAGAGTAAATCTAACATGTTAACATAGCTTTAAAGAAACTTTTAAATGCTTTTTAGTCAAATCTGAATACAGACCAGCTTTTTTTGTGTTCAAAGAATACATGTATTTTAATAGTTTAGATAATTACAGCATCCTGAGAAAGATATATTGAATAAGAAGATGATTTTGTTCTAACTGAGCACTGTAATTTGTTGTGGAAGGCATTATAATACTATTACATTAGCTCAAATTCTCAGTTTGTATTTTCGTTGATGTGTGTTAATTGCTTAAGACAAGTAATTGAAATTATTCTAAAAATTGTGTAACATGAAATCAATAATGAAGGACATCACAACTTCCTTTTTTCACTTCAGACAGTTGAAAACTAATCTGTTCTTTTATTAGTTTTTAGTTCCTTAACCTTTTTTGCCTTGTTTGACTGTTCTGAAAATTACTGTCTGCAGATAGTTGTTTATATGTATAAATTCACGGGTTCATTCTAGTGTGAAACAGGTCATTCTGGAACAGTGAGACATGTTACTGAATTTCAAGCAGGTTTTGCTGCTCAGATGGCTCTGTTGAAAATGAGAAGAGCTTAGATTAGCACTTGTTTGAGATTGCTTCATTGCCAAAGCCAGAAACCTAGTGTTAGTATGAATTGTCACCTGACTGTGTATGCACTATGAGAAAATATACTGTTGTAACCAAAATTTTTGACTAGAATCATTTTAGAAGGATTAAAATGTCATCCAAAGTTTTGAATTTTTTGTTTTGATTTTCAAATAAAAATGTGTCAATCTTTGGGACTTCCAGTTTCTGTGTTTTCTCCTAACTTTGACCCTCTAGTTTGCAACATCCTGAAGAATTGAGCCTATGTCTCCTGCATAATTAAACATCTTACTTGAGTCCTCATTCTGTCTTTCTTAATGATAGAAGTCATTGTGCCTTGTTTTGAAATGTGTAATATTTAAATTTGTGCTTTTTATTTTATCTGTACAATCTTCTGTGGGCCTCCTGTGCCTGTGTTATTTGTGCATATGAATTTGAGAGTGGGAGGAGAGGACGGTAGACTACATGAGTGGGTCTCTTTATTTCAGTCATGCTGTGCTCAGCGTGAGCACCTCAACTCAGCATTTCTTGTGAAGCTTGAGACTTAAAAGACTATGCTGTTTATCTGCCAATAAGCTGTCCTGTAAGCAAAAGCCTGTAGCCTCTCACTAGCTAACAGAGAATACTCAAAGCAGATCAGGGAGTGTGATGCAAGAAAAAATGTGAGAAATTTAAAATATTTTGAACTTTATTTCCAGATTCAGAAACTGATCTTAGGGGAGAAGATGATTGGCTATAAATCAAACAATAAGGGACAACTCATGCCAGTTGTATAAACATTTATTTTGCTAGCAAATTAATTAAACACTGCTTATGTCTCATAGGACATGAAGATGCATCCAGGAAACATATTAGTAGCCACATTATACACATTCAAATACTAAATAAAGTATACAGTGTTCGTTTCTGTGTTCTATTTTCAGTTAGATGTAAAGAGATCCAGTTATACAAATTTGATGGTTCATTTGGGCTAAGCTTATTCACTTAGAAGTTCTGAGTAATGAAAACTAGCAGCTGCTTACTTGTAAAGAATAGATTCAGAGATTTTTTAGCATTTTCAAATATGATACAGAAGAATAATGTGACTGCCTTTTTCCCAAGGAGTATCCTGGAAGCCTACCAAAATTGAGTAAAATCATAATGAAGAGCAAGTAAATAAAGACTTTTGATGTCTTTTCTCACTGTAATTACTGATTGCTTTTTCCATAATCAGAGCAAATGATTTTCCTTCTGAAATTTGAAATGGACGGTCTTTGTTATTTCAGTCATAACATCAGGTTAATTGTAGAATTCTTTCGTCTTTGTTTTATTGTCATGACTTTTTTAAGAGAATGAAGGATATGAAAAATTCAGTTGAGAAGCTGTCATCATCAGATCTTCTACATAAATATCTCTGATCTGGAAATGTAAGCATTTCCCAACCGTTTCTGATTTATAGAATTTCCAGAACCCAATCTTTAAGAGATTACCTGAGATCTGAGATTTCAGATCTGTACAAATTTGAGGCTTTTTCCAGAACTGGGATGCTAAAAAGCTATGGCTTTGAATTGATCTAAAGTATGAGGGTTTCAAGTTGACAGATTCAGATATCCCAAGCTTCTAAAAACTACTCAGCTTCCTCAGATTGCCTTAGTTTTGTTCTCATTTTTCAAGTCTTTCTGACATGCATCAACATAATCAACACTGAATGTGCTAATCATCTGATGAACTGAATTTGCCAAGGACAACTTCAAGCTTCACTTGAATTACATTTGTTTGATGTTGTAAACGTAATTTTTAGCTTTAGACTAAAAGGGAGAATTTCCAGGGAAAACTGAATGTTTGGACACTCCAAATATTTGGTTAGGATAGACTGTAATTTGGAGCTGAGCTGTAAGAAGACACAATTAATTTCTAGTTTACCAGTGGCACTTTTTAGCTTTCTAGTCTCTATCCAATAAATGCAGTTTCAGAATTTAAAGATTAGACAGATTGCTGTGTGGGATCTTGATTATCCAGTTTCTCCAGCCAGTAATACAGAAATGATCTGGTGCAAACTTTGGGGCCTGGCTGAGGAGTTACCAGAGTGGGTGTTATGTGTAATTCTTTCAAATACAAGGAATCTTTTTTTCACAGAAAAAGGAAGGAAACTGTCAGTCTTCTCCAGATCACACAGAACTCTGTACTGTACTCTCTCTATACTATAGTGTGTAGTATATGTAACTTCTATTTCTTTTAAATTTGTCCTGGTACTATATGGGTTTTCATTTTCCACAGCCCATTCTGTACTACAGAGCAAGTTAAAAGTTAATTTTTTTAGGATAAAACTTTTATTTTGTAATTCAGTAATTATTTCCCCACTTATGCTGGGGGATACTGAAGTTCAAGAGAAAAGTAACTTGCTGTAATTCAAAAGCCACTTCATAAATTGGAAGAATTAACAGAATTAACTAGGAGCAGTACTACAGTAGCACATTATGCCAGCGGCTGAGCTCTGGATGCAAAACGCTGGCTTGTAGAATCATAGAATCGTCTAAGTTAGAAGGGACCTTTAAAATCATCGAGTCCAACCATCAAGCCAACACACTTTGAGCTCCTTTGATTGGACTTAGTATTCAGCTTGCACTGAATAAGCGCTGGCTGAAGCTTGGCAGGAACCGGAGAATGTTGGTGTGTGTTGGAATGAATAGTGGAACATGGAAAGGCTCAAGTGTGTTGGCACAACCAATGTCTCAGTATGATGAGCTAAACATAAGTATTGTTCACTGAGAAGTCTCTGTGTCTTTTGAAAATTAAGTCTTGGCCAGTGAACATTACATCTGGGTACACATATTGAATTTATTTGTCTTTAGACTGTGGTATTTTGTTTGTAATTAAATGTTTAAAGCAAACTTCTGAAGAGGTTCTTGAAGGCGTTGTCCTTCAGCTATGCCCTGAAACAAGTTGCTGATGTAAGGATGACATAGTCTTCTCCCTTTATTCTTCAGCATTCTTCAATTCAATTCAATTCAATTCGATTCGATTTGATTTGGTTTGATTTAGTTCAGTTGAATTCGCATCAAAAGCTTTAAGAACAAACTTACCATACTATCTACATTTGCTACTACAAACTACCATAGAAATGTATGACTGTTGGTATTATAATGCCTACAAATTCTGTAGGAAAAATGAAATTTGCAATTAAAAATGTAATGTAAAGGACATTTATATTCTGAATAGCCCTGAATTTGCAGTCACACTTCCAAACCCACCTCAGAATAAATTTGAAGAACCTCACTTCTAACAGAAGTCTGCTGTATGAGTGCAGAAAAATATGAAAGCGAATTAACGTCTAAGGTTGTAAAAACTGATCTGGCTATGATTTCCAAAATTCTCCTCTTGAACATTTTCAGCACTGTTCTTGTGTTCTTAATTTAGTAACTTAGCAGTATAAGAGATAATTGAGAAAAACAGTCAGGTTAATGAATACAGGCCTTTTACTGTGCATTTGAGATATGACTCACTATTGCATTTAGTGGTTCTGCAGTCATGTAATTGTTTGTGGAAAGTGTCAGTCTTTGCTAGATCGTGCAAAACTCCCTAGATAATAGAAAAGGTATTAAAACTATTTAAAGGAGGAGAAATCATTACTATACATAACTTTTGAACTCTGAGCTAACTTCATGGTGG
Organism: Numenius arquata; assembly: GCF_964106895.1. Taxonomy (NCBI): domain Eukaryota; kingdom Metazoa; phylum Chordata; class Aves; order Charadriiformes; family Scolopacidae; genus Numenius; species Numenius arquata. Next base: position 62,834,808 of record NC_133616.1, on the reverse strand, counting down.
GGAGGAATTTGAATGTTCTTATAAGAAATAGTAATACTTTTTCATTAATAAATAAACTTTTAAAAAATGTGCCAAACCTGTATTCTCCAGAGCCCTACTGAGTAAGTGGCTGAGGCATGGAAGTCATACAGATTTGTTAGAGGCCTCAAGAATATTTTTCGGTTGCATAGGAAATGTTGCTGAACTTTGTTGCTTTGAGCAAAACTATATTTGCCTTGCAATACTTGCTGTGTAAGTTCTTACAGTTGAACAATAGTCCACATAAATAAATAATGTGTTTATGCTTTTTTTTTTTTACATATTGGAAAAGTCAAATTTCATGATCTTCCATGAATTCAACATCTCATGATTTCAAATTTTCAAGTTTTGACATAAATTTAAATTTCACTGAGTAAGTGTGTAATGTGAAAGCAACATATGAAGAAGAATTTATATACACTGTAGTGTCAACATGACATTAAATTCCTAATACCCAGTATTTCAGTTGAAATTTTGTTGGCACTGAACTCCTGCTTTCCTCTTCCCATGATTGTCTAAAACACCATGTTATAGCAGGCTTCTCTCTTCGGCCTGTTTTCAGTGTTCAGCCAATATGTCTTCTTATCACTTAAAGCAGTGTTCTCCAAAGCAACGTGAGTTGATTATGACCAAACTTTGTATTATGAGTAGTTTAGGATATTGTAGCACTGAGAATCTGTGTGGTTTAACCCTCTCTGGGTTTTGTGTTGGTTTTCTTTGCGTTAAACCACCCAGTGTAAGGTCATTTTCACAAGCTACTTGCCACAGAAAGAAGTGAATATTCTATGTGTCTTACTCTGTGATCTTCCTTTATACTATAGTGTTTGCATGAGAAGATTGTGACTCAGTTATGATGTCTGTGGTTTATAATAGATGAAGTACTTTTAGGAGAGTACTGTGATTTGAAAGTGTATACCTATGAAAGATTGTTCTGACACATTTATTTAATTGCAGTCAAGCAAAATTAGCAATATTGGATCAGTGCAATGCATATGATGGGGGAACTTTTATATTCTGATGGGACATCATTCTTCTCAGTCACACAAAGTGACATTCTTTATAGGCTTTGACCATTATGTTATTTACTTATTTGTGGACAAAAAAAAGTTAATAGCATGAAGTTCTGTAGTGAATTTCTTTCCATTTTGAAAGCAAAGTTTGTTTTTCTAAAAGTGAATGGAAAACTGACTTTTTTATATACTGTTTTGTAATCATAAATTTATAAATGGCATTTGCAGAGATTAAACTGATAGTTTAAAATATTGCGGAGTTCAAAGAAGATAGTTGCACTATAATTAAAAAAAAGGTAGACTCAGTGCTGGAGATCCTTCCACATGTATGGTGGAAAAATGTGTGCCTGACATATTCACCTAGGAGTGAAGAACAATCATTTTTGTGAATTATTTTCTTCTTATAGAACCATTTTGTAATTAGTACAGATATTACTGGGTGTTAAGCATATTTTCCCTATTTACCAAGTTCATGATTTGTCAGGCTTTGTAGAAGATTGAATCACCAATGAGTATATAATTAATTTTGTGCTTAAAAAATCTAGAGATACTTTTAACTTGTTTACGCAGGAGTGTGTTTCCCTTGTGGTTTGAGTCTCTTCTTTAAATCAGTAGTCTCATGACACTCAATTTGTGTAGAATAATGGGTGAGGGGAAAGCATGTTTGAGTACTGGAGTTTATCAGGTTTATCAGACCTGTGCTTTAATGATGTGTGTCAAGAGAATTTTTACAGATGTCTTTTATTTAGTAGTTCCATATTGGCAGTACAATACCAAAAATTCCTTACGAAACCATGATATATTTCTTCTAATTCACTCTGCATTTCTGGTAAAATGGTGTGCCTATATCATCATAATACAGAAGGTCGGGGCTGATAGGTAATACTAGTATACTGTATCATTTGCATTCCACTTTATCTAATAATCTGTGCTTTGTTACTGAGCACAAATGGAAATTTGAATGCTGATTTTAGGAGCACTGTATGTCTTCACATATCTTGTCTAGTGATTCTGATTTCACGTTTATTTAGATTACAGCAAACAATTCAACTGGGTAAGCTCATAGAGCGTTTCAATTACATCTAAAATAAAATGAACTTTAAGAAGGTGCATTTGTTTTTTCCATGCTACCTGATCTTCTACAATGTGACTTCCGTATGCCATAGGATATTTAAAATAAAGACATCCTCAGAGCCTAGGATTTGAGAGATTGTAGAACATTATAACGGTTAAATATATTTGACTATATGGGTTGCAGGTATCTCTATATAGTCTCTTATTAATCAAAATGCAGCAAGAGTGCTATTTTAGGAGATGTTTTAAGTTGTCAGTATAGCAGTTATGAAAAGTTGTGAAAATAATCCTGTCAGAAGATAAAAGTTGTTAGACTTACTCATAATTATCGGGGGGTGGGGATGTAAAGAAATAGTAACATTCAATGTAGCAAGAGTGTTTATGATTTAAGAGTATGAGGCACTGCAAATTGTGTTTGTGGCTTTTAGATAAGTTACAAAGTGAGTTTCATATTCAATTTCAAAGCAAATATTTTTTACCACCTTGTATCAGTGTGCTCTAGTTGCATCTTTCGTATTTTTTCTTACCATGTCAGATTACTTTAAAAAAAAGAACAATTGGCATACTTTTTTACTTTGTTATAGAAAAAGACAGCAATTCTAAGAAACAACATAAACCTTTCATGCTTGCATTATTTGGATCATATTTGTTTAAAGTATAACAGTAGCAGATTACTATATATAACAGGATGAATGGAAAAATAGGTTGAAAAATTTTTAGTCTTATTTCAGCTGTTCATGATTTTAGTTGAAGTCAAAGGTAGTTGTTAGGTGCATTTATATTTTTTTCTTCTAAAATGCATTTTAAAATATATTCCAGTCCGTCAATAGTACTGTGTTACCCTTCTTACTCCGGTTAAATGCCTCAAGATAACAATTACTCTGCTGAAATTTGAAAAAAAACAATAAAAATTTTTAAAGACTCAAGTTTTTCAATATACTTCAAAACTAGAAAAAAGCTTTTAACATAATTCAAACTTATCAGGCTTTCTTTTTACAAAACTTTTTTCTTCAAATATCAGTGCAATTTATGATAAATCATTAAATGTGCTCTTACCTTCTGGTTTACTATACCTCCTGCAAAAAGTTTAAATCATCCATCTATATGGGTACAGTAAACATATTTAAGGACTCCTAAAAGCATACTTCAAGTTCAACATGTAGTAAGGAAATTCCCCTCTTGTTTCCGCAAAAAACACAACATACCTTAACTGAGCCTCAATATGTGATACACAAGAGATATCTCTCTCTCCCTTGCCAGAATAATTTTAAGTTTTGAAAAACAGTGAGTAGAAAGGGCAATATTCCATCACTGGATTCCAGTAGAAACATTATGGAATACGGAGACAATACATGTGCTGTACAGATACATTTTATTTTGTAATTATTTTTGCTGTCTAATTTGTGTGTTTCAAGTGCACATCACTACAGATGAATGACAGAAGGTATTACAATATGGGCAGAAGAAATACTATCACATGCAGAGTTTTAAGAGTAGTGGTAATGAGTGACTACAAGTTAAGTGCTTATTGAATTGTTTAAAAATATATAAGGGGTTGTGTAAGATTATAGTCCATTGTAACCTGATATAATGATACTTAAAAATATAATTTTATTTCTCTGTTAAAAAATTGTCATAGCAAGTGGATGAGATTGCAAGCTTACTCACACTTATTAATTATACTAAATTTTTAGTTTTAATTAGAGTAGCTCTTTTGAGACTAAACCTTTTACCATTAGGCTGTTTGAAACCTATGAGATAAAAAGGGAGAGTTCTTTCAGAATATTATTTACATGATTTTAATTAATGATTATAATCTCCATGGTCATTTTTGAAAAAGAGCATTTAATCCCTTAACCAGTTTTCATGATTTGCATTTTGCAAAAACATGTAAGCCCTGCAGGCTTATTATCTCCGATTTTTTTCAAACCAAACTTATTATTAGAGAATTTTATTTTGTTCCTGCTCCAAGTCCCATTTCCTATCATAACACCTGTTTCTCATGCAGAGTGAACTGATTGGTAGGAAAGTAAAGTTTGCTTCCTTTTGCCAAGACAGAACATAGCCCTTGGCAAGGTTACCTTTGAAAACAGTTTTTCATGCAGAGACCGTATACAAGCGCTATTGCTGTTGCCAAGATCCTCTGACTAATGAAGGTTCAGAGCAATAGTGTATTCTTTCTGGTTGCTGGCGGCACGTATATGTAGCATTTCTTCTGAGAAAAGGCACTCTAGCATTTCAAACAGAAGCTAGAAATTTAACCTTCTAGGAGGAAGGTCAGTGTTAGTTTTTATTGATAACATAGAAGAAAGCAACTGTATAGGAATATGAAAGATAAATTCTATGGCAAGCTGAAACTCTTAAAAACAATGAGTTTTCAAATGGTTTTTAACAAAAATCAGTTTGAAAACTTTAATGTTTACAAAGTTGAGTCTTTGAATCTCAGAGCAGGCTTATGCTTAGTGTTCCATATTGATGATTTGGGGAACCGATTCCTAACTAGGAAGGATTAGCATATAGACTGAATTTAAAGGTCAGAACTTCAGGAGCTCACTTACAGATTATTTTTTTTTCCACTTAATGGAAAAATGTGTAGCAAAAAAGATGGAATATTCCTCTTAGTACCAATTGTGTTTAGAAATCCTGGCTGTTAAAATTCTATTTTTTCCAATGTGTGCAGCAAAGAATCTTTTCTGTGACAAAGAATGAATACTCCGGTATCTTCAACTCAGCTTTTAAATGAAAGTTTCTGGTAAAACTTATTTAAAATGGATAGACTGTAATCTATTAAGAAGCATGGAATTTCTAAAATAAAATTTTATTTAAAATATTAAGAGTTAAGTATATATTCTAGCAACACATGAGCAAATGAAAATAAGATGAGGGAAGTTCCTTCAGGTAACCAAATTAGTAGCTGCTCTGTGGATGTCCTCAGATAGTTAATAAAAGATCTTAACTCTCCAGAAAGTTCCCAGTGAACTTCTTGTATTACAATTCTTAAGAAACCATAGTAGTCCATTTACATGGAGCACTCTTCAAGATGAGGGCCTTAGTTAATTTAGCAGCACTCACAGTGATTAGAATTGGCTACATATTAACAGCAACTGAATGCTCCTTTTATAGTTGTCGTTTCCCAGACTGTTAACTAATTTCTAGGAAAGACTTCCGTGTTTTATGTCTCAGATCACACTTAACTGGTTGCAGGAAACACCTTTTTGTAACATCATTATATGGGAGGAAAAAAGATAATTTGTTGTTGTTCTTGTTGTCATAGTCCGGACTGTACATTTCTATACTTCAGCTTGATAGAACTTATTTTGATTGTAATAGTAATCCTGGTAACTTATTTTCATTTCAAATACATCTTTTAGGTAATCAAAGCATCTCTGTCATATATCTTAGCCCTAAGTGATAATTGTGCTTTGAAATTTACTCTTAAAATAGATTTTTGTATGGAATCTTTGGTGGTTTTGTTGGGTTTTTTTAATTGATATTTCACTTATTACTGAAATATCAATACTGAATACGTAGACTGGGGAGTTCCATGAGATCTAATTTTGATACTGCACCTCTTCGAGTCACTACAGATACTGTCACTTTTGCTTTCAGGTGCAGATTCACTCGCACTCTTCGGCTTGTTGCACAGAAGCAGCACAATGGACAGACAAGCTAAATTTTTTGCCTTCTTTTAAATTGCCAACATAGTGAAAGTGTAAACATCCCAGCGTATCCACCTTGTGTATATAGATACAGAGTGAAATTAACTGAAAACAAGGAGTTATCATCTTTGAACTATGGTAACCGCCACTTAATATTCCTGTGGGAATATGCTTTAAGAGGTGTTGTTAGGGGAGAAAAATGGCATGCTAAAAGAGACAGCAGTAGACTTCCTTACCAGGGAAAGCCTGTGGCTGCAATCCTGCTGAAAACAACAGTGTATGTCATAACAAATCTGAAAGAAGTCAACTCTTTAAATTCTCTGGTAATCTAGTATTTTTTAATTTGAGTGCTGCCTTGTCTATTACATTTTCTGTATGGGAGATTTGAAATGGGCTGTGTTCTGTTAGCGTTACTGGAGACCACAGAGATCTCATTGAATGTTATTCATAACTCTATCTTATTGATCTATCTGTCCTAGAAAGGGTAATATGCCAGTACCTCAAATGTAGTTAGCCACTACAGAGAAAGTCCTCCAGAGAGAAACTCAAAGCTCAAAGCTACTTTGGGTAGTCAGTGTCTCTCCCCTACCTCTTTCTGATAACAAAGAGAGTCCTTGGCCTTGCTGAAGTTAAGCTTTGTGACTATCCCTCATGATACTCATATTCTTGCAGGACCAATATTCAAAACGCATTTTTTAACTAAACATCTTAAGGTGCTGATAAGATTGTTTACATACTTGTTTTATTTAACTTGTAATGTTGTGGAAGACGTGGTACAATTTGCCCACGTAATAGAAATTGAACCCTTGTTTTTAGATGCAAAGTGAATGCAACCCTTATTAAGAAGCTGCAGGATACTATTTTTCTTTCTTCAGGCTTGTCATTTGCTCTTTCAAAACAAGGAACATCTCTTGTTTGGATTAAATAAAACTGTTTAATAATAAGGTCACAGATTGGCTGTTGTATTTAATACTTCATTGAACCATGTGCCATTGGTTTGAAACTGTCTCTTCTATGTTAACTTGACATGTACATACCACAGAGTTAAGCATGTCTAAAAAATTTTAAAGCTTCCTTTGTGTGCCAGTAATGATCTTTCTAATTAAATTGAATTGAGTCTTGACTAGCAGGATAATTAGTTCATGCTTTTGGTTTTTTTTCAAATAGAATTTGGTATATATTTTCAAAAGCAGTACATTTTCTTGTTTCATCTTCAGTGGTGCAGCAGATATGAAGTACTTGCTTACAGTGAGGCATATATATTTTGTGTATAAAAAAAATATACTGTAGAATCTTGAGCTTGATATCAGTATCGTGACTTCAGATTTTAATTGGATGTTTACTCTTGTGGCATGAGGCTGAAGTGAACAACACCATAGGAACAACAATGTTTCTTGAGCAAAGTTAATTAATCTTTCTCCAGTTTTCTTAAGTAACTTCTGAATAATTGTTGTGTAAAATGGACGTATTGCTATCGCTGTGTGATAAACAAGGTACCACTCATTATCTTATAACATACAATATACCATGCACTTGATAATTCTCAAACCTTAATGTGATAACTGATAAAATCCTTGCATTTTTACAAACAAGTAGCAGAATGAGTTGATTATGTAGTTCCAATCATTGAATTAGATACTAAATTTTGTAACTAAATGTTTATGATATTAATTTTACACTTTCAGTAAGTTTTCTTATACTGACTCCACTACATATTAAGTTTTTATCAATCTGAAATGCCAATAGCTACCTAAAAGATATTTCCCCATCAACCCTGTAGAAAAAAACACAAATATGTGCTATCCTAACAGAGAAGTAACAGACTGAGGAAATCTTTTGGAAACTAGATAGTTTCTTAGTTTGATACTATGCAGAAATCACTTATCTTCATCACTGTGTCATTTCCCCACTAGCAAGTTCAGGTATGACCATCTCAGGTTCAAACAGCAGCTCGTCTGTCAATTATTTAACAGAACCTGGGAGAGATTTGGACCACAGCCGCTGAAATTACCCAAGTAATTACTCATCCAATAAGGAATACCGTATGTAAAATTGGTGGTTTGTCCTCAGACAATCAGTGGTTCATTTTTTTACAAATCCTCTCTTGACACTCCTCTGACAAATTCAAAACTCTTAGCTTTTACAATTTCATTACCTTGCAGTATAGATGTGTGCATAAACCGATACTCTTTCAGCTCTTCACTTGCTCATCTAGTGACCTTATTTACCCTAGCGTAGGAAATATATGACTTCGAATAAGTCACAGACTAACTGAAAAAAACAAGCAACAGAAAAAAAACCCAAATTATTTGGTTCCTTGTTTCACAGAAAAAATGCCTGTAGCACTTTCTTCTTTTAGGTATTTCAGTATTTTCTGCAAGCTTGCTCAACATAATGCATTTGATAACCAACACAGCTGGTTAAACTGAGGTTTACAATGGTAAGGTCGCTGTTCTGAATTTAATACAGAATCACAGAAGTCTATGGGGCAGGGATCTGTGGGGATCACCTGGTCCCACCTGCTTCTGAAAGCTGGGCCTTAGGTTATCAAGGACCCTGTCATACCAAGTCTTGAGTATTTCTGCTGAGGGAGATTCCACCATTTTGGGGAAACCTACTCCAATGTTTAAGTGCTGTCAGGGTTGGCTTAGTCTCTTCCCAGTGGAGGACTAAAATAAATATAGAGACAGGAGAGAGGAAGCTGTGAGTTTTATGTCATTCCCTACCTTCCCCTACCCACCCAAAAGAAAAGAAAAGTCCTAAGTTATAAGGCTCTAACAATTAGCTAAAATGCATTCCAGAGGAAGCATGTTGTTTCAATATTTCATTTGGTTCTGATTACAATTGCAGCCAAGAACGGGAGCTTGTGTGTTGGTTTAGTCCTTTATGTCAGCAATGATAAGTTCAATCATACTTTCTGTCATCTTTTAATTGTTAGTAATTCATCAAAGAAAAATCACTACTCTGAACTTTGAACAGCAGTTCTTCAGGGAATTTGCTGAGATGTTCCCAATTTCAAACAGTATTGAATACCTCCTGTTGAAAAAGTAATTATTAGATCTTTTTCTATTGTGTTTACAGGGCAGCCAAAAATACTAATCAATTTTGAAAAATGTAGGTCATAAAAACTATTATTTTTACACTTCACGTTATTCAAACACAATTTCTTATTGCTAAAACATATAATACAAATGCAGCTATTCTTGGAAAAATTAGTTTTTCTATACTTAAAAGCAGCAACTAAGACCAAGTCTAACTTAATTTGTAATTTTTTACTGTTGAAAGTCTAATTCTGTGTTCTTTTCCAGAAAGAACTAATATTTAAACTTTTATCATGCAGAGTAGGACACAATTAAACTAATACTAAAGCTGATTTCACCAGAACTTTGTGCTCTTGCTTATATTATATATAACAATTTAAATTTGTAAATTATATTTTTATAGTGAAAATTCATTTATTTCTTCTGTGTTGATCTTCATAGATATTTCTTTACCAAATAAAGCAATACCAATACATTTTTGTTGGTTTTAAACTTCTATTTATAAAAGAAAAATAAAGTTTTAGAGGTTGAAGAAAATTGCTACTAATGCAGGTAGTATTCAGTAACTCATTTGGAAGAGTTTCATTCTTGAGCACTTTGAAGTTAGAAACCATATGCTTTTACATGGTATTCTCAAGTGGAACATCAGCCATAGGTCATGTATTTGCAAAATAGGCTCCATTCTTAGAACAATTTAAGATTGCTTTTGAAAGATGTTTTGGTTTTTTTTCCTGTAGAAAATTGCTTCTTAAGAAGTAGTGGTTCTGTATGTTACCAGTCTTCCTATTCAATACTTTATTTACAGCACTAAACTGTAACAGTTTATTAATGAAGGCATTACTTCATTTTATATGCTTCTCTGTAAATAATTGTCATATGTAGAAGCCCTTGATCTGAAGGTTTATTTGTACTGTTCTAGCTTACCGCTTTGTAAGACCTCTGTCCGTAATGTTTTTTGAGGATTCTTGTTGAGAAGCTGCTTTTGTTACAGTTAAGATCCCTGCTATGCTCCCACATTTTTACATAGTATTTTTAAAAGATTTTTCACAAGATCACTGAAGAAGGCCTGACTAATCCAAGTTCAGTTTATGATGCTGCTTCTAAAACAAAGTATATACAACTCTGGAAGCTTGTTCTGACGTCCTAATCTCTAGATAAATTCTCTAGCATTCACGTTAAAATTTTCTGGAAACTTTGACTGTCCTTTTTAAAGCTTTTTGATCCCTTGCCTTCATAGGGTGGTCTTAGAAGATTTTATGTAGTGAAATGGCTCACTACTACAACTTTTCAGCTAAATTTTCATACTTTAGCATCTCAGCACTGTGCTGATCTTCTTCAGCCCACTACTGTGTACTTCTCTCTTCAAGCAAGTACAACATATTCTGCTGCACTCTCCACAGCACTACTGATATAGCTTATTGTGTTGCTTTCTCAAATAAAACCTATTGAGAGCAGCCCAGTCATCAATGTTTTTTCCCTGCAGCTATTTTTAGCTTGGATTTATGTATTGCTGAAGAAAGGCTGAAGTACAAAATTAATTATAGCTATTTAAGGGCAAGAGAATAAATACTTTTCTGTCCACTTATTAGAAGAAGAACACAGGGAAGTGTGAGTTCATTCCTTTAGCAGGAGATGAGTGCAAATACTGGATAATTCAGAGAAAACTTAAATATTTAGTGTCTTTTACAAGAGTTGGTTTGCTTTGAAGTCCTGCCTGAGCATAATTTTTTAAGTTTAGCCTGTGTCTTGGGTTGTTTTCCTGAATGGAGAAGTAAGCTTAGGGGCAGGCTCAGGGACAAACTCTAATAGCTTCAGTAGTCGATCAGAAGTCAGAAGTTGAGGCCAGTGGGCAGCGGGAGCTTGGGATCTGAAACTGCAGTGTATGAGCAGGCAAACATAAATGTCAAGTTAATAAAAGTACTGGATATTTTGCACTGGATAGGCTAGTTATCAGGGAATCAAAAGCAGGATAAAAGGGATTTGGGAATAGTAACCATTGGGTGAGACTGGCTGTTGGGCTCAACAATGTCCTCGTACTCATTCATCTTGTTTATTACAAATTATAGTTTACAGATATGTTTTTTTCTTAAGTTATTGTCTACCCCGTATTTGCTCTGTTGATTATTTTGTAGTGGAGGTAAGAGTAGTTATGGGACCTATGCAGGTTTGGCTATTCCTAAACTGAGAACTTTTCCTTCGTCTTCATTGAATTTCAGCATATCTTTTAATCATGTCTATAACTGCTTGCTATCATTCTGATAATTCAGCCTTCCAAACTGCTTTTTGATTTAAAGAGCACACATTTTAGTCGAATGTTATGAATTATCTTGTCAAAGAGTTATGAATTATCCACAATGACTTTTTTTTACTATTCTTCCTCATTCTGATAAATTGTGCTTGGTTGTCCAGTAGTTTTGTTTCCCTAATGACTGTAAAGAAAGAAGATAAAAGAGAAGGAAAGGAGACCAGTTAGTTTAAGACTTGGAATACTTGGAATATAACCAGTTCATAGTGACTTTCATTTGACCTCTTATTTCATAATCAATTTCATTGTTGTGTTCAACTTTACATTCGCAGCCCACTAGTTAAAATGTGTGCTAAAAATCTCAGTTCTAGTTGCCTCCCTTGTCAAAAATAGCCACAAGCACATTACAAAACATCTGGGAATCGTCTGTTCTTCTCTCAGACTTCTCAGGTCTCCCAATTCAGATCATCCTTCTCATAAAAAGCCTTATTTGTGATGTTGCTTTCTCTTCCCATGCAAATGCAAAGTCCTTGCCCAGTCTGATTCTGTGCTTCAGAAGGTTTCAACTAAATAGTTCTCATTATATCTAGTGTTACCTTTTTTTTTTTTTCCAGTAAAATTAAATATTTTTAGAATTTGGAAATTACTTCTTATCTTACGAGCTCAAAACATTTTATTCAGGGGGAAAAAAAGCCTGTGTGTCCGCAGTTGCTGCCATAACTTTTTATACACTTTTAAACACATTTAAGATACAGTGTAAGATAATGCCATAGATTACTACATACATATTTTTAACCGTTGCTCTCTTATGTTCTTTATAACCAGTGAAAAATCAGTAATTGATAGCCTATCTTAGTATGGTGATTAACCTTAAGTAGCTAAGAATGTGGAATCTTAACTCGAATTAGCAGAGTTGTTGATGAGGCTGGTTTCACTAATGGAATCTGTATTAAATACTAATTAAATAACTGTGTGAGATGGGCCTAATATTGTGAAAATACAGCTAGGAAGCTCCTTTTCATTCCAGCATTAGTGAAGTGTGATAATTTTACATTTCCGTAAGAAAGACATTATTCATCTTTAACATAGTTTGTGTATTAATACATTTTCTTTTTCATGTAGGACTAAATACAATAATTCTCTCCTAAATAAGAAAATAAGTCTTTTTTTCTGTTAAGTTATTGTAGATATTTCTTTTCCCCCACAGATGGTTTCATAGTAAGATTTCTACTGGCATTCCTTGCCCTAACATAGTGCACTCAGTGATTATTTTGCCGGGGTTTTACTATAGTGGCAAAACATAAATTCTTACAATATATAATCTATATTTAATTGCTTTGACAATAAACTTCATCAGATCTTTATGAAACAATGTTCCTGGAATAAAATGCTATTTGCATTTTAAGTTTTAAAATACCTGTTTAGAAGAATATTCCCCCCGAATCTAATAATAAAACATTTTTTTAAAGTCCTTATTTACAGGACTATTTTTGTCATATATATCCAGATACAAAACAGTTGTTCTTAAGTGGAAATTGTTAATTATTAAAGGATTTCTGCCATTACATAATACAGGACTGAAATGAGTGGGTATCACTCTACTTGAATTTAGAGGCTCTTTATGTTATGAAAAGGGTATCCTCAGGATGTTTTATGTATTACAAAGCATGGAATTAAATTATAAATTAAATAAAACCATTATATGTGCCTTAGTCACACAGTAAAACTGATCTGTCCAACAAACCAGTCAGTATGGCTGAACACTGGTACAGTAAGTGTTTTTTAACTAAGTTATACATATGTTTCAAACAGTAACTCAGTTACAGCATAATATTTTTCTGTGCTGTTATTTAAGATAATGCAAGTTCCATCTTGTTAAGTTTTGTGAAATTAAGAATTAGAGATTATAGAGACTGGACTTTAAACATTCGTTTAATGTAAAACGTGCTGTTTTATAGTCTAAAAACACTGCAAAAGACTAAAAATGTGTCCATGTATATAAGCATGGTATGTTCTTCTATGTATGTATACAAGCAGAAATTTAAAACAGTGGCCAGTGGATTACCAGTGGTTTAGCATACTTCTGCTACCTGCTTTCTGAAGGAACTTTTTGTCTGTTGCTGACAGCATCCCTCTCAGAGAAGTTTCTTCCCAGGTGGGCAGCCCCGGAAGGTCACTGGTAGGGCAGGAGGGGGTGTTACAGAGCTGCACAGCAGCACCGCAGCGTGCCTGAGCCAGGCTCCTTCTGCTGCAGGATGCGGAGGGCTCCCTCCTGCATCCACACCTGCAGCCGTCATGGTGCAACAACCCGGAACCTCCCTGAGGGAGAGGTGCTTTTGTCACAGCAAGGGGACACCGTGCCACAGGCTGTTTGTGGCAAGGGGCTTGAACAAGGGAAAGTCTTTCTTTCTCCAGACTGTCTTTTTTCACTTCCAGGGTCTGGGATTCCTGAGCACCAACCTTAGCAGTAAAGACTGAAGCAAAGAAGGCATTCAGTGACTGCCTTCTCTGCATCCTCCATCACCAGGGCACCTACCTCATTCAGCAGAGGGCCCACTTTTTCCCTAGTTTTCCTTTTGCTACTGATATACTTGAAGAAGCCCTTTTTATTTCCTTTGACATCCCCTGCCAGATTTAATTCCAAGTGGGCCTTAGCCTTCCTCCTTGCATCCCTGCATACTATGACAACATTCGTATCTTTCTCCCAAGTGGCCAGTCCCTTTTTCGACATTCTGTAAATTTCCTGTCATGCCTATCTTGTCTCATGCCTATCTTGTGCTAAGGAGCTCTTCAGAGTTTCCATGGAACAGTGCTATAGGGAGCAGGCTTCCTTTTATCCCTCTTTAAAGCTTCAAGGGCTAAAGCCTTACCTTGAAGGGCATCCACTCTGAGGCTCTTACAGGGCTATGGTGTTCATGGAACAGAACTAGCAAGAAACAAGAAAAGAACAATGTTTCAAAAATTTATTTAAATTATAGTAAATGGGGTGATAGAGGGCAGAATCACTGTGTTTGTTATTATTTTGTGCTGTAAGTGCACACAATACTTTAGTATAATTTTGTATTCAGGAACCCCTCAGAGTCATTACCTTAAAACCTTTATATTTTTATGCATATTGAGGTTAAAATAAGAATAATTTATTTCTGTAGTTATTAAATTTATAATGCTTCAGGTATCCCTGAAACTTCCTATACCGCTAGCACTGATATATAGCAATAAAAAGGAAAAACAGAATAGTACCATTTTCTCCAATTGAAGACAATGTTACCATTAAGAGAATCTGCCCCCAAGGTGGTACGCGTTTCTCAGATATGCCACATGAGTTACAGATACATTTTGTGTTGAACATGTTTCTGTAGAACAGTAAAATATTGATTTTGCCTCTAGCTTCCTTGGGATTGACTTTTCACCCGCAGAGTTAATGTTAAAAATAATATTGGTCAAGGGCCACCTCATGGTCTCTTCTTTTAATTGTACATCTGGGTACGCCAACTTACACTTTTAATGTCTAAGTTGCAATATGGTTACCTCTGTCTAAAATATTAGCCAGATAAGTCACTTCTAACCCTATACTAGCAGCACAATGGTCTGTCTCCTTTGATGAAATACAAAATTAAAACCATTACTCAAGACAGAGCTGTAATAACAGCATATATTGTTTGACATAAAGTGCTCAAACTTTGTAAAGTGCAGAAGCAATATCCCTCTTTGGTCTTTGTTTAACAATTGTGTGCTTTCACAGGCTTTTCAAGAGAACATTTTAGACACTGGAAGTGCCTGGAAATCAAATCTTTATTAAATATTTATGGAGGAGGACACCTAATGACTTCTAGGGGACCCTGAAAAGAGATTCAGTATCCATAGAGTGCACTTATCATTGTTTGTTGTTATTATTGTTGTTGTTATTAATTATTTAAGTGCTGGCAATTTTCTCAAAGCTGTACAAGGCAAGAAATATATTATTCCAGCCTTTAAAAACTTTGTCTCAATCAAACCAATGCGTAAAGTACACTAACTCACTGTGGAACGGACATATCTGAAGAGCAAGCCTGGTTACTGAGGAGAGCACCTTTTTGCATTGCCTCACTTGCCTCTTCTTTCCCTCTGCCATCCTTGCATATCTGCCTTGCAAGAGCAGAATTTGCTGCAGGAGGCTAATGTGTGCTGTTGGGAAGGAGTAAATGAAGGCCACTGTTTGCTTCCTCACATTTACAGTAACTTCAGGGACAGCTCTTTCACTTTTTTTCATTTCCCCTCTGACATCTTGCTGGAGAAGATGGGAATCTTACCATCTCCTGAAAGAGGAGGCCTGTGTACCCAAAGTCTTCATGGACCTAAGGACAGATCAGGACAAAAGAAAATGAGGCCAGACTCCCTTTTCTACCAGAATAACAGGGTTCAGTTTTTTCTGGTTGAAAGTTGAAAGACTTACTATGCCATGCATACACTGGCAGATTCGGCTGGGGTGGGGGGAAGGTACAAAAAAGGCAATGCTGCTGGTGAAAAAAAGGGTATTATTTTTAGAATCTATTCAGCATCTAGGCTAAATAGTTCCTCATAAGATTTTAAAATGACAAAGCAGACTAAAATTATGAGGAGGCTTGTTTTGAAGGACAATACAATTTGACGGAGTGGCATGTTGTAGCACAGGTTTTTCAAAATAGTTAGATGGGAGTGATACCAAACAAGCAACTAGGCATTTTAATGGCTTGTGTGGATAGAGACAGGGAGGAGACAACACTGAACTGAAACCTCTGACCTTAAATAATGAGGAAATGGTGCAGAATAAAGTATTACTTCCTCCTTTGAATAATATTTCTGTAGATTCAGACTTCTGTTTTGCAAAACAAACTAGCAGAGGAGAAAGAAAAAAGGGAGTGCAGAAGAAAGTTGCAGACTCATCAGCATGTGAATGAATTTACACAAGAACAGAGGATAAAATGACAAAGAGTTAGAAATGGGAACTACCAGTAAAATAAAATTAGAAGAAAGAGAAGACATCAAAAGATGTGATCACTGAAATCCTAATGCCCAAGGGGTGTTCAAAACCTTTGGAGAAAAAAAGTAGCCTCAAGGATTTTGTAGGTCAGGGAAACAGGAGCCTGTGACACCACTTCATTTGAACTAAGCTGGAAACAGAGCATGCTAAATTCGGTTGCAAGCAATTCAAATGAGAAGCAGTAGCAGATAAAGAGGTGGATTGGTGTGTATTAGATCTTGCATGTAGCTCTTCCAAGCTGTATTTATGACAAGTTAGGATGAACTCAAACTACTGTGTATATTAGGTCTTTTATGTTAATTTGGAATGGATTACAGTTTACTAGTACAGTCCTGATTTGTGACTCTGCTACAATGGTATAACAGATCTGTGTGTGTTTTTTAATGTCTATCTGTCAGTTGGCAAAAGAAAGACTTTAACAAAATCAATAAAACATTTGCGGCTTGGTGCACAATTACTGCTGGTTTTGACCATTATCTGATTTTTCAAATATTATTTAAAAATAGAAAGCTTTAACCTTTTAGCACCAATGGATTCATGTTTCAGATACTTTAACATTGGAGAATGTTTACTTCTTTAAAAATAATCACAGCAATTTTTAATATTCCTTTATTTTGTGGAGGAGAACAACATCCACAGATTTGAACTCTTTTGTGAATTTAAACAATGTAAGGTTTTCAGAAGTTAAATGCATTTAAAAAAACAGCTCCTGAAACCACACATGTAAAGAATGATCACTTCTAAAATTAAATATTGAAAATCTTAGTTTATTGCAGTTTTCCACTGCAAATAAAACAGGAGCATCAAAAACTTAATTATAATCTTTTACGTCAAAGTTAGAAAGATGTAATATGTCATGCTAGTTACCTGATACAAATTTGTACCATTATATGCATGGAGTAGACTTTGGAATATGGTGGGGAAAACTGTGGGGAAAAACACAGGGGAAATGGTGATGATTTTAGTTTGATGATAGCTGTGATAACTAATGGAAGACGAGGTGGTGTTTATCGTGCTACCTGTAGTTTATCTGGACGTGAATATGTTGCCCTTTGGCAAAGTTTACAAAACTTCTTTTACTCCCAAGTGTCATTTTGCATAATAAGAAAGGAAGGCAGAAAGCAGTTACTGAGTTTTGAGACGTGAAATTGGAAGTGTTTATGAAAATTGTAGGAACATAAAAATGTAAATCTGGAAGACTAATAATTTATTTTAAATTCATTCTCTGTTCTGAGGCAATTATCAAGTGTACTAGGAATATTCATCACAAAACTATGTCTAACCTCTTATACCACACAACTTCCTAGGAAACCTAATTTTAGTATTTCACTATTCTGACAGTAATGTGGGGGAACATAAGCAAAACAGTCTTTGCTCCATGTGATTTCTTTTTCTTCTGAAGATCATGGAGAACAATATATCAGTGTCTTTTTTAATAGCTACATTTGACATATTCTAAATCTGTTGTTACATGTCTCCATTTCAGCTTTTGTATGAGACGACATAAACCCAGTACCTTCAATGTGTCATTTAATTGCTAAAAATCTATCTAGAGATGATTTTGTCCATGATGGTCCTGAGCTGGAAACAGAAGTTAGTATGAAACAACTCAACAGTAATCACCTCTTGTGCCTCACACATCTTAGTTTCGTTAATACAGCGCTGAATGAGATTCACTTGCATCATGTTGTTGACTCTTGAGGAGTCTGTAGTAAGTTGAAATATTCTACCAATCTTTGTTCTGTTTGCTTTTATCTTTACCATAGCAGAAACAACAAATCTCTGTCTCTTCTTTTTCTCTGCTTTAGTCTGCATAGGGGTCAAAATTTGTGTATATTTAGAAATAAAACAGATGATGAAATCACAATTTGGTTTTGTATTATAGTATCATGAGTAATAATTCATTTTTAATTATTCAAGGCTTGCCAGTGAACTCCTGAGTACTTCTGGGCATGATCTGAATTACAGGAAAAGTGGGAAAAAAATATTTACCGTTTTTTGTCATGTATAAAATACAAAGTTTAACTTCATAACCAAAAAGGAGAAGGATGCGATTAGTAGAAGTTTTGTTGTCAGATGCTTGTGAGTGGTTGTGTATGAGTAATTTTTGGAAAATTAATGTACTAGAGCATGACAATTGTCTAAGTAGTTTGTAATCAGAAATCTTGAGTCACATAGTTGTTAATAGTATACCGTATATTGAATATATATATTGCTACTACAGCTGTCAACCTTGCCCTTTGCATTTTCCTGCCATACAGACTGTCTCCCTACCTCACTTACCTCTCTTTCTCTCACTCTTATTGCCCATGCCCACTTTTCTCCTTTCTGTTTTCTCCCCTTTCTCTATCTCTCTCCCCAACTATGTTTTCCCCTCTTGCTGCATGCTCAGCAGTCCAGCAGCAACCTTCAGACCCTTGGTTGGGGGAAAGTGCAGAAGTGTCATGTCAGAAATTCTGGGGGTCTTTTAATATTTGCTATATGAAATGCAAGTAGCTCTCTTTACAAATAAATTACCAGGAAAAACAAAATCAAGTGAAAAACTACACTTGCTTTTAAATTACTGAATTTAAGTAAAATTAAAAGGTTGAGATCACAGCTAGGTTAAGATGGGAAAACTGACAAAAAGATGTGATTGCCCAACTCTGACAAGAGCTGAGAGTTCTACTGAGGCAAAGTCATCATGACCAAGATCATCTGCAGAACAAGGCAACAAGGTACACTTTCTCATCAGATAGCACCAGCTCAGGCTTATCAAAATCAAATTATTAGCAAGCAGGAAGCCAGGATTCAAACGCTGTTGGTTGCTTTTGTGCTTTTACTTCTTCACCTGATGTTCTTTGGGTACTAGTTATTGAAGCATGACAATTTCTAACTAAATAGTCAAGAAGTCTATATTTATATGACACAGTGCAGTGCTCCAAGTAAGCTAGGACACATCCTACATAATGCAGCCCTCCTCCATGGCTGATTTGTCCTACTAAGGAGCATTATCTGCATCCGCACAGCACTGGGTCGAGCTATTTAAACAGTACCTAAGTTGTTTTTTTTTTTTTTTTTTGTGAGTTAGGAAGATATACTGTATCTATACATACTGAAGCATTCACAGAACTCAATATACATTTAATTGGATTCTTACTGTTTACATTTTATTAGAAAACGATCAAGCATGAGGGTTTTTTTCTTTACTGTCAGTGTGTGGGAAGCTACATTTGGATGAGCATTGGATTTGGTTGAAGTGCACAAAACATTTTCTGCTCATTTTTAATGTAATTAAGAGTTTATAGTAAATTTTATTCTCGATTTACATCACGTATTCATAGTTAATCTTAAATAGCTTTATTTCTGATGCAAAGTCACTTATAATTATATTTTAAATAAATCAGACAAATAAGTTGTGTGTTTATATGTGATTTTCTATCTATATAGAAAATCTATCTCCAGATATATTTTAATATTTAAGTAAAATCTGCTTCTCTTCCCCAGGGTGGAAAATACAATCCGTAGAAGCGTTCAGCCCAAATTAAGGAAATCATGTAGTATCAAGTTGCATAATGCATTAAGATGGGTTTCCCTGAACAGAATCACTAAGTATGAACTTGGAGTTATTTAGATTTCTTAGAAAGGGTGTTTTCTGCAAATAGAGAGGGAACAAAACTGCTTTTTAAACAAAATTTGAACAATTGGCTCTTGCATCATTTTTTAACGTTAGGTGTACTGTATTGTTTGGGATGCTCATGGTGCATGAAAGAAACACACACCAGAGAAGGAATTGTTTTACAAAGAGATGTGAAACCTGAGATAGTTTATGCTTAACATTTTAATGATGGAATTTACAAAGTTAGTTATTTAATTGATCTGTGATCCTTAGCAAGTTTTGAGGATGAACGTGGTTCCTCATGGTGAAAGTCGTGCTAAGAAATGCAAGTTCTTTCAGAATGTTCTAGAGGCATGTCAGATTTACTTCTTGTCTTAAAAATTTTTCTGTATTATTGATGCGTCATGTTGTGTCACTTGATATTGACACCCTGGCAGGTTATTGCCTTGTGTCCTGTCTCTGTTTTTCTGATTTGCAGCATTGGAAGGGCTGTAGTGAGACAATTCTTGCTATGTATTGCTGCCCATAAATGTTTCTGATAATCATAAGTTAAGGCACTGAAATAAGTATGGAAGGACTACTGTATTGTTACTGTTGTAGGTGATCTAGGATTTCTAGAGGTCAGGTAAATTGCTGAAATGAGCAGGTGTGTCTGCTTTCTTTATGTACTGGAGATTGTTGATTCATCTGCAGATCACATGTATGAAGGACAAGGAACAACTTGGATGTGGTTTTATGTCTTTAAATCTTGTTTGGGAGATTAATGGGAAAGTGCTCATGGTCTCTGGAAAAGTTCTTGTACATGATTCTGTCTTGTGATGCATGTTTTTCAATATTAAGCATTTCATGAATAAATAAACAAACATTTTATCCAAGCTGATAACTGAAAATACTGTAATCTAACTATTCACTAGACCATAACACTAAACAAATATAACATAGTATTTTATTTTAAAATAGTTTCTTGGGTTTTGTTTGTTTTTTTTTTTTTATTATTATTTACACAGCATTTTTAAAGATGTGAGCATTGAAAATAGAAAAGCTTCTTAATTTTCCTGTAATCGTTTGTTTGGAGTGCCAGGGGCAGTACCTTTGTGGTCCTGAGTACAGTTGTCCTTCCTATGCTTCCTTCATCTTGGAGAAATCTTTGGGTTTTTTGAATCAAAAATAAAGTGATATGAATACTGATGCTTTAAAAAACAATTGCAAACCTTTGTTTGCATGTTTATTCTTGATATTTTCTTCATGCTTGGTGTTTTCATAGCCAGTATTTTTTATTAAGTCATCATTTTTGTAGTTCTTTCATGGTGTTGTTTTTTTTTCCTTCAAATTAAATGTTTTAAAATATTATTGACAAAGAAATTAAATAATGTGAATAAAAACTGTATTAATGTAAAATGTTTTCAGATATTAATGGTAAAAAATCAGTTCAATTAGCATTAAAGAATGAAACAGCTGTAGTATCCGAGTCTTATCCAGTATCTTTATTATTATAAAAAATTAAACCATCCTGCATAGTATGGGTTGCTTATACTGTCAGTTATTAAATAACTCAAAAGAACAACTTTCAGCCCCTACTCAATGAGATGGCTTTAGAACAAACGTCTGTTAGAACACAGCTTTATAAATTAATGCCTAATCTCAAAAATATTATCATGTTTTCATATATATCAGTGCATTACATATATCATATACATCAAAAATATAGTTAAATTTTAAAAATATTTTTTACTCCTACTTGGAGGTGCTAATCTCTAGGTTCATTCTAAGTTAAATTTTTTTCTGTCATATAATCATATTTCTCGTAACATTTATGTCTTGTCCTTCCTCCAAGGTACATTTACATTCATGACAATGTAAGGGAGGAAGCAGGAAGTATTTTTTCATCCTTTGTACATTGTTTTAGTCCCCACTTTAAGGTTTTAATTAGCCCAATAAGCAAATTATTGTACTTTCTAAATGTTAGCATAAATGACCCTTTGATTCTACCATGTAGTTTTCATGGACTTTCAGTGATTAAAAAAAAAAAAACCACATTTTAATGTTAATTAATTGCTTGAAAATCAAGTCATTATTATCAATTTACTCAAAATATTGAATGGAGGAGGTTAGGATGGATGTCTGAAATTATGCTTTCCGTTTTTCAGGCAATCCAGGAAGTTCGACAAATGACCAAATTTAGTCACGTGTCACAAAGTAAAAATGGTTGTATTAAGAGCAGCAGCTGTTTTATTCACCAAAAAGAGACATTCAAGCTTTTATATTGTACAGGGCTTGTTATGTTAGGGTTTTTTTTCATTTAACACTTTTGTATTGATGAGCAGAGTATCTCTGTCAGGTGATCACTTGGACCACAAGTGTCATATAACCTGTTTTTATAGAATTTTATACTTGCTTCTTCTTTTATTGATATTGCATTGTC
The DNA here is from genome assembly GCF_964106895.1 of Numenius arquata. Lineage (NCBI taxonomy): Eukaryota > Metazoa > Chordata > Aves > Charadriiformes > Scolopacidae > Numenius > Numenius arquata. The sequence goes on along the minus strand of NC_133616.1, from coordinate 62,812,742 downwards.
TAAAGTATTAAGAACATTTTAAGATTGGAGTACAGTTGTGTCACCTTCTGATATGGGATTATACCTTATACGTAGCGACAGACACTGATCTCTGGAAATTGCTTTGGTTTAGTATATCTAATTTTCTTCCCCACATGATCTCTAGCTATTTTTGTGGCCTTTTCCCCAGTAACTCACACCAATATTCAAACGGACAGTTTCTGAATGCTGTTGCTAGCCCAGCAGTGTATGGAAGATACATCTAAAGTGTAGGATTGCAGGTTTTCTACTATTGTGCCAGAAATCTGTAATAATGTGGTACAAGGCAGGGGTCTAAATAACTTTTTGTTTTCTGAGAATGGAGAAGTGAACTCTATCAAAAAAATTTGTTTTGATGTCTGTTGTAGAAATTTAGAATCTCAGTGTAGATTGCCATATGTACTTGAACTTCCAGTGGTACTGTTAGCTTATATAACCTCTTACCAGTTTACAAGAGTATATATACTGGCACTATTTCTTGGATTTCTCTAGTTTGATCACACTTCAGTATTACTTTCTTTTAATGTTTCTGTAATGACCTAATTATCATTCATAGCTGTTTTGTAATTGATTAGCAACTAAAAAAAAGGGTGTAATGTAAATTAAATTATTTTTCTTACATGAATGTATAAACCAGTATTAACCTGTATAATCTGTATTGACTAGTATATTCTTTATGGCAGGATTGGCCCTTTGTAAACTGTCCTTTGTCTGGTGCAGGAAATAATTGCATTGTCCCTTGACTAGAAATGAGGATATGTCATACTTAAACCTGAATGCCCTTCCTGTTCATGCCTTTTACAGTTACATTTTTAACAGCCAAGAAAGCTGAACAGAACTGCTATTTTATTTCAGAATTTTGTTTCCCAGTTTCCTATGCAGCAATTTGATGATGCTGGTGATAAAACTTATTGGGGTATAAATGAGGAAGGGCAACATTTCTTAGGTCACAGAAATTAGTGAAAGCTTATGCATGTTTGAGGTTTATTTTAAATGTGACCATGTGTAATATGTCCTAGCGGAAATTATTTTTGCTTTGCTTTATGAAGCAGATACTATATTACAAGATGTCTGTGTGTTTTGAGGGGTTAAATTTGCACACTACTAAATGAGCTACAGAAGCTTTCACAGATGCATTAATTTAACAAATGCATTTGTGGTTAAGTGCTCCCTTGACAATGAAGGGAATTGAATCGCCAAGCCTCAGAGCTAAAAACCTCTCCAGATTTAGCCAAATAGCCAATGCTTTGTAACTATGTGTTTCAGCAGATCATAGGCTCTGTGTATTGGGACAAAGAGGGACTTGTATTATGCACTTACATTTGGAATAGATATCCACTTATACTGGGCCCATGGTGCAGATAGTCATCTCCCAGAGACGCTGACTTGTCTAAGTGAGGGAACAACTCTTTTAGTAACATGATGGCCATCACAGTATGCCCATAGCAATACACTGGAAGGTTCTGTCTTGTGGTGACAGTGTTTGGCAGTGGAAAAACTTACTCATGGATGGAGCTGCCATGCACACCAGGTGGCAGCTAAACACACTGTGCAGGATACCCTTTAGAGAGCCCTTCAAATCAGCCAGGATGTCATGTTCAAGCATCTTAAAGTATTGTTTGGCACGTCAACTTCAACTGCTAAGGGCTTCTGTGCGTGGTATTTGCAGCAGTTCTTGAAATATCAGAGAAGCATTTCTGGTTTTGCTTAACTCAGTGAATGAAGGATTACTGGCAAGTTGGGTTTTTTTTTTCTCTAAGCATTTTGTGCCAAGTTTGCTATGCTATGCTGAATTACTTCTCTGCAGAGAAAATGTCTATTTTATCAGCTTTATCTGGCTTTGAGCACTTTGGGATTCATTTTAAGTAGAAGTGGTGTACAAAAAAAGCACCCCATTTATTGTGTAAAAGTGGAAAACGTATAGCAAGGTGTGACTCATCATTTTGTAATTCCTCTGCATTTTGGTAAATTCATTTGGATTGCTGATTTTAAGGGGGGGAAAAAGGTTTGAAGAGGGAGGATAGGCTAGGAACATTTCACTGTGTTAAACCAAATGAAGTGCTTTCACTGCTTATGTTTTAACCTCCTTTTCGAAATTTTTCACATCCTAGGCCTCAATATTGTGGTATTATGCATGTTTTATCAAAAGAACAGATTTACACTTGGCACCTGTTGTCTTCAGGGAGCACAAGGAATTTGGGTGCAAATAGTGGAGGTAGCTTTCATACCCAAAGACTTACTTGTATAGCTGGCATTTAGAGGAGTTACTAAAGGGTAAGAACCTGTAGATTGATTGTTTCTCTGCTCCTTTGAAAGTGCTGCATTATATGCTATGTTTTGCAGAATGAATGTTACATCTGGACTGTGAGCATTTTATTTGGATACAGTTTTATTCTTGCAGTTGTCTGTAAAGAGGATAAGTTTTGATGTTTCGATAGTTTTCGATGGCTGATATTTAGGGTCATTTTTTTTTTCACTTTGGCTTTGACAATTGCAGCTATAATTTGGAGTTGTTCAAAATTTCTTTCTAAGTGGCCTTACTAGTCTCTTGACAAGCTTTATTCTTCAGACTCTCAAGGCAAGGAGGTTGACTGAGCTGGGCTTTTTGTCTGAATTATTGAGGATTTTCTGTAGGTTGTCCAAGACTCATGAAAGAAGAAAACAGGTTTTCTCCTCATGTAGGATCTGGGCATTTGATGGCTTTTTTCTGAGGTATTTGTGAATGGTTTAACAGCCTAGGGAGATATTGTGGGCTCCATATTCCTCTATAGAGAGAACTACTTGAACTACTTAGTTGTTCTTTAGGTTACAGCTTGTTAAGAGTGCAGATAAATAGTTTGCTGATTCCAGTATGAAGCTGGATGAACTGTATATTTGTTTTCACTGGGACAGAGGAAACTTCTTTATTGTTCATCATGAGTCTGAACCAACAACAAAGTAAATCCATGATGCCCTGGAGGTCAAACTGTGGCGTTCTTTTTATATGTCTGGCAGAAAGACTTGTCAGCAGTTATCTTCTCCATCTTTCTACTCCAACCCACTTTATATCATAGATTCATAGAGTAGTTTCTTCCAGAGCCTGCTTAGGGAAGGAAAAACTGCCAGGTGGTAAGCTGAGAAGAAAAGAATACAGCAGGCTCAGTAGTATGTTGATCAAAAGTTGGAAAGAGCCACTGGTGTTTTGGATGTTTTTAACTTGTTGGTGTAGCCAAATATTTGAAAAAGTAAAAGGGTAGTAAAAGGTTTGGGAATCTTTAGCCGTGGTGGAAGGAGATGTTAATCCAGGATCCTCCTTTTCCCAGCGTGGTTCATAAACTGACTGAGATCTCTAGGTGAAGATCAAGGGTCCTTTATTTGCAATGTAGATTCTGATTGTGTTTAAATGTATATTACATTGGTTAATTACAGTAGTGGCCTTCAGTGTGTTCCATATTTCTGTGTAGGTGCTATCGTTTTACTGGTACCAAAGTTAATCAGTGCTGATACATACTATACCTTGTTTTGTACCCTATGGATTTCTGTATGCTGGGTTTCTAGGTTGGTAACTGCTATCATTGCAGTTTCGGAGCCAACTGTGTTTGTCTGGAGGCATAGTTGCCTTTTCTGGTAATGAAAAGTAAAAAATGTTGGGAATCAAACTAAAAGAGCCACTTGAACAAAGGAAGAAAATAGAGAGCGAAGGTATGCATATGACATACTGCCTGCCCTGGATCATATGCCAAAGGATCTTCACATCAGCGTATGCAACACAACACAAGAATTTGAGTGTGGGAGTCAAAGTGAGAGTAACGACCATTTGTTCTGTGATGTTGAAGAAGGTTTAGACGGTTACATCCCAGACACTTGCATAATAGAAGGATGAAGGTAAAAATCTCTTTCTTGCTGAAAATCTGTGACAAAATACTACTGCAAATATTTTTGACAGATGTCAGGAATAATTTTTAATTTCCTGGGAGTGTCCTGACTAAGGGGAAATGTCTAGTTACCTTATTTGAAACACAGAGTTCAGTATAATAGTAGATCTTCAACAGCACTGATATAAAATATTTAAAAGTATACATTTGTAGCTGGATACCCCACTTCTTTCAGGTAATGCTTTCCCACGTACTCTGAGCTGTTTGAAATATTTAATGTTTGTATAGTTTACCATGAAACACTGAAAACAAAGATGTTTTCAATACCTGGCTTCGGTCAAAATGCATCTCCTCAGGAGCATAGATCTCTCCAGTTGTCCCCAGTTTCTTTTAAATGGCTTCTTCTGATGAAAGGCAGTTGTAAATCATATTCTCAAATACAGTTTGAGACAGCTTGTACTTATGTGAGGATGTATTAATTCTTCTTTTCAGTGCAAAAGATCCTTCCTGGCTTATTAGAATAGCTGTTGTACTGTTAAATATAGGGATATTTTTAAGATTTAAAAAATTCATGGAAAGTGGTTCAAGAGTGTTCTCCTACTCGGCATTGTATGTTGAATTATCTTCTTTATTTTGTTGCCATAAACTTCTGTTGTCAGGAGGGTTTCTATTTAGTTCAGCTGGCAAATAACCATACTGTTAGAAATACTACTGTTTTTATAAATAAGGTGACATATTTTATCTTATAAAAAACAGACAGCTGAAGCATCTGCTTTCAATACACTTAAAAGTGTTCTTGTTGCAGAAAGAGCAAAGAATATGTATTTTTCATATCTGAAATAAATGAACTGTTGTTAAGAGGCTGTGATTTTTAGAAAGGCAGATGTAGAAGTGAAATCATATTTGCTGTATTTATTCCTGCAGTAAACTAATATTGGCTCTGACACATGTCTAAATGTATGATACACAATGCGCAGAGGTTCACTTGGAATCTTCATTTTTACTGACTTTTCTTGAGGATTATAAAGGGTGCTCGTGCGCCCACATGAGGGTTATCTGTATGGAGCAGGCAACCTCGAACTCATGGTTTGAAGCCCTTTGATCTGCTACAGATAGCAGCCTCTATCATTTATATTGAACTTCCCACTTATTTTGGAAAACTGCACTGATTTTCTCCTGTCTCATGCATTCCCACTAGGTGTTTTAAGATTCAGAATTTCAGCTGCTTTCATGACTACTGATTGCTGCCACAGTTTTCTGAAACATCAATGTCAGCATGAAACACTTGAGGAAGTGTTTCTGGAGGACTGGAGGAAATCTTACTCACTTTTGAACTGAACAACAATAAAAACTCAGGATGCTGTTTTTCATCAGTTTTCTGCAATTTTCTAAGTTTTGAACTTGAATACAGAGTGTCCATTCCTGTCTGCCTACCCCTCACTTGTAGATAAATGACAAAGGAAGGCAAGTTAATGTGAAACTCTTCAGATGAATTCAGTTTTGCATCCCTCTTATGCACATGCTGGTTTTTTGGGCTCCTTGTCACTTTCAGCAAATTATTGCATGTGACTATATAGCAACTTACATTTTCAGAAACAAAATTCAATATTTAATTTACATGTATTATCATACAAATTTATCTGGCTTTTTTTTCATAGGGTTAGTGGGAAGGTATGTATCTATTTGCAAATGTAGCCACGTGTGTACAAACATAGATGTTAATACTCAGCTCAGACTGCTGTCCAAAAACAGGAATTTAGTGTATTAAGGCCTCTATAATACTTACTATATAGCATACCTTATTATAGCTACTTGTATCTACTGTTCAGTGATCTTTATGTCAATTACTTGTATTGGTTTTTTTCCTTGATTTTCTGCAATTGCACAGAAATTCAAAAATATTTTTGACTTCATTCAACATTAAAGAAGTCTTTATTTTTTGTTTTCATTTTTCAAGGTATCTAACTTGTACCAATTTATTTGTGAGATCTGTAAAGTCATTTTTCATTATTCCCTAAATATTGTGTTTTATTATTCTTGGAATTATTTATAGTATTTTTGGGGGTGCTTTATATTGTTCTATTTTTTTTATTTTTATTTATGCTTAGTATAAGGATCTTGAAGAGAACTGTGAGCAACTATTTTTTCCCCTGTGTAAGGTATTAAAATGAACCCTGAAACCTTTAATTAGGCCTCACAGTGTTACATTACTGGGAAGTGTACAGATATACTAAGTAATTGCAGGGAAAAATCTGCATTGACAATACTTTTGTGCTGTTGCATTTTTTCAACAGATATAAGATACAGTATAAGCATCTGGGTTGTTAACTGGCAGATTCAACATGTAAGTTAAAACAGTAATGTTATCTTTTTTTTTTTTTTTATATTACTGTTTCCAGAGGTACTTTTTTAAACATCATTTTCTCTAAATGCTTTTTGAACTAGAGAATTATTTTTCCTATATATAACTTTATCTAGCTCATTTATTTTTATACTAGGAAATATGATTTTTCCTGATGCCTTAATTTAGCCTTTTTTGTTTATTTTTCTTGTCACTTGATTAATGTATTACAGTGTGTTATTTACCTCAGTCTGCTGTTTTGGAAGCTTTTCATGGATTATATGTCTCCTCTTACTCTCTTTACCTTTTCTGTGAAAGATGAAAGCAACATTTTTTTTCATCCTTTTTTTTTTCCTCTTTCAGATGCTAGTTTTTAAGTGTGAGTTTGTAGGGAATTGCAAAGTATGATAATAAGTTGTTAATTACATCACTGTGATTGTTTTCAAAGACCGCTGCTGAAGCATTTGAGAATCCTTAAGAACAGCTTATCAAGAACCTTTATATGCCTTTGACCCTAAATTGAGTGCTTTTAAGATTAGTGGCCACTTCTATCTTCCTTGATCTTGTTGGGATGAGAGGCCTATAAAGAATTATTTGAATGACTGTGTTTTGGCTGGTTTACACAAATCACTGAGATCATAGCTGAATCATTTATGTGAGGCGTAAACAAAATCTAGAACCATGTAATATATAAACCCAGGGAGTATGTTATTTTTCTTCTTTCCTTTTTGTCCTGTATTTTCTTACGGTAAGAGGAAAAAGAGATTTTAAAAGTCCTTGGATGTTTGCAAAGCATCTTTTTTTTTTTTCCCCATTACTTCAATACTTTGAGAATTTTGGGGGCAAAGCTTTAATCCTTTGAGTTTATTGCAGTAACAACAGGTGCAGTGAACTTTACCTGTCTTCCTAGCATTTCTTTTAAGCTATTGCAGGCATAAGTTCCTCATTTATGACTCTTTTTCTAATAGACCTAGCAGGCTAAGGAAGTTTTCCAAACTGTATAGTAAATCAAATACTACCACTGTACAAACATAACCTAAAAATTCTCTTCCACTGTGTTTGACAAACATCACTGTTTTCCCCTTTAGTTACCCTTGAACCTGACTTGAGCTGTTAACTAGTCATCTTGTACATTAAGCAAAATTAGTCTGTAGAAGTACAAATGAAAATAATTTTAAGTGTAAGTCAACATATAAGTGGACACTGGAGGGAGACTGTGTGGTTAAGAAGATGAAAAGACAATAACTAGTTTCCCATCCTGACTCCTCAGAGTAGTTACCAACCCATCCTAACCATTTCAGAACCTTAGCCACCTGAGTACAGTGATTTAGTTGCCTTCCTCATTATCAGGGAGTGTGCTACAGCGTGCAATGATTATCTAAGACAAGTAGGCAGAGACACTGAGTCCCATCTCCAGAGCTATTCCTCTGTTGCAGCCCAAGTCTGTCTGGGATCCTTTACCATTGCCTCTTTGTTTTTATGTGGAGAAAACCCACACCAATTAAGCTTCTGGGATGTCTAATGAACAGTATCATAGGCACGTATTTAGAATGGAACGGTATATGTTGGTGGAATGGTATAACTAGGTAAAATAGAAATGGATCCTGAGGACTTTGGTTCATAAGTGAGTTTTTGAAGCTTTTAATTGAAATAGGAATGTAAGTGGTCACCTCTTAGCAATAAGACATGTCCTTATCTACAGTTACAAATCAGTTGTGAAAAATTTTATTATATGGTACTGTAGAGTCATCTTAATTTCTGTGATTAAAATACTTCTAACTGCTCTTGGTTTAAAATTTGAGCTGCAATCCAGCCGATGGATCTGTAAAGCCATTTGACAGAGATCTTTTTAGAGGAGAAAGATGCTAGATAAGTAGATACTTGTATTGTTAATGAGTATGTGCAGGATGGTATGTGTCAAGGCATTCTGAAATCCCTGTGCCATAGCTCATAGTCTTATTTTTGAAGTAATGAGCCCAGAGGGTGGCAGTGAAGGCAAAGTTATCCAGTTTTGTCCAAGCATTTCTCACAAAGACAAGCCACGCTGAAAAGTAGAGACATTTTAGAAATCACCAGGTTACCACTGGTAAAAAGAAACTGGCTGAGGGGAAAACGGAAATTTCTTTCTGTCTCCAGCTGCCTACAAGAAAGACACACAAGAAACCAAGATCTGAGATTACTGTAATCACTGTGGTGTTGTGTGCAGGGACAGACCTTGGTTTAATAATTTCTCATGCTGAAGGAGAGTGAAAATGTTTCAGAATAATGTATCGGGAATTAATGGTAGTTATGATAGCGGGTGCCATCTGATGCACATCTGATGGCTGAGAATTATGGCTGTTTCTTTATTCCTGCACTAATAAAGTTACTAAAGGATGGAAAAGTCTTGGAATCCAGATTCAATTCAAGAAGTACCTGGATTTAAGTTAGATGCCTCTCTCACTTGCATATGCTTAGCACGATTTCAGTTTCTTACAGCACGAAGGTAGATTGTGGATTATTATTCTAATGACATATTAGAGTAATAAAGGCTTATTGATAATGTTAAGTGCCTTTTATGTTGCATCCATTTCACTGAAACACTATTTTTATAAATTATCCATTAATAACTTGTTTATATGCAAAATAAGATTAATTAAAATTCATTTTAAAAGAGGGGCTAGCTTTTTTAAACACTGACCTATGACTAATTGATATTAGCTAATTGTCTGTGTTTGAAGTCAAGGAAATCGATGGACAGAAGATTCGCACTTTCTCTAATAATTATAAAAGCCTATAGAATGTCTGAGTTAGAGCAACTGAAGGGCATATACTTTTCAAATTAATTATTTCTGATGAATGCTAGAAGTGCTCCAAAAAACATTTCTTGTCAACTTATGTATTAGTTACAGGTCTTTGTGCTGTAGTCAGAGTGTGACTGCAACCATATCCATCCCTGAAATGAAAAAGTTTGTATTCACACTTGTGGGGTTTGTCTTTAGGAGAAAACTACCTTTGTTTTATGGGCTGGCTTATATTCGCATTTTATATGTCTAATTCATATACACAAGGTGGCAGTGCTTTGTTTGGGGGGTGATAGTAAGAGGTGGAATTAGATCCTGTAAAACCTCTTCTTCTTTTCAGTATATCTACACACAATATGCTACTGTAATATCATTAGCATTTTTTTCATATTCTTATACCCCAAAAAAAGGGAAAATCCTTCATTAACAAAAGTATAGAAAAAAATGCAATGCTGTATATCTGGTATGTTTTCATCTATGTTATTAGAAATGTAATTAGAAATGTTATTATCTATGTAATTAGAAATATTGATGCATTAAAATATTTTAAATACCTCTTTGAAGGCCTAACATTTCAACCTTGAAATATTTACAGTACATACAAAATTCTTAATCTGAAAAATTTAACATTAAAGAAAATCACAAAGACAGCAAACTGTCATAGTCATCATTTCTATCTAAACTGATGCCTACTTATTATTTAAATTATTTAAATATACAGTTCAGAGGTCTTGATGCTGCAGTGATTGTAGCTAACACTTTAATGTTATTAGAAATATCTAAATCTTTAGCAAAACAAGTTAATCCTCATACAGAGGCCATCCAAGTGAAGTAAAAATACCTAATTCAAAGATCTTTACTGCAATCAGGAATCAAGAAAAGTCTATTAGGAAAATTCCATTAGGAAACAGTCAGTCGCATTCTGCATTGTTTGCAGTTGTGAAAGGTTCAGAAAATCTTAATTTGTAAGATTCAAATATGTAAGTAACATATTTGTAAGAAACAGATATTTCAAAATCTTCTTTACAGGGTGCAGTTGTAAAATGAATTTAGTGGTGACTGAATTACAAATTAAAGGTATGGATACAAGTGTCTTATCTGGTTTTGTACCTATGATGATTGTTTGACCACATATTAGACTGGGAACATGCTTGGTGGAAAAACCTGACTGGTGACAGCCCAAGTTATAGATTCTGTTGGTTTATTTGTGTCTATACTAGATTGATGTAATCTCAGGAAAGGATATGGTGTCGGTTTTCCTGTGATGTGTAACCTGTACACTTCATGATCTGCTCCTTCTGCTGGTTGTTCCATTTACCACAGAAATGTTATTTAACATTGAACTAAGTCTCATTGCTGTCCCAAGCTCCACCACACAGTAGGTAAATTTTATTCCGTAGATTAGAGGGGATGGAGTTATCTTGAAGATGCTCATACCTTATTTCATCATGATGATAAAAAAAATTATATCTTGAGTTGCCTAGGATATGGTGATTAATTCTCCCAGAGCCACACAAAAAAGTCAAACAGGAGAGGGTGATCCTATTAAAATCAACGGAGGAGAAAGATCTTTGGGCGTAGGAGCTCTGCTTACTGATATGCCCTTGTTTTGCTATGAGAGAAACAAACAGAGCAACTGTCATCATTTTCCCAACAAAACCAGTAAAGGTACTGTACAAAAGTTTAGCCACATATGTGAAGAATTCATCCTAATACCAGAAGGAAATAATAAGTGTACTCTTTTCTAAATCTAGGATTAAACCCAAAGTTGCTGAAATTAAAAAAAAGGCATTAGGATTCTTCTTTTAATGGAGTTGCCTTACTGAAAACTTCATAAATGCAATTGTTTAACAACTGGCTAGAATGTGAATATGAAGAGTCTGGCTCTGCATTTTGTGCCACAATTTGGTAGTTGTTTATTTGTTTTAGAAGAAACTGGTATCTTATCTTTGAGTGGTTAAATGATGCTAATTTGTTCCATTCATGACCCCAGGCAACAGATTTAGCCTGCCACATCACTACCTATATGTCTCCTGGTATGTCCGAGACCAGCATTAAATAAAATGCGTCTCCATAAGCACATATGATGCTAATTAGTAAAGGAAATATTTTAAGTTCTTGTCAACACTTTGAAGTAACCAGTAGTCGAGATAATTAAACCTGTCATCAAGTCAGTTTGAAGGCCTAATACCATTTCTGGCCACATCACAGAGAACCTGTACCTGGAGTTACAGGTTCAAAACTACTTGCCGTGGCAAAGAATTTTGCATTTATGTTTTATGGAGAAATGTAATTTTTCTTCCATGTTGAGGACCATCCTCTCTAAGCCAGACTCATTCTGTGTACTTGATGCTGAAAGTAACAAGTACAAGACAAAAAATTAAATTGCAGCAACAGGTAGAAAATCATCTTTCTGGCCAATGTCAACACATTGCCTGTGCTTTGTGAATTGCCTTGGCTGCCAGTTTACCTCTGAATGGAATTACCATCCTGCATCTAGAAAACAAGTTTTCAGGCCTCCTGTAAATTTTGGAATTTAAAGACAAATAGAAACTCAAATTTACCTGTGTATGTCAGGTGCAGTCAAGTTAGTAAGAATATAAAGAAGGCTTTTATCCAGATAAACATCTGAATTTGTAATATATTACTAGGCTATTTCTAGTAATAACAAGCTCCTTTATGTGTTCTGCCAATAATCCAGGAATTACTTGAGGCTTCCATGTGAACCTTGAAAACTAGTAATTTAGTCAGAACTAAGAGAGTGAGAGCATAATCTTTTCCAATTATCTTTGTCAGTATGACTGGTGAATATCTTAGTACACAGTGGATGCTACTGAAAACAAGGTGTCCTCTGGCGCAGTGTTTATTCTTAAAGTACAGATTGTACTTATGTTATTTTAGAGATTTCTTCTTACAGTTTTTCTAATGAGGTACAGCAAATGCAGTGGCAGCCACAGAAATTCTGAACATAAGAGATGTCAGAACAACTTTAGCAAACATTATCTGCTTTGAATTAATTTCTTAATAACCTGAAACATTGTGTTGAATGGTGGACATGCTAGCGCCGGCTGACCATCAGCATGCTTTTGGTGTCCAGGTTGCTTAGCCGTCTGGAAATAAAAGTGCAAAGTGAACTTATGTCTTCTTAGTACTATTCCTTCTGTGATTTCTCAGAGTTGCACGTATGGAAAATACGTAACATTTTTCCTGCCCCCTGCTGTTTCTATCAAGCGTACGCGCTAGTTACTTCACTTTTCCCCCATCTTCCCTGGTGAGTGAAGCAATGTGCCCGTGTTACATTTATATAGAAATGACTTCTTACAGACAGAGACTGGCAATTCCAATTCTGTTTGACCTGGTTTAAGTGACTGCTAAGTTTTAGAGCTAAGACTAATAATTTGGTAACACTGTCCTTTCCGTAGAAAGCTTCAACCATCAGCAACGTTTATTACTTTGAAGCAATATATTTAGAGTGAAAAGGTATATAGTTAAAGTTGTGAATTAAATAAATGTGTCTTGCTCTAACCCTAATTTAAACATTTTTGGCACAGGAAAGTACGGAAAAACAGATTTGTCACTAAGTGATTTCACAGATTTTTTAATATTTTATTAATAATAGTTTATTAAAAATTCTATGGAATCATAGTTATGTGTAAAGATTTATGAATACATCACAGAATTCTTGCTTGAGTTCTCCAGAGGGGCAAAAATACAATCCATGGATATTTCCTTGGCTTTTTGAATATGTAGATTTTAATTGACTACATAATTTCTAATGGTTTAGACAGTTGCACCCTTGTGGGTCCAGTTGGATCAATTTAAGAAATCATTTGAAGCTGTTTCTGATTGTCTTACAGCAGAACATAATAATCACTGTCATAGCTGAGATACCATTAAGGAATTAGATGACTATTTCTATTCTGTTTCAGTGGAAAGTTAGCTGAGGCTTGCTGGAAAGACAGCTAAACTTAGACTGTCAAGATTTAGGATATTTACATCAATGAACAGGGAAACTCAGCTAGAAGATGATATGAATTGTTGGTTGTGATGGTTTCTAAATGCTTCTCATATATTAGCAAGAAAAAATTATCAAACTCCTAAAATTTGAGTCAAAATCCTTCTACTTGTTCTTAAGTTTTTTTTCTTTTGTTTCAGGTGGCAATTTATTACATTTTTACAAGTAGATAGCTTTTGGGGTTGCCAGTGAGACGACATGTGTCTGCAGATGCAAGTGCAGGCTGATACTACAAGTAACGTTTCTTGTACAAAAAATGTAAACAATGCTATGATACACCAAATATAAGTAATTACCAGCATGCTCAATGAACGCCCTAACAAAATCAGAACTGTCTCAACAAGACTCAGAGTGCCCTAAGACAAGAGGGACTGAAAAAAGTTTCTTCAGTTGTATCTTACTGTGTAAAGCATCTGTCATCTCATTATTTATAATCTTTTTGTGCTTTTGGACTTCTGAATTCTGCAAAGATGTTTAAGGTGCCAAAAATTGCTTCTGTCTGGGAACCTGCATTTTCTGTGAGATTCAGAGTGGTCATAGGGATCAGCCTTCAGGCTCGGTTAATAAAGCAAATTTTTACAGATTACGTACGTGCCATGTAAAAATGCAAGTCCTGGGTTTAGGTGTAATAGCTCTTAAGGTTTAGTTTTAGTTTACAGATTTTAACTATTGAATTAACCTACCTGTTGAAACTTTTCTATTTTTACCTACAACAGCAATTTAGACTAGATTGCTCTGATTGGTTTTTTGGGAATACTGTAAATCAAGAACACAAGCAAATGTCTTGTTTATTTCATTGTGCTTGTAGTTGCTCAGTTATGAATTTTCCAGCTACTGAAAAATGTCATGTTTTCTCACTACAGCTTAAAAGGGCACAGAATATCTTAGTATTCTGTCTAGCCAGATTATTTTCCAGTAAGATTAAATGAAAAGTTGTTCTATTAAGTACTTCTATGAATTGAATAATATTAAGTAAAGTTCATACCTTATTAGGTGGTATTAAAATCTGTATTTACAGAATATAATTGGCAATCTACTGAGATTATGACACAGAAAGAAATACTACTCTTTCAGTTTCTAATAAATATTTTTGCTAGTGTTTTGTCTGAGTTAAAAGGAAGCAATTTTACTTTATACAAGGCACAGACAGTACCATCAAGGGGGTTTTTGTTGCTTTCTCCAAGCAGTGTACCAGTAATAGAAATGCTAGCCAGACAGCCTTATGGAAAGGAGTTCATAATCATTTCATGAAGAGGTTCTAAACTAGCCTTTAAGCCTTTAAGCATTTTTTGGTAAAAGTCATTGCTATCTCAGTTCATACTCTCTCTCTAAGTTAAAGTGAAGTTTCTAAGAACCTTGGCATTCTTAGCAAGATTTATATAGTACTTCATGGCAAATCAAGACTTTTAAGATTTTAGTAGGGGTGGAGGATTTTTTCTTAGCTAAAATTTGTATACTAAAAAATTACTGGCAATGTATGAAATATACCAAATTTGACATACAAGCTTTGCTGTGATGCTACCTTTTGGGTGAGACCATACTGTACTGGCCTTGCCTGAGAACTGTAGAAGTCAGTTATTGCTCACATTCTTTAATCTCTCTTCTTTATAGCATTTGTCTGAAAATGCATTGATCTTGATTTTTTCTTTCTTCAGTTTTACTAACATCAGCAGCATTAAATTATTGTAACAGTTCAACCAACTTGCTCTAATTCTTAAAGTATAAAGAGAATTGCACCCTAAATCAGTTCTAAAGATATATGAATTATGGCGAGTACTGGGTTATTATTTTTTTTCCTCTTTGGAGGGTCTTGCCTGTTCTTCTGCTCTATCTTCATTTTATATAAGCAGAAATTCTCTACAGAACACGTCCTTCAGCAGTAGATGAGAAAGATCAGATCTGATTATAGGACTGTTTTGCAGAAAGCTTCCTTATGTCCTGTAAAAGACTTTACTTTTTTTACTGTCTAATGAAAGAGATTACTTCGCCCTGTAAATCTTCTTCATCAGATATAAATTTAGATCATGGTAACTCTTAACAATACTTCTGCTCCCAAGAACAGGATTGAGAATACCTATACAATGTCACAGAACTGTGCCTTTGCCAATACTTAATCATCTCTGTTCAAAACACAATTAAAAAAATACAGTTTTATAGAATGTATTTCCTTGTCCATGGAAAGGAGAAACTGAGGTAGAGGTTTTGCTGTTTTGTTAGACCCTTGATGAAGTCTGTTCTCAGTCCACATCATCCATTGGCTATAATCTGTGCTGTCATTTCAAGAAAGGATAGTCTTTAAAGGCATACATAAAAAAATAGCTGGAAGAGGTTAGGGTTTTATCTGGATTTGAAAAAAGCAGTGCAATGGGGATTGAAAGGGTAAATCACAACAGATTGGTTTAGCTGCCTATGTGCAAAGCTCCATGCAACGTATGTCAGCCTCTGTGGTATGAAATCAAGGATCAAGCAGTGCATGTGGTGAAATCTTCTTTCGTATGTGTGCAGTCCTTGTTGAGATCAAGAAGTACAGAGCTGTATAAACACTGAATATTTTATTTTCAAAATATCAGGTGAGATTTTTACATTTTTATAGATGTGTTTTGAAGTTTATCCAAGCATTCTAAAAGGACAGTCTAAAAGACATTTTTGGGAAGTTAGAGCACAGCAGTACAGTTCCCATTTCTTATTTTTACTATTAAACTTGGAACCTTTTTTTTGAGGAAAGAAAGCTATTTTGCATACAATAAAACCAAATTGATTATGAATACTCTTACCCTGTAAACTATACCTTAGTGGGATGGCACAAGACTTACTTTAATTAAAAAAAAAAAAAAAAAGTCTATCAAGCCTGAGCCCACTGTAACTCCAGTAAAAATCTTGAGGCCTGAAGCATGTAAATATAATGTCTAAAAGGCCAGGAAGAAGTAAAGCTACCCCTCTTCAAAGGCCAGTATTTCCATACAAGAAATGGTGCAACTGTGCCGTTGTATGCTCTTCTGCGATTTGTACCTGGAGAGAAAGTTATAGCAATACTTCAGGCTTTCCTTCTCCTGAATGTCTCTTCTCCTTCGCGTTCTTCTGAAATTGCAGCATTCTTCTGAAATTGTGCTGGTCTGTCTCAGAACTTCTTGCCATGTGCAGAATAAATTACGTATCATTTCAACTAAAGATTCAGCAGTAACACATATTCAGCATCTGAGTGTCACCACACCCTCTCTGTATACTGCAGTACACTTAAAATAAGGCAGTGGGACATCAAGTGTCTTGTTTGAATTCACAAGGATTTGCTTATGTACATAGAAACAGAATCTTAAAATTTGCCAGCTCCTGATCCTTCTATAGATATTGGGCAGTCATTATTTTCTAAATCTATACATTTTTGCATTTGCAAAACATTATGATAGTTACCTTTACAGTTGTCAGGAAAAGCCATCATGACACTAACTGTGTGAAGAAGCAATATGTATGTAAGTAATTACTTTTCTACACCAGCACTCTAATATAGCAGAGTAATCCAGCTGTATCATACCTGTAAAGCAAGTACTTTGCCAGTTTTCCAGTGGAAAGGCACAGCTGAAACAGTTCAGGAAGGAAGCCATTTGTTTGTATAATACAAACCATAATGCTTGCTAAGAAGTGTACTTTGAATTTGTTTGAAAATTGTTGAAAATGTACAGAATTTGCTTGCTGATAGTTAACAGGTCCTTGTTTTTGCTTATGACAGGTGACAAGTTGCCACAATGTATTTAAGAAACTGTGTTTGAAGTTCTGTATCAAATAGGTTTTTTTCATCTCAAATCTGAATTCCAAAATATTTCAAAGTTCTTAAAACATTAGAGATACTATTTAATTGTCTTCTGTACTTTAGCATGATCAGCTGTGGAAAATCAGATCCATGAGGGTTTTAGAATAAAATTATTTTTCATAGTTGTTTATTTCTGTTAAATCCATTATGGCATCTAGTTCCTCCAAGTCAGAAAGGAACCGCAGGCCGCCTGGAATACTACTACATGTAAATGTCAGATAGTGGAATTAAACAATTTGCTAAATCTCTCTTTTCTCGGCTTAATTGCTTGCTGGATTTACATGCAGTCAGGGTAACAGGAATTATAAAGGCATTTAATTTTAGATAAGACTGCTAATAAATATTTGAAAATAGATATTTATTGCTGAAAGATGGGGCATAATAGCTTAAGCACAGTGCTGATTAATTTATCTGTGTAGCTTTCTGATTGGAGCTTGCTTGCATCTGACTAGCTCAGAGCTCAAGTGGACACTGTGGGACTTGTCTGCCCTTACCTCTGTAGTTTGTGAGTTCCATTGTGAAAAAAAGCTTATCTATTTTCCTGTGCTGTAAGTGGCAAAACTGTTTGGTAAACCTAATTTTAAATTACATTGATTTTCCAAAGAGTACCTCCCTGCTAATCAGAACTTAATGACTGCCCTAAGATAATTGCTGTTAACTTGTATAACTAGTGACACTTTGCATATTGGCTCTGGACAAAAACTGCTTTTCAAATTCAGTTTGTGCTTCTGATTGAAAGTCTCACCCTATTTTGCTGGGTCTGTGATTAATGTTATTTCTTATAGATGCAGTTCCTCGTGTTCAAATTAAAAACAATTTTAAAATACGTATTTTGAATGTGATTAGAATGTTAACATGGCAGTAAAAACTGTATATAACTGTAAGGCAAGTAAAAGTCATACATCTTATTAATATTAGAAAACAAATATATTGGAAGAAATAAGTTATTCATAATTAAATAAAATAATCAATTAAAAGAATAAAAGAGAATCCTGAACCAAGAATATGTATCCATCAGCATGTGAAGTTCATCATTTATTGTTATGCGGTTTTACAAGGATCTATAGATCTATCAGTAAAACATTAGTCCTTTCACTGTTTTAGCATTCAAATTATTCTGAGTACAGAAGGCCTCAGATTACATCAGTTTCTTAAGACTCTGTATGTACTTCTGTGGCAACGGGTTTTCTTTCGTTATGGGAGAGACTTGGTTATTATATTGTATTATTGCCTTCCTTAGGAATGTTTTAAGTCATCAAAACCAATGACCGTGAGTGTTATTTTATATGCAGCTACTATTTTCTGCCTGAGTTTAACCTTTGAACCACTAATTTTTGAGGAGCTCCATATATTTCTTTGGGAAAGGTTTCTGGTTTTCCATTGTATATCTTAGTGTTCTTGTTCTTTCCAAGCTCTTTTGTGGTTCCCATTAGTGGTCTTGGTTATGTTTTGAAGGATAGTAAGGTGTTCACTTTACTGCTTAGAGACAAATGTATGCCAGTCAAATGCAAAGATGCCCATGTAAACAGTCTGATGTTCATTTTGAATCTTAATAAGGGAGTGTGTTAATGGTTTGGGTGTTTTACACCTCTACAGTGAGTGAAACTCACTCCCTCAAATTGTGATCTCTTAACCAGTATATGGCAACTCCAATTAGCTTTACTTGGGGCTGAAGAGCATCTCAGACAGTAACAAGGTCTCCCAGGACCACTTATACCACAAATACTGTAGTCATATTTTCTCATTAGTTCCTTTAGGTTGTCACAAATGTGATTTTCCAATGTTTTTAGAATTAGACTGAAAACATAAATGCTGTGTATGTACATGGAAAAGACAACTATTTTCCATAACTCAAGGATCTTTTGTATCTTTTCTTACCGGTAAAAGCTTGCACAGTTTAATTCATTAACTTTAAGCTTTTATTTAAGTCAAAGAATGTAGGCATCAGTTGGCTAAGAGTAGAAAACTGCAAGCTTTTGAATGACTTCTTTTCTAGTTTGTCTTTTTTTATTATTATTTTTAAACTCTTATATTTTCCATTACATCATAGGAAGTCAGAAACCTTGACTTTGTGAATTTATTGCACAGATTTATATGTGGGAGCTGTCAAGATGATAGGCCTAAATTTAATGTTATCAGTAGACATATCTATGGCTTGATCATGCAGTTTTGTTACTTCTGAAGAAGAGACATGTTTGCAGAGAAGGTTTATTCTGGTAAATCTTTGTACACAGAAGTAATTTTCTTGGTCATGTATACAGACCAGCTAGGAAGAGTACTATATGCAACTACATATTAATAGATAAATTTTCATAGTTTCTGTAACCGAGATTGAGAGTTTGTACCTGATATTAATTGCTGGAATTTTAGCAACATTATAGTTATATCCTTTTCTTCTTGAGATTTGTTTAGCTTTTAAAGTAAGAAGACATTTTTAGAAATTATAGTAGTAAGACACAATCTTAATTTTGTTAGTCCCTGAACATAATCAACTTTGGGGTGTTGGAACATTAATGGGTTAAACATCACAGTGCTGAGCAAGCTCTAGTTGTCTTACAAATTCTGTGGTCTTGTAACTCTATTTTGTATCAACAGCTAGGTATATTTTTAGTTATATTCTTGGTTTCTGGTACATTGATTGGCTTGTTTATGTGAAATCAATTTCTGCTCTTTGCCTTTTTCTTGCTCCTGATTGCACTGTAGATTCCATAGTGTGTGATATTAATTTAATACTTTCAGATTCAAATGCAATAAAACTGAATTGCACATCTGTCTATCAGAGAATAGCATTCATAAAATATTGACTAGATCTAGGGAAAGCTTGGCATAAGAATTTGTTAGATAGTATTTTCAGGTTTAATGAGTAAGCAGTTTCTTCCTAAAGGAAGTATTTCATGTTCTATGTTTTGATATTTTCATATCTTATATGGTTCTAAGTAATACTTTACAAAGTAAGAAGTGAAGAGATCTTAGCTTTGGCCAGCTCTGCTCCAGACTTGTATATTATCAAAGCTCTAATTATAGTCTTGTTTCTTTATTCCTTGGCTAATGAACCCTTGTCTCATTTTTGGTAATTACTTATTTTGAGCATGAAAATTACTTTTCTTGCTGGAAGAGTGTTTATATTTTAATACATTTGGAGGAAAAATGTAAAAGAAATATCTGTGTCCCAGTAACTTTCACTCCTTCATCTAGTCATTGCATGTCTTTTTGTTATTAAGATTAGTAGGATGAGCTGATAAAAGCCTGTTCAGTAACCTCAGGTTGATAGATTTAAAAAGATCTTCTCTCTGCCTTGGCACACAGCTGTTGTTACCATGTCCAAGAGGCATTGTGTTAGCTCCCTGACAGACAGGGTTTCATCCCAATTTTTTCGGGCTTAATTCTCTGTTTTACTCATTTCTGTCTGCTTTAAGTAATAACTTTGCTTCTCTTATTTACCAGTATTATGGTGATGAGTTTAAAGTTAGGTTTCTTTGTTGTCTAACTCAGTAACATTGTAAATATAAAGACTTCCAAAGATAGATATGGCAATAATCTCAAATAATTTTGATGGATTATTACAGCAGAATTAACGTGACTTGATCCTTGTTTTCTAGAAAAGGTTAATTTCATTTTATTCTTTTAACCTTTTTCTTTGCTGTCATATTTAACAAAGATTAAAAGGTAAAAGTAATAAATACACAACTACCCTTATTTTTCCTGATGTTGTAAAGAAATCAGTTGTTACTGACAAGTATGTATTGTGTGACCGACG
The DNA here is from genome assembly GCF_964106895.1 of Numenius arquata. NCBI lineage: Eukaryota > Metazoa > Chordata > Aves > Charadriiformes > Scolopacidae > Numenius > Numenius arquata. Next base: position 62,792,169 of record NC_133616.1, on the reverse strand, counting down.
GTCTACAGAGCAGAGGCTAATGAGGCCTCTCAGAGGCTAACATGTTTCTTCTATCACTGCAACTTGATTTACATGGGGACAATCTATAGAAAGGATAATAGAAATTAAAACTGAAATTAGATTGACTTATGCAAATTATAGAAGACAGACAAAAAAATTTATAAATTCAGTATTTCAGCTATATTAGATTTTTTACTTCTCCAAACTGGCTGTGTCATTACCTCATTCTTTTAGATGTTAGGTGATATTATTATTTTCAAAAAACAAAAAGAAATGAGACATTCAGAGCTACATTTTTTTTGCCTCTTTCTGTTTAATCAAAATAGCTAAAGGCTGTGAACAGTATTTCATTTAGACTCCAAGATGTCACTAAGAACAGGATGGGAGTCACTCAAGCTACTTGAGAAAACTGTAACCCTTAGAGCTGGCACTGTCTTGAAGGATTAAAGCATATAATTATAAAGGCCACACAGGCAAATACTTTTGTCCTGTGCTCCTGGATTTCAGTGACTGACTGCATCTAAAAGTTATTCTCAAACACTGCATTTCTAGCACTCTTTATTTGTTATGACAAGCTTGTACATACGTAATGGCACTTTTTATGGGAGGGGGGACAGAAAGAACTTCCTTTATTCACAGTTGAACTGATTTTATTTGAAGCCAGAGAATGGCCAACATCCTGAGGTTGAAGTATACAAGGATGCTGAAGGATGCACATGCAGATACGTTTATGTGCAGATAACACAAATTTGACCCTGACTGATTGAAAAATTTTGTAACTGAAGCTGTAGGGAAAATTAGGTAGTCCTTTATGTCATCTTGACTGTCTTGTGGTATTGTTAGGTGCTAATTATTATACTGTATTTTTGATCAATTAATTGTCTCTCAGTAAAGAAAAATTATCAGAAATAATTTGAAAACTTGTAGTCATTAGATAAAATTTTCAAAATATTTTTATAGGTTCAGAGTTTTTATCCAAGGTAAGAAGCATTTCATAATCTCAGTACACTGCTAAATTATATATGCAGTAAGAATTAATAAAAGCTTCTTTTAACTGTACTTTTCAATTCACTTTTCAATTACATCTTATTTGTTGAAATGTCTAATGAACATACTAACTAATAAAATACAGGATAATGATTTTCTATTTATTCATATTACTAATATAAGCAATAAATTCTCATTACTAGGAAGTATTTTTCTGGAATAAATAATCAAAACAAATCTTTCTCAGACCCTAGTTGATCTCAATAAGCCAGTTAAGAAAAATAAGTATCTTGTTCAAAATCATGTCTTAGAGGAACAGAAGTTTTTTATGTATGTAGAATGTGTTTAACGCTCTAAATCTTATCTGATTTTTAGGAAAATAATGTGATGAGAATGTATAATGCCGAGGTTAGTCTATATTTAAAAGCATAGTCCTGGTGTAACTTCTAAAAGCAAAACAACTGTCATGCTTGCTAATCTTCTTAGCAGATAAATTGTAAGTTTAAACAAGTATCGACTCTGGAGGTTCACTCTGTTTTTCTTCTATGTCAGGGGTTACCATGTTAAGTATTTCTCTCCTTTCTTTGTGTATTCATGAAGTAGAGCAATCTTTTCCCAATGACAAACATTGCAAAAATTTTCAAAATACTAGGCTCTCACAGTTTTCAAGGGTTGAAAATTTATCATAGCGGTAAAGGAACTATGATTAAGGTTCCCTGTCAGAAGCATGCTGATTTATTAGTAGTAGTGAATTTTCATTCTAGATTTTATGAGAAGGAAGCAGAGAGGGGACAAATAGATATGAAGGGCTATCATTCAGCTATTGTGTTATTGTAAGATGTAAGAATTAGGTGGTTGCTTTTAAAATCTAAATTTGGCAGCATGAATGGTTAAATCAGATTGGGACATAATCTATTGGTAGTGGTAGGCGGGAGGAAAGGAAAAAGGTCCCTGAGGGTGTCAGTGTATTTTCCAAAAGTTATGACAAATTTAGCAATACTAATACAAATTTAGTATTTTTTTCAAAATCAGCAAGTAATTTAATTTTGTATACTCTAGGATGGTTGATTTAAGAGACAGGGTGGATGGTTGGGTAATTGATCTGAAAATTAAAGAGGAATGTATTGGATCAGAAGAAATTGTTATGATTTATCCTATAAAATACACCTTTAAAAATGTCTTTATGTAGAGAATAGCACAATAGTCATGTTACATGACATAATGAACAGTGGTGCATTTTACATTAATGGGACTGAAAACATAATTTATTAACTATATTTTTGAGTGTTACACTATAAACAATTCAGTTGTAAACATAACGGTATAGACTCGGTTGCAAGTATATAAGCTCTTATTTTACAAAACAATTTTAGTTTTCATATTAATTTTCTTGCTTACAAGAAATCAAACAAGGAGATTAACAGAAAAAGACCTTACGTGTTTCATTGCAAATTCATCATAGTTGTGAAAAGGCAAACAAATGAGCTGTCTTCTCGTCTATACAAGCTTCTCTAGCAACATTCTGGAACACCAATGGCATGTAGCGCTTCATGACCTGATGAATGCTCCCTCCTGCAATAATCACTGAAGAAATATTAACAAGAATTTAAAATCGCATTTTCTTATCTTTTGTCCTTATTACAGTGCATTTATAGTTCTTCCCTAGAAGAAAACTCTCCAAGCTTAAATCTTGTAATAGAAACTTTCCAAAGTTACCCAGTAATGAAGAAATGAAAATTCACATTTGTATTATTTTCCAAAGGACTTGTCTGTATATATTTCAAAGACTTATAGGAGTATTGATATAAAAGCATTCAATGTAAAATAATATTTTTCTCCAGTGTGTACCGTAGCCATATGCATTTTCAGTGAATTGAATGTAACAATTCAGAAAATGAAGAAATTTATATACCGTACATTACACTTGTGGATTATGCTGTTGCTATTTAAAAATGTTCTATTGTCTTTTAACTGTGATTTTACTCTATGTGTCTTCCAGATGTGTGGAGGTGATTGCCAAAGAAGGCCGGAACCTGAAAGAGCTGTATTTAGTATCCTGTAAGATCACTGACTATGGTATGTAGTACATCTTTAACTTTGTTTTTGTGAAGATTGAGCTCTACTAGCTTTGCACGGGTCTCTTATTTGTTGGAAAGTGTTGGAAATGTATAGATAGAACCTTTATCCATAAAAATAAGAAATGTATAAAAAGTGTTTGACATGCTTAAAAATATCTGTGGTTAGAAATATGAAAGTCAGTGTACATATGTGCCGCAAAGTGTTCCTTATAGAATTGACAGTTACAGGGCAGACTAGGTAGAGTGCCCTTTGAATTGTCCTGGAGACCAGGAAAGCATTTGAGAGAAAATCCAAAAATCATGTGCATTTCTAGATACTGTAAAAGCATAACTAAGCAACTGTAAGTGTGGATTGATTGACAAATATATTCATCTGCTTGTGACATCTGAACTGAAAACGCAAAATAAACTGTAGTAAAGTAGGATTTATAAGCATAATTTATGCTTTGTTAAGGAAATAAAAACTTTGCCTTAGATTAAAAATGTGATAGCAAGTGAATATTAATGAGTCTAACAAGAATGTGGCAGGGTGGAGCCAATTTTCACCCTTTTCCTTTTTTCCTTTTTCATTTATTTCCTGGTACTTCAGTACCAGCCTTTCCCACATTTGTTTGTGATGCTGTTAAGTTAAAAAATGAGCTCCTTACAGTGCTGTAAGCTCAATTTGTTCTTGAACTTCCTTTATCAAAGAAGCTGCCTCTCTTCTACAAAGGGAAGAGAACAGCCATTCTCTTCCTCAGATGCTTTTCAAGCATTCATGTCCTCCACACCTTTGTACTTGTGGCAAGTAGAGGAAATCAGCTGAGGAGCATGTACATGACTTCTTGTGGGTTCATTCAGGTGGTCTTCCATGGTCTTACGAAGACTTAAAACTTTGCATTGATAGTTGTTCAGGCTCCACCAAGAAGTAGGTGACTAGTTTCCGAATCTCTCTGAGGCCGTGACTTGGTGGAAGCATACAGCCGTATGCGACTGTGCTTTTTGTTTGATAATCCTGAGGGTGAAACACATAATTGCCCTTGCTTTGGAAATTAAAATCTTAACACCAGTTTTAAATTGTAACTGTCCACATTTTTTTTACTGGGTTTTTAAAACATACCCAGAGCTACTAACCAGATTTCTTGCAGCTTGATGGAGTACAGATACAGACATGCAGTACAGATGCAGGATTTTTAAAGCCTTCTTTGAAACTCCTCAACAAAAATTTTTGATGTTACCACAGTTAGTGGAGTTTTGACTTCTAGGACCAGATCATAATTGCTTAGCAATTCAACTGGAAAAAGATTAGTGGTATTGCTAATTTCCAACAAAATTTGTAATCATTTGAGACATTAATTAAGCAAAAAAATTAATAATAATTACAGTAAATAAAGAAAATTATTACAGCAAAACCTGTTATTATTGCCCTGCAATTTATGCAGTAGATATGTATGTGTGAGGTAATTTCATGTACTCTAGCAAAGACTATGAAGTGTGAACTTTGTCATTTTATTAATTTCATTCTTTTGTTTTCTGATTTCTACAATAAGACAGTACTCAAAACTACCAGACAGACATGCTTATATGCAATTGGTATTTTTAAAACACACTAAAATACTAAATTTTATTTTGAAACCTAAAAGATTAATTAAAAAACCCTGCATCCTACTAGGCAGCATTCCTTTCTCAAACATTCTGCTGCCCAGAGAAAAGTTTTATTATGTTATACAGAAAGAAGAGGATTCAAAGAGGAATTGAAGTACATGTACATGCTAAGAGTTGCTAACTTGTGAAAAAGAAAAGAATATATTGCTCTATTTCATGTTACTTTACAAAATAGTTAATTTTGTATTTTTGTGTATACAAAAAAGTGTATTTTGATCACTTCTGAAATATTTATAGAATGATATCTTTATTTATGTTTGTCTAAGGTAATTTTCTAAAAATCCATGATTAATTAATGATGTATGTTACAATGTAACATGCTAGGATGCTGAAAATTAGTTTAAAAGTTTCTGTACATCCAGCACATTGTTAAATGCTGAATAATCACTAGAATGTACTTAGACTGACAGGAGAGCCTGATTTATTATAATCTTTGACATAAACACCTGTTTGCCCAAGAACACAGACAGAGTGAAGTTAAAGCTGACACTAGTTCCTCGTATCATTTTGCCCTTTTGTTAAACAATCATGAATTAAGCTTGGATTGTCAGTGTTATCTTTGAATTTCCTGCCTTTTGTTGATTTGTGTCACAGCCTTAACTTTACTTAAACATAGGGGGGTTTGTATTTAAGCTTTTACTAAGAACTAGTAAGAAAGCCAGGCTTTCTCAGCTGTGGGGATACTGTGTCAAATGAATTAGGTTGATGTGAAGATGTATAGCAGTGAGCTAGGGCAGCAAGCACATACAGAATTGTGCAACTGTCTTTTCAATTTTATGCTCTAATTCTGGATTTTATTGGTATCCTTAGTGCTGGGAATTTGTTTTAAGTATATATAGTTCATAGTGGTGCAGAGTGCTATGCACGTGAGATTTTGTGTTCAAAGATGAAAAGATTTGATGAGACTAGCCTGTGAAACGAGTAGAAGTTTTAAGGGTCTGATCTTGCAGTAATGTATAGTGTAGATTTACTAAGAATTACTTAAAAACTGCATTATTACTAGTAATGAAAGATTAAAGTCTCTAATGCTTTACTTCCACTTTAGAAAAGTAGTCAGACCACTACTTTTGTCTGTATGTGCAGAAAGTCATTTCAAGGCAAACTTTAAAATGTAGGCTTCCAGTATGAGAAAAAAGAAACAAACAAAAAAACCAAACAAGACCACCAGCACCCCCAGAAAAAAAAAAAAAAAAAAAAAAGCAAGTTTTGAAAAAAACTTTGGAAGGAAGTGCTCAAAATCAGCACTTTGTATAGCTGCACCATGAGAAATCACTTAAGAAATATCTGGAAAAGTATGCAAAAGTCATTAATAGACGTGCGGTTAGCACAGTTCAGTGAATATGTTTATCTCATAACGATTCCTGTCAAATAACCTGCAGAAAATGACAGTTGTCTTGATAGTTGTCTTGTAGAAATTCCATTACCTAATAGTTCTGGATTTTGCCTAACTTAAAAAGTCTCTATTTCTGGCTGTAAAGTAATTGCACAAAGCTTTTCAGACAAAATGCTCGGCACGACGACCTCAGGTGAACTGTGGTATTTTGCTGACACCTTTAAGATTCTAAATATTGAAAAAGCTTTCTAGATACATAGCCTTTTTGTTTTCTAAAATTGTGAGTATTCCTTTTTTTATATTGCCTTTTTTCATCATTTACTGATATATTAAATGTCTCTGAGGACACGATTTTTTTAAAAAGTTTTTCTTCTATGGGGATGTTTGCTGAGGCAAAAAGAAAAAGTTTCAGCAAACTGTAATTGAATTATATAGTTTTTATTTTAAAATGGCTGTTACAAGTGGATGTCTGGAGGAATAAGATAGTGTTTATACTCATTTAAGTCCAACTGTCACAAGACAAAATATAACTGTAGGTTGCATTTTTTTATTTCATAGCTAGATTATGGATTTTCTGAGAAGTGAGATATAGCTGACAATGTTAAAATAGTTTTGCAAAATGTTGTTAAACTCTAATGTTTTAATATTTAGACTACATATGCTTTCTATTTTAGAATATAATATTTTAATTATCAGGGGATCACATCTTCCTACTGAATAATATGGATAAATCCCATGACAATCGCTTGAGTTTTCTCTCCAATATTTAGCATTTGTTATGTAAATCATAAAGAGTAAGCATACTGTGGGTATTTCCTCATAAAAGAGTGTTTCGTTTCTGCTTCTCACTTGGTTTAGCAAATCTCTCTAATCCTTGATCTCACTAGAACTATTTCTTTCTTAATTTTGGCCTTTTTTAAATCTATTTTTAAAACACCATGTCTTTTGTACAGTATTACTTGGAAGGGAAATGTATTTTTTGTGGGATAAATGCAGCGCTTATGGATAGACAGAATGCAACAGGTAGTAAATACATTTTTGAGTTAAAAAGATTTCATCTTTACACATTACTGGTTTGCAATCTCTTAATTTATATCATTTAAATAAATATAGCTTTCATTTTTTCTTTCAAAATTATTTTAATTGCTGGTATATTGAGTTCCAAGTTACCCTTCTTCTCAGAATCAATCTTTCCACTATTATGCTTTTCTATGCTGTGCATATTTTTTTCTCTTTTGTACTTTTTTAATGACCCAATGCGTCCATACAGTAATCACACTGAGAGCTATGTTTGTGTTTGTGGGTAAGTGAACAGATAATTTTTTAAGGAGCAGGGCCTCTGTTACCGTCTTTAGTAGTTATAGTTATCTATGTTATGCATATAGGTATGTCTGTGTGTGTATAAAACTCTGTTATTGTATTATGTAATTACTTTATGTATTTATTACTATACATATATAAAAGAAAAAGAATATATATATATATTGCTTTCTTATAAACTTATTTTTTCTTCTTTTCCACAAAAGCATTTTCTCTCTACTTTTTGTTCTGTTACTTACTTATTCAGGGACCTGAACACACTGAAATAAATCAGCAGGATTGATGATGTTTAATGCCAATTTTGAGGCTCTCTTAAGCTTAGTTGTAAGGTTTCTTTTCCCTGGATAGGCTGCAACTACAACTCCAGTAGACTATAATAATTAATTACCTGCAGAATAAGTAGGTGGTAAGCGATCTGTATCCTCTTGTTTGCATTAATGATACTTTGGCAAAACCTCCAGCAGCTAGTAAAATGGTTTTGTTTACTTTTCTATTAAAATGTTAATTCTTTCAGAATTCTGAAGCAAATATTTCTATAGAACCTCTGGAATTTAATAAAGATCAGTGAAAGCTTATTCTAGCAATAGAGGTGAGTTACAGAGTTTTATGTAGTTTAACAAAGCAGCAATACACAGTGTAACTTATTATCCCTTCCTCCATTCAAATGGCATTACTGTTTATATTGGAGTATGCAGAGTGAAGATTTGGAGTCTTTTCACGTATTTCAGAACCTCTGTGCATTTCCCTCTAGCTAGGAAAAATTATAGAGTATACAGCTTTTGTAAGGACGTTTTTTATCTCTTTGGTCTGATTTTTTATATTCCTTTTATATTGTTGTTTTAGTTTGGAGTTCTTCATATACAGCCTTGCAAGCATTGACACCTAATTTTATTTCCAGAAGGGATCCTGTTGGCACTGAAACCAAAAGTTTTTTTAATGTGAGGAAAGATAGCTGCATATTCCTGTGTTTTGGGATTGGAACCCTATCAGAGGACATCATCTGTAGTTCTGCTAAGAGTGTTCACAGAATGAATAGATAACTTTAGACATCTATCTGGAGTTTTCGGTAGAAATGGTTAATAAGAAAAAGTCAAATTAAAACTTTACCAAAAGTAATCCCTGAAGCAGAAAAAAGCCCTTGAACAGTATGTCAGCACCATATATAATTCATAACTATCAAAAAACAAATTTTCTTTGTGTAAATTTTATCAGTGTTCCCAATGTCACTGAAATTTCATACAGTTTTCTTTAGGACTTGATTTGAGATACCACCGTGCATCTTCAAGACCCATACAGTGAGATAAATTACTGCAATAGCATATTTCTCAAATAACAGGTAGTTGCAAATCTTTTGTCCTACAGTACATGATAAATTATTTTCTCTTTGAGCAATGAGATGATACAAACTTCCAAACTATTTCTTGTCATCCTAGAAGGTGGGTTGTCCCCCTTAACCTGTACTCTTAAAAACAATGTAGTATAATAGCCAGTTGGAGGAGGCTGCATGTAGATGCACTTTTGAATCATCAAGATGAACAGAAGCCTATGATTTCTACATATTTTGTTCCCAGTTGGTTGTTCTAAATGTGAAAAATGGAGATGTATCGTACTTCAGGTTTGTTTTGTCTTGTAGCGATCCACAGGTACTGGTGTTTTTATTTAATTTCTTCTGTGGGAAACTTAGTGGTTTGGGTTGTTATTTCAATTCTTTGGAGACAAACATAGCAGTAGTTTATCAATCATAATAGAAAGTTTAATTTTGTGCTGTTATATCTCTAGAGATAGGTGCTTCAGTTAATCTTTGAAAAAATGCACCTCATTTCTGAGTACCAAAACACAAAATATATCTCTGATATAACAAAAATTGAAATGGCCATAACCTCTGCCTGTGTTGCCAGAAATACATTTTCAGGTTTTTGTTTATTCATTAGGAATACTAATGAAATTAGTGTTAGGAAACTACACTATAATACTGAAGTTTTGTTTGACCCAGGACCCAGCTTCTGTTCTCATGTGGCATTTGTGTTTCCTGTTTTATATGACCTTTAAAAAATAACACAAAGCTTTATTCCATCAGTGTTCATGTTAATCCCTGTATTGAAAATAGTGTGCTAGGTGCTACCACACAGGAAAAATATTTTTGAAGTTGTAATATCTAAAACCTTGTTGTTTGCAGCTCAAGATTGATATAAGGTGCAAATAAATTATTACATGTAAACTATGTAATTATGATCATATTATGAACATTAAGGTCATTGCAATTTGTTTTTGTACTTTGATGAAACCCTCCCAAACTACCAAATAAGTGTATTGTCACTTTACATTTTTGTCCTATCTTTCATTTCAAATAGTATCGGTTAATTTCACACTGCAATGGAAAATACCACTCCCAACATTTGATTTGCAGTCAGAGGTAGATTTACATGATAAAAACAACTGGAACTTGTATTTAACATGAGTCTATTTCTGACTTGGTTAGAATATAATTTAATTTAAAAGTTTAAAACATTTAATACTTTCTGACAAACACCAATAATGACTCACATTAACACCCTGTTGCTATAGTCCAGTTTTAGATTTAATTCAATGAACTTCTGAATTCATTTAAAATGTGCCACTAACTACTTTAGTTGTTGGATAGCAATTACCAGTATACTTTAAAAAATCCATACATTAGCTATATTTAAAATTATTATTATAAAACCTAGTATTAGTCTCAGTGGACTGAGATTATTTAAGGGTCATTCATAATTCTAAATTTAAAAACAGCATTTGTTTTTTTCTTAAGTGAGAGAAAACAGAACTCAAAAGGAAAAAAAAGGAATTTACCAAGTATTTTTCCATCCAATCAGTTATAATACAAAGCTCTGGATGATATCTCTGGATGATATATAGTCATACCAGTGAAGAGTTGCACCATATTTTAAAGTGACTCTGCTAGTTTGTAGTTGCAATTTATTTCTTCTAAATTCTAGGAGCTAGTTTTATGATCCCCTTTTTAATGCACTATGAAATATATTTTAACAAATTACATTTTAAAATTAGTATGTTACTTCAGTGTTACCTAAATAAAATTGATTATTTCCTTCAAACAGCATCCATAATGGAGATTTCCATTCAGAGTGCTTAAATATGATAACTGTTGTTTAAACTTTTTAGCAAGTAATATAGTTATTGCAACATAATTACTCAAACTAAGTTAAGACTTTAAAAAATAATAAATTTTGGTCATAGGATTGTTTTTCTATATTCTATTTTGTAACCTCTCTTGACTAGTCGTTGAATGCCAGTAATATTGAGATTACTGAAGGGAGCGCTCATTTTTACCATGATCTGACTGTCTGCCTGCCTTAAAAAAGTATTTGAAGTACTTCATGGAGGTACTAATAATGCACTTATTTTGAATGCCTAAATTTAAGAAAAAAAAATTATTCTGTTCTTTTAATCATTTCTCTAGTCTCAGGGATTGCATTAAGAGACTGACTACCTAGAAACATGTTTTTTTTCTTTAAATGCTTGAAAAAAACTGATTTAAGATACTGATGTAGTTCACTAGAATAGAAATAAAACCAAATGGCTAATATCACAGCAATGTGATAAATATTGTTTTAGAGCCTTATTTTTTTAATAAATAATGAAACTGCTTAACAAATGCAGTTCAATGGTTAAATGGTTTTAAGAATGGAGAGGAGATTCAAATTGTAAATCTATTCTGTATCTGGCTTGTGGCATATTACCGAGGCCTCATTATGTGTGTGCGTTAATAGATCTATTATGTTTAAGTATGGCGTCTGTGGCCAAATACTTAAATATTAAGAAGTAGGGAATGTATCATTTTTTTATTCATTTTAGTTTGAAACATGAATTATGAGTCAACAGCAAAAACAGTAATAAAACTTCTAATAACATGAGTTTTTATCAACTTGTCTAAGAACAGAGGATGCATCCAAAGTAATGTTCAGTAATGAAGTGAAATGAGTGGTACTTCTGCTCTCCATTCCTATAATTGTGGTTGTTCTGGGTTAGCTTTACTGTGAAAAAAGCATTTGATTTTTACCTCTGTAATGAAGTATACAAAGAAGTTCATGTTGTCTTTGTAAACTATAAACTCTTTCTACACAACAGTACAACAGAGTGTAGAAACTGTTCTGTTACTGATGTCGGGAACATGATTCACTTTATAAATAATCTGAAAGGCAAGTAATTATTGTGATTTCAAAAATTAATAAATTGACATATAAATTTTAGTTTGGTCAACTTCAAAGATTTCATGAGTTTTCTATAAAAAGTTAGTCTCAAAGTAGCTCTTAAGTTATGTATTTTAGTTCCTTTTAGGTCAAGTGGGATCATTTTAGCTTTTGAAATGTCAAGTATCTTTCTAAAACACTCAGACAACAAGATTGCTTTATTTGCAGTTCTCTTTGGCTTGGTGCCATCACCCCTAATTTTTAGCTGTACATACTGAACCATATTACTTCTAAGTACAAGATGCCTAATGCAGAAGCATATTAAAATATGTCCAAAAATTTATGCATACAAGGTTGCTAGTACAAAGGGGAAGGAGTAAAAGTGGATGAAGGGAATTCTTGAATAATGTAAGAAAACAAATTTTATATATATCAGGATTTTTTTTTAAATATACCATTTGGGTTCTTCTCTTGATTTTTATACATATTTTGTAACTAATAAATGAAATAACTTCCATTATGTCAACCTGTTTAGATGCTTTAAAAAAGAATACAAATATTGGTAATGTTTGAATGTTATTAGCTAGATATAATGATCCACTTTTACAAACTTCTAAACTTTTCAGTAATCTGAAGTTACTCATACTTTTTAGCTTTTGTCCAGGTCAGTGTTTTGTTGGGGTTTTTTAAACTTTTTCAATAGAATTTATGTTTACATGATACAACTATATTGTCTTTTAGGATCTCAGGAAATTTAAGAACTTGGTAGTTCTGTCATTTATGGATATTGGAATAAATATGAAACGCAAAAGAAATTTTCAGTACTACCAAAATTTGAAAGCACTGAAATTGTAACTTACATTTTGCATAAATCATTTTAATTTGAAGATGTAGTAACAGCACCTCTCTCTGCTTCAAGTATGGAAGCATATATGTTCCTTGATTAAATCTGTAGGCCTACATCAATAGTAATAGTCTAGTGTCAAATCTATGCTTAAAAACACTGGAGCTCTTTTTTTTTTTTTAATACCACTTTAGATGGTAATGAACGCAAACTTGTCAACAGTGCCAGCAGTTCACAGCTATGTTCACAGAGATTGAACATGAACATGAAAGTGAACATGAACATATTTATATGGTATGATCAAAAAATCATAGAAGTTTTGCTTGAAAGGGACCTCTGTGAGTCACCCAGTCCAGACTTGCACTGAAGGTGGGGCTGACATCAGCCCTAGATCAGGTCCACTGTGGCTCTGTCTAGCTATTTCTTGAAGACCTCTAGGGATAGAGATTCCACTACGTCTCTGGACAATATTTTAGTGCTGCACTTACTCTTCTAAAGTTTTATTATTTTTTTTCCTAAAGCACAACCTAAACCTCACAAACCACACTGTACAGTCATTGACCTTGCTACATCTTTTGGTGAGCTTGTGAGTCAACTTTGATTCCATTGTTTTTGTAACCACCAATACAACTGAGATCTTAATATAGTAGTGTATTCATGGGAAGAATAAATTTGTGTTATTTTTGCATTTGAACTGAATCTGGGACTTAATAGTCGAAGCAAACAAATGTTAACAAATACTCATAAAAATAAATTTCTATTTCTCGGTGAGCCAACCAATGGCTTTTCCTATCAGGAGCTTTTTGTGCTGCATATTTATCACACTGAATTTTTCCTTAGGCCACAACCACTTTTTTCACTATTTCCTTTTAACTTATTAACTTGTTATTTAGAGAAAAAAAAAAATAATGCCTTGTAAATTAATTGTATTTGCTTTCTTTTTGCAGTTAGCTTGAAATATCACTAAAAGTCAGTGACAGTATTGCCTATAGCTTTGTTTTAAACCAGTGGGGATATTGGGAAAAAAGTAAAAGCTTATTTTGGCTGCTTGGATATTGCTATATTTTCATGTTGGTAAACCATAAGCTGTTTAAGTTTCATTTTGTTTTGAAACCAAACACAATGAAGAAAACCCCTTATATTTGGGCAGCAATACAGGTTAAAGTTCTCTAATGTCCTAACCTACTAGCTCTGCTGGTAGTATCTCTGTTATAAAAAGTGAAAGAGATCATAGTATTTAATGGATGCCACCTAGTAAAAGGACGGACAGCATAATAACTTAAACCAGTTGCTAGTCTGGTGTAACAAATCCCAAATTATGTGTATTGTACGTCTCCTATACTCTCACTTTTCATCCGAATACCTGCTGTTTCCCTAGAAGTAGAGGTTCATATCCCTTTTGACCAATGAAGTGGAAAATAGTAGTGGAATGTAACCATTACTGTTAGTCTACAATCGGATCTTTATCTTTCCTTCTACCACCATAAAACTTTGTTGTCTGACTTACGTATCAGTTTTTCTTGATTAATGTTAAGGATGAACAAAAACCAGTGTAACAGAGTTTGGAAGCTATTTCCAAACCCAGTCTTGAGGAGTCGGGGTCATAACTAGTGATGTCCTAAAGTGGCATTGCTGTACCTGTTTTTGGAACTTAGTCACATAGAGGAAACCAGAACTGCTGACTGGGAACATGATATCCGTCAGGTTTTTGGGTACCTCGGATGGCCAGGCGGAGAGGTGACACTAAATGGAAAGTTATTTAGAGCTACATTTTTAAGGATGAATGAGCACAGTAACATATTTAAAATTTCACTCCCTTTTCTTCGATTTGTACATTTTAGTTACATCACATTCATCAGAGTGACCGTGGCTGGTGTGTTTTGTGTTGAATCTGATGGCACCAGCATGTGTGTAAGGAGTTCTTTGCCCCCTGTGCTGCAAGTCAATGGAATACTTTGTTCTTTCTTTCTGGGTCCACATGGGACTGATTAGATCAGTGTAGTTCTTGTATATGCTGAGAAAGTGGAAAAATACGCTGATAGGGAATTCTCTGTGAAAAAGAGGTACTTTATTTAGGGTGGTACTTTTGGCAGCTATAAGCCAGTATAATTACTCGATCCAAATCTTGAATTTTTTGCCTGTAAATCCTCAAAGTGATGCCTGTGCCTGTCACTGAAAGAAATTATAATACACACAGATTTCAGTTTGGCTACCTAAATCATCTCTTTTGTTTCTCTTTGGTGGTTTAGGGACAAATCAGTTCTTTATTTTTCCTAATATAGTTCAACAATTTTGTATAAACAGAACTTGTTTTCCCTACCATGCTGTGTTCTTGTCAGATAATTAAAGGAAGATTAAGAAATCATTCTGGTCAAATGTTATTACTAAGAAAAAAGAAGAAAAAAAGAAATCTATTTTGTCCTTTAGTCAATAAATGTACAAGTACACCTTGAAACTAATAGAGACTGCAAACTGAAAGAAACCTAATTCATCGAGGTCTCTATTCCCCCTGCAATCCATATTTTCTTATGAGCTATGATTTATGACCTGTGAGGTTTTGCACAGGTTCTGTAAAAGAGACTAAAAGATACACTGTTTTTTTATCTGCACAAAATATTTTTGTGATTTTATGTAGAGGGTTTGCCAACAGCCATATGTTTGCACATGTATGCATTTAACCATAACTGCACATTCATGTACAAACATGCACACAGAAAAAATACTTTGTATGAATGTTCTTTCTTTACATTTTTTATATATAATCATAATTGAAAATTACAATCATTTAGAGTACAGAAATAGCACACGTTTTACAAGGATGTCTTCGGGAGAGAAGAAAGAGGATTAAATAGCAGTCTAAAATAATTTTTTTACATGTTTTACTTACTTATAACGCAATTGAACATTTTGTAAGTCAAGATTACTGGTGAATTTCTTCACATGAATTCCTGTTATTTTTTAATCAAAATAAAAAGGTCAACAATGTAGTCCTTCTGGTAAAATAAAGTACAATTTGATTACTTTCTGCTAATGCATAATACCATTTAATTTGATTTTAGGAAGAGGAAGGTCTCTAATGGAAGGGAAATGGACTGTATAAATTAGGTGCACCCACTTATATTTACCTCTGTTCATGCAATTGTAAATATTGCTGCTAGTGCCAAACAAAGAAATAACAATACTTGAATCATAAACAATTTTGAGAAATATATATGAAGTGTGTAGAAATAAAACCTTTCAAATTTACAAAGTACCTGAATCTCATTGAGGTATCTAACTGTGTGGTGGTATTTAAAAAAAAAAAAAAAAAAAAGAGTCAATTCTGAAAGCTGTGGAAACTAATGATACAACCCATCACACAAGAGCCCAGCTCCCCAGTTCATAGTGATTTAATTAATTATATGGGTCATGTGGAAAGATCTATTGTTTCAGATAACATACAGAACCCTGTAATACTTTTTTAGTATGGGTTCATGTAGCTCTTTCATTAGACGGGTGAAATTACCTATCCACACATCTGTGCTCTGTTCCTTATGTAAGATGGTCCTGATTCTCTAATCATCATAGTTCCAACTTCGTGCATTGTCACTCATTAGATTACCAAAGATTCCGGTACTACAGACTTTGAAGCACCTCGCGGTTTGCAGATATAAAGTCCATAATCTTGAATCAAGGTTTAACAAAGAAGCATTTGTGTAGTTCCTATGAGAAGTGGCTTAGAACTGCACACAGAAAGTTAAGCTTATTACTGTACTTGATAATGGAGCTACTGACAGGTCTTTTGTTGAATGCAAGTTGGTGCACATCAGATTGTGAAAGATGGAAAGCCTTGTTGGTTTTTTTGCTGACATAGACTTTAAATCTTGAACATCTGATGATATCACATAGGGAATAAAAGCAGCTTTAGATGTATGGGAATAAAAGCAAAAGAATTCAAAATAAAACCAATCAGTCACAGCAATAACATGTGCAGCCACGGTTTAGGGAAAAAATCCGTGGGTTTTTTGCTGTCAACTGGAACTTTGATCTGTTTTGGAATTCAGAAAAGATTCTCTCTGCTTTTCAAAGTTTTAATTGACTATGTAAAATATTTTCAAATTCTGCTACACTGAATACAGCATTTATGGTAACTTTCAACTCTGTTGATGGTCTCAAGGCAACCTGATTCTGGTTTGGAGACACCAGCCTTCTCTGTCATGTTCCAGAATGTTTGGAAAAAAAGTTAAAAAATCAATTGTTAGGTTTGGCCATTGCAAATTTGGATATGTATTGCTGATATTCAGTCACTTTGTATGAGGAATGCTACCATAAGTGCCCTCTTACCTGGGCCTGGCTTCTTTTCACTTTCCTAAGGTTTTCATAAGTGCAGCATAGGTATTTTCAATCTCTTCCAATGTTAGCCAGACCACCTTTTCTTTGAAGGGCCAGGCAAGAGATTAGGCTCACCTGGAAGCCACTAATAGGTGCTGGAGGCCTTTGGGAATAATAGAGGAGAAGAGAGGTCCTGGGATTTGATTGCTGCAGTGGTTTGACTGGCTTACATGGAGTTAGGACGTAGTTTCAGCCAGGGGAATCTGGGCTGTGATGTTGGGAGCTCTGAGGTGAGACCCTCAAGAAAGTTGGAGAATAGGGCATTCCTGGGCTGGAAAGTACTTATGTATTAAATAATTTTATCTCAGGAATAGGAGAGATGGCAGGGGGTTTGGAACTTGATGATCTTTAAGGTCCCTTCTAACTCTAACCATTCTACTATTCTATGAAATAGCAGATATGGATGTTAAATGGAAAGGGTGGGAGAGGGTCTTCAGTAAGCGTTAGGGGACACCTGGGTCACCCCTTTACTTCGGGAAAAGAATACACACACAGGCTTGTGCCCTTATCCTTCCTATTCCCTGTACAGGAATGTTAATTCTCAACACATTCAGCTTCTCTGTTAGTACCAGAGATGTAGTGCATAAGAGTGCTTTTAATAAGCATGCACTCTTGCCCCTCCAATTTAAACATTTAAATCAGCTTTATCTCTACTATGATTAAATTCTTTCTTTTACAGGTGAAGACTGAGAACTAGAAAATGGTATCAATTCACAATGACACATATGCATCATATATTCAAAAGCTTTTCTTAGAGCCATATGCTTTGTATGATGGGAGTTTCTAGAGGTTTAGAAGAAAAGTTGCAAAGACTCAGATCTGTGTTCTGAGGCCATGGAACCTCTTGCTGTCTGATGCATTGTAGAGCCAGTATTCATTTGGTTTTAAAGTTCTGTGTAATAGCAAAGTGTCTTAAGGAAAAAAACCAAAACTGGGTATTTTAAAAAAATAGAGTATTCTAGACCATCTGGTATAAATACTGACAAGAAGACAATTGTCATGCAGTGGTGAGATACTGGAAATTTGCAGAAAGGCAGACACTTTTCTTAGGTTTTTTTCATTCTTCATGACTTGTAATTTCAACCATTTACACCCATAAACTCTTTAGCTACCTTTCCATTTTAGGTGTGCTCACTCTTTTAATAAGTAACTTTTTTGTGGCTAGATATGAAGAATCTCTACTGTCTTTATATCCTTAGACTGGAAGTTTTAGTAGATGTCCATCTCGATTTTCAATTTACAGTGGCTTTACAAATATCAGCTTTACCATACATTCTTGTTTAGCAAATATGCAGTTTATAGAGTAAGCATTTCTGCTGACTCTCTGATATTGTTGTTGTTATCCTCATTGTTTTGAAATTATGGTTTCTCTAATTTGCCTTTCTTACCTGCATATTTGCAGGAAACTGTCTTAGTTGTTGTGGTTTTAAACCACTTGTTCTTTGGATATGCCCTGTGCCCTCAGTTGTAAATTGTTATTGAAGCAGAAGAATCCCCTATTCAAAAATGGCTTCTTTGTGATCAGAAAGAAACTTCGTTTTTTAAGTTGTTCTTTCCAACTCCATGCTTGTGTCTAATTTCAGCTTTCAATATTTGGTACTTCTATTTACCTTTTCCAAGTGCCTGTTTTCCATCTTACCTTAGTGCAGGAGCAAGCAAAACAAGTGCTTTCACATTTTAGCTGTGATAGTGAGTACGGAATGCATCTGAAGTTGGGTTTTGTTTCTGTTTGCAAACAACAATAGAATAAAAGGTACACAGTTCTGCCTTAAATATTTACATGTGGATTTCGTGATTAGAAAATCAGTAATCTGATTAAAACTTGATACAGTATTTGTGGGTTCTGTACAAACTCTCGGGCATACAACTCTTAAGCAGATTTCAGAAATACTGTTTGTGTCATCCAGTATTTGAAAGCTGTTTTGTGAGCTTCTTATGAGTATCAGAGTTGTCAGTTTAAAAGTGGAATTAGCTAACAGACATTTTAAAACACTTCTGTCTATCCAAATAGCATCTGAGCACCAAGAGAGCAATATTGATTGATAAAATATTTGTTGCTCTGTCTAGAATCCTTGGCACCAACTCATTGTTCTTACTGAAGAAAGGATAGGCTAAAATTACATAAAACTAAGTTAGGTGGGAAAAATAACTGCATTTGTGGTAGGGTTACATAATATACTTGGAGCTGTTTTATGTAATTATGAAAGTATGGATTGCTCTTATAAAGTATAAGTAGGCAGAGTGACATTTTAAAGGGAAAATGAAGATTGAAAATAAAAAATGGACATAAAAGTGATGTGATCCAGAAAGCTCGCAAATTGATCTGTTACTCTAATAGTTTAAATAGAGAACTAAAAGCTTCTTTCGAGTTTGATTCATGAACAAAGAAAAACTTAGTATAGGAAGATGTGAAATATTAGGAGAAACTCCCTCCATTGAAAGGAACCTGGGAAATAATTCTGTAGCTATCAAGGTCCAGGAGACATCTTTTCTGTCCTGTAGGCACAGGTAGGCCTCAAGCTCTCTGGCAGCAAATAAACAGGGAAAATCATGCACAAAATACATGTCTGCTTTAGACTCCAAATTAGGCAAGCTGACCTGCAGTGTCGCCACTACAGGAAGAAAAATGGACACAGCCTGATGTAAGAAGCTTTGCAAATGCGTTAGTCAGAAAGGAGTCTCCAGGACAGGATGGAAAAATACGAGCAGCAGAGAAAGGGATTTCTTTTCTCTGCTTTGTAGAAATTGGCTTCCTGAAGTTTACTTTTGGATATCATAGATGACTAAAATTATTCGGAGCTTATCAAATACCTTTCAGCCAGCAAAATAAGTAAGCATTAGAATGCACGATACGAAGAAGCAGATAGTTTTCATGAGAAAGACTTTGATATTTTGTGCTGGGAAAGTACTATTTTCATAGTCCCAGATGTCAGCTACTATACAGGCACAAAACCAGTCATCCATCCTGCCAAAGTATTTCTCTATTGTCTTGAAAACTGACATCTGCTATTGCCTGCGAAGATCTGCATTAATTATCAGGCTAAGATGGCACCTTTTTGTAACTCTTTGGCTTCCTGCAGAATTGTTACAAAATTAATGATGAAATAAGTTCTTGTGGTTTTTACACTTGAAAGAAAAGGTTGTGGGGTGTAGGAAAGATAAATCATGGGATTGGAAGAAGCCTGAAATTTTTTCTTCTTCAGGTCTTTGTATCTTCTTGTCTATTGCAGTGGTAGCACAGTTCTGAAGTCCCTGTGCCTTGACATAAAAATTCAAGCCTGCCTGCCATGATTTCATGGTTGTCTATGCAAAGTAGAACATTTTGCTCAGTTTCTAGGCTTTTCTTCATGCAGTGAGTATTTTTCAGTCAGGCTGTTCATTCCTGCAAGTTTGACTTCCACTCAGCCTCTCTTCATGTGGGTGATACAGTTTCCTATATTTTCTTTTACTGCCTGTGGTAGGCAGGACAAATTATGCATTTTTTGAGATGCGGAATTACTGTCTACTTAAGTTAGTGAAAAACAAGATCCAGTTTGCTGTCTCTGTTCAGAGCAATTTTTGGCTTTATATACCAGTGTAGGTCAGAAGAAGGGCAGAATCAAGCCTTAAGGAGAAATAAAGGCAGAGATTGAGAAAAAAGTTTGAGAAGCAAGAGATATTTCAAGGAAGGTGGAGGAGTGGAGGGAGGAGGAGGTATAGAATATATGACATAATTGAAAAAAATCAAATTGTGCTTTAACGTGCAATCTACCCTACTTTGCTTTTGAATTGTCTTCCCAGTCTTGTTACCTACTGGGAAAGACAGATTCCAAAATTGACTGCTGTCACTTTTCCCTTTATTTTACTTTTTCCTAGGAGAAAAAAATGAATAAAAATTTAATGTTTGGCGATATTTATATCTCTTGTGACTTACATAATAGAAGGTATGTGTCCTCTATTTTTACTAGTACTTTCCTCATGCTATTCAAGGAGCTTTAAATGCTTTATGTTCTCTAAGTGTGGGGTAAGACTGATTATGCATACTTTAAGATGCAGGATAATTGTCTACTCAAGGAGTTAATGAAGCATAAAGTACAATTACTAAATTCATAGCCTGAATTATTTTGCTATAGCTTTCCTAGTTAGGCAAACCAGAAGAATTGTAGACCTATCCTGCACCTTCTGGATCGATACTACATCATGGACCGTCTACAAGGCAACAGCCTGATCTACTTCATATGTAATGAAATGGTTTAATATCATCTCTTAGTCCTAGCACATAATAAGCCAAGTCTTCTACAGGTTGGAATCATAATATTTTTTAAAGAGTGTTTCTGTGTTACATTCATGAATATTAAACACACCTTTCTAACTTTTACAAGGAAATCTTACAGCAGCTACAAGAAAACTGGAAGACAAGATAAAAAAGGAAAGTATAAAGAATAAAAGTATAAAACCTTTTTGTAACATTTTTCATTTCAAGTGCCTAAAAGATTTTATTGAAGAATTTTTATTGTGTTGTTGATCACCTTTTTTTACAAACAGCTGTCACAGTCTATGGTAGGGTAAAGCCTAAACCCCTTAAACAAAGCTTTAAAATGGAATGGTAACTTAACTGGTCAGCAGTGTTTTGATTTCATCACTTTTATATCTCATAGTCTCTAGGGAGTACAGATGTATTAAGTTGAAAAAAAGGATGATGATTTTATCAAATAAGCAGTCTGGTAATTGTGAAGAGATACTTCCATGAATGGAACAGTTTTCCAGACATGCAGTGATTCTTTAGCAGAATTCTGCCTTATGATTTAGACAAGGAGAAAAGTGTTTGTTGAACTAGCAAGGAAAAAGACCGATTTCTAGTATTGTAGGAAACATTTTTCTTACAAATAAATGATCTATACTGAGGTAGCAATTTATCTGGCATTGAAGAAAACAAGCTGTTTTCAGGATTTTTTTAGCAGTTGAAAAAAATTCTGAAAGCTAAATGTCTACATGCAATGTGTTCACAAATCAACATCAACAGACATGTTTAAGGCAAACATAGTTCAGGGGAGCATCCCTGTTCAGGATAATATTGACATACCAGCTGCTATGAATAGAGATGGCTTTAAATGCTAGTTTAACTATTATCTGAAAGCAATGTTTCTGTTTGCTACCTGTAAGAATATTACTAGTTATATGTGGTGCTTCTTTATTTATTGGTGGTGTTTGTTAACAGCCTTATAGTAAGTGTATCTGAACAATTTACATACACAGGTACAGATTATTTGTCTCCTTCTGACTTTTTTTTTTTTTACTTTATAAATGTTGTTGTTATTAAATGTAGTCCAAGCACTGGGCAGGTACTAGAAACATTTACTGCTTAAGTCAGAAAGCAGAGAAATGTGGTGTGTGTACTAGAGCAATTACCAACTTGCATGTTTTCAAATAATGATATAATCTGAGATACAGGGAAACTGTAAGAGTTACTAAGCAAAGAAAAACATAGATGCCTGTGCTTGGATGTCTTGAACTCTGTGGCTAACACATGAATTTTCTATCTCAATTTTTGTTTCAGTGAATATTGGTTTTGATGTGCGACAGGCAGTAGGTTTTTTTAAAGTGGAGGATAGTTATTTTCAACAAGTAATGCAGCTTTCAATGCAAGTCTTATCAAACATTCTCTATAAATATGCTCTGTTTATCATTTATAAAGAGTTGTTGTATTGTGGCAATTGTAACTGGAATACAGCTTTGCAAAATTGTCATGATATCATCGTCTTTTACAAAAAATGCCTAGCAGCATTTTTAGAATAACAGTATGTATGGACTAGGTAATCCTTTTCCCTCCTGCTCATTCAAATGTGCACACTGCATGCAGAGTCACCTCAGGGCTATCTTTCTGTAGCATCTTAAAACTTGTTTGTACAGCTATGTCCTTGGATATTTTGTTCCATGTGCACATGATCTCAAATATATACATACCTCTATCCATGATTTCTTATGCTAGCTAAAATTCTTCTTTTTGCCTGTATGTATCATGCTTAACCAAGACAACTAACCCATTCCACTGATTGTTTATCCCTTATTCTGATTGTGTCACGTGCAGACCATCTATGTAAGTTGCTACTTGTATTCCTCCATATGAGAGATATTTTCTGTTTTCTCCAGTAGGATATACTGGGAAATGTCTAAATCATTATTCTGAATATTGCTCTTGTTTTGGTTTCTTGCTGTGGGGAAAGATCTCTGTTGGACAATCTGCTAAAAGAACTAGGAAGCAAGACAAAGACTTAAATAAGCAGCGTATCAGCAAGCAGGTGCAATACACAAGTTAGCTGCACAAAAGTTACATGCTTGGCCCCAGCAGTTATTTTAGAAGCATATATAGAGGTTCTGTAGGGAGCATCCTGTCTATTGTTCATTTGTGGGAATTTTGTTTCTAGTATTTTTGCATTTTGATGTATATATTCAACCAGCTTCTTCCATTAACTTTGTGTGTACTGCTAATACTATTCTGTCTTGATGAAGGTTGGTATAGGCTGTTCATACTTACTTATCCTCAGGGCAGTAGTGGTTCATTTCATTCAGGTGGTTCTTTATGAAAATATTAGTGAAATTCACATGCAATAGTAGGTTTTTCAATAATACGTTAAAAGCTGCAGAAATAGCTTTTTACTTTAACCTTGCTAGCAGTCTACTTCCTGGAAGCAAAGAAATAATGTATAATACCAAGTGATTTTTTTATAAACCTGGAAAAATTGTTGTTATGTCAATAAAAAATAACATTAAGTAGTGCTATTTGCCACATTACTGTGTAGTTTGTAATGTAAAAGGGAGAAAAGCTCAAGAGGCCAAACTGAGATGCTTCCTAGCACAGTCTCTAACATATCAAGGAATGGCACAACTTCAGAAGAGTCAGATTGTTCTCCAAGGTAACCCAAGAATAGCTACACTGTCTGTACCTAATGTACCGGATTTTTAGTTTTCTCTTGAGACAGCTGGCAATGTGCCATAACAACCTGATGCCAAAAGTAAATGGCTCATCCTCCCTAAACACTTACATTTCAGCTAGAAAGGTGTGTAGAAATCCTTCAAAAACAGAAATCTGATCACAAGACTGAGACACCTTTTTTCAATTAGTTTGGTCACTGAAGTCATCTTTATCCTGTCAGAAGAATTTGTGATAAACTTGTTTCAGATGGATAGACCTAGTTTCATATGAAACTGGGGTGCCGTGATTTACTTTTTAGTCATTTCCTTTTTGACACTTTAGATTTAAAATTGTCCATGTGGTTAAAAAGAAACCTGACATTTGCAAAACTGCTTAAGAAGGAATTGTTTTGTACCTTTGACATAATGTCATAGTGGGTTATAATATTCTTCATGTTAATTTTTTTTGGTTCCATAATAAAGTTAATTTGTTCTAGTTCCACAGTTGATTATGTTTATAGGAGGAAGGAGGAAGGGCAATGTGGGGAGAGAGAAGTTGTAGCTCTTCATGTCCCAGTTTAAACCCTATATTTGTTAAACACTCTGATTTACTGTCTCAAAAAATACTAACATTAATTGCATGATCTTCAGTATATCACACTGAATATTTAAAATCAATTTACGAGTACTTACCATGTATCTGTTTTGACTGGGACTATTTCTGTGACAGAACCATCTGGAATGAATATGGACTAAAACTTAAGTAGATATACTACTTTAATTTTTAAATATGTTAGCATCCTAGTACTTTTTTCCAACATCTTGTTCTGTAAGAATTAGCTCGGCTTTTAATGAAGATGCAGCATGTTCATATGATTGTAACTGCTACATATATAACCTATTTTGCAAGAGATGTGTGCTAACTGGGCCAACTGAGCCAGAAATGTTAACATGACCTTTTTATTGTGTATTAATTAACCAAGATTTGAGTTTCAAATACAGAAACTTCAGTTGACTTAATCCCATGATACATAAACTACAGAATTCAAAACAAATTGTTGTGTCCTAAGACTAAGTCTATGATAGTAAGCTACAGCTGTAGGCCTTTCATTTGGATTATTTCAGTTTGTCTCCCTTTTGAATCTTTCTCACTAAAATTTGTTAGAAGTTATTGGAATATTTTGTACTCTTTAATTTCCTTTCCCATGAGGAAAGGAGGTATATTTACAATAAGGCAAATATGTATGGCCTCAGTTATTTCAAGAAATGTCTATATTCCAAAATGTTATAAACAGCAGATGCTTTAGCAATAATGGGACTTCTGTCTGAGGACGCTACTTAGGCGTTACTCAGTTTCTGCAGATTTCCCCTTTAGGTGTGGAACTTCAGTACAGCTTAGCTTCAGTTCTGTATTTGAGTGCATTAATCTCCTTACATCAAAAACAGGGAAAATTGTTATGCAAGGAAGGTGGAAAGATGTTTGGTGAATCTGAAGAATGTCAGCATCATAGATGGAGATAGTTCTTGAAAAATACTTGCTCCTGTGAGGAAGTGTGGCTGACAACTTAATGATTAGGTCAGGAGCTAGCAGTTGTTTTGGGAAGTTTTAGAATTCAGCCTTCACATATTGATACTACTTGATACTAAATCTCATTATGTGCTAGGTGCTGTATAAGTGCATGCTTATCGTTTAAAAGCTAACATTCACAAATTATACATCTAATAGTTTATGCCTGATGTAGGTAGAAAGGGAAGGTATTTTATAATGGAAATATGACAGAACTTTAGCTGAAAAGACTGTGTAGGGCACCAGTGTAATTCATCACCAGTTCTGTACTTTTAGATTGTTTTCTAGAAATCCATTAAATATGATAGGAAGATGGATTGTGGTCTATTTGTGAATGACATTAAAATCGGTACATATGGTAATTAAGATCAACTTGCAGAAATGTTGTCTGCAGGGTCCATCGGCTGGCTAGATATTTGGAATAAACTTAGGTGGGTGGAACCTAGTAATTTCAGAAGAACTTCTAGTTGTAGAAATACATTCAGCATACAGCAAATATTTTTCTAAACTTCTGATTTCTGTTCATATACATGTAATTTCCTCACAACACATTAAAGTTCATAGCAAGGTTTCTGATGCTTAAGTGTGAACCAAGGGCTTCAGAGCTGTGAAATCAAACATCCATTTACAACAACATAAAGGACAGGATTGATGTTTAACTGATGATACCTCCTTTGTGAGATCTTTGTATTACTGTCTCTGAAGTGGATACCAAATGGCACAAAATTTATTGTTGTCATCATCCTCTACTTTCTCTAAGGAGACTCTAATCCAAACAAAACACAGAAATACGTGATATTTAAAAGGAGATATGACTGTAAGTATATATTCTAGGTCATAAAAACAAAATTCAAAGTGCAGATACCTGAAAAATGTATCCCTTTTGCTTGCAAGCGTAGCTTGACAAACAGTATAGCACGTTTCAAACTACAGCACGGCTGAGCAATGTCTCTGCAGTTGTTATACTTTAGAGGAAATCCACACAAGTTTGTGCACTAACCATGTTATAGCTTTCATATTTCCTTAAATGTTAGTGTGTTACATAGGTTTGGATTGTAAAGAGGTTGGGAATTATTATTTACAAAAAGGACACTATGAGTGTGAATGTAAATTTGTGTGTATTCAGTATGTGATCTATAGCCAGTCATCAAAAGATGCGAGAGCGCTGCTTTGTATTACATTTTAATTACATTCTTCAAAAGTTTTTAAGGGACTGCTTAGTTAAGCTTCTTTTGTTTGAAAAAGAAAACCCAGCAGCTGAAAAGATACTCAAGATCTGAAATGTGTAGTCTCTTGTAATATTCTTTCCAGCATGTGTCATGGGAAAATAAGTGGTATCAGGCCCTGACGTTTTATTAACACTGAGTATTTTGAACCTGAAAGAGAAGCTTCAAATAATACATTCCTTTGTAATCCATACCCAAAGAGAAGTTTGAGTACAGCAGGCATTTGTCATCGTCATGGTTCAGTTTTGTTACTTCCAGCAAGTCCCTCTCATGAACTAGGACCCAGTTGTGATATACTGCAAAGCCAACATTTACACTTTAGTCTACACAAGCAGTAGAATTAAATAAAAACAAAACAAAAGGTGGTTTTTCATTATCATGCTCATTAAATTTTACACTCAGAAAAATCAGATGAAAGTTTCTTTATAGGTGGGAATAGTAGTCTCCTCTGTTACTACATTATCTTATTATTCATAAAACAATAGCTTCGTATAACATTTTACAAAGCAGTAACTTTAGGGTTGAAATTTTGCCATGTTTATTAGTCATCAAACGCTAACTCTTCTGTGTTGGTCAAAATAGTTAATTAGGCTGCAGAACAGTACAAGAAGAAAAATATTCCTTTCCCTGTGTTAAATGTTTTACAGACTGTTTTGCTTGAAATGCCGTGGCACCTGCAGACTTTGGAAGAGGGACCTGACATTTAGAAGGATACCGTCTTAGTATCAGAGACTGCCCTCCTCTGGAAAATCCACTCAATTAATCTAAATTATAAATCTTTGGAGCATTGCAGCTCATACAAGCTTCTAGAGTTTGCAAGGGTGAAAAATCTGAAGCCTTGTTGGTATTAGGCTTCAGTCCCCACTGCTCCCTGAGCTGACCAGACCTACCATGGCCACAGAACAAAGAACAAATCAGGGACAATGCTTCAACACAGAACTCGTCCTGCCGTGCCTGCTTTCCCCATTTGTTGGCTGAGCTTGGGCTGGGCATTGTAATTAAAAATAGGGCATTTGTCTGTTCTTTACTGGCAATAACCCTTTTGCTGGCAATTTGGTATCATGACAAAGAAAGCTCTGTTTCCAAAGTTGAGGAGCCAAAACTATATTGCAGAGAAGGGAAAGGGAATAGGAAATAGTTCAAAGAATATGAAGCTGTAAAAAAGGAAAATCCAGGAGTGTCAGAAAGGAAGGATGAGCTAAGGAAGGATCAAAAACAGTAGAATGAGGACCATAAGACCGGATAGTCATCTTGGGAATAGAGAGACGGGAGACTGAGTGTTGTAACAAAGAGTTTCCAGCTTGCAGTCAGGCAATCCAGACTCGCAGCCATGTTGGCTGAAGCAGAATGAAGCTCCAAGAGTTCAACAGTAAGATTTGCTCAGCCTTGCCTAAGGGTGAGTCAGGAATGACATGTTTAAAGGAGAGGAAAAAGGCTTAATGGGCAGTCAAACTCAAATTCTTCTGAATCAATCGGACTCTCTTCTGTGCCAGCTCACAGATATCATGATAGCTATGATAAACATGGGATGGGAATGCATGATCATGCAGTTCTCTTTCCAGGCATGATAATACAGTCTCCTTGGACAACTGCCATTACCTAGAATGAACTAGTTAGAGCTAGTAGCTCTTGATCATTCTCTGGGTGAATATATATGTACACATATATATATGTGTGTGTGTAATCTTGTAAAATCTCTCTTATGCATATGTAAGTGTGTGTGTATATATAGGTGAATACTCTCATAAAATCTCTGATGCGGCCCCACTTCGAGTACCATGTGCAGTTTTGGGCACTTCAATGTAAGAACATCAAACTATAAGAGTGTGTCCAGAGGAGGGTGACCAAGATGGTGAAAGGCCTTGAGGGCAAGACTTATGAGGGCGTCTGAGGTCACTTGGTTTGTTCAGCTTGGAAAAGAGAAAGCTGAGGGTTAGCCTCATCACAGCCTACAACTTCCTCAAGGAGTAGCAGAGGGGGAGGTGCTGACCTCCTCTCTTTGGTGACCAGCAACAGGACATGGGGAAATGGAATGAAGCTGTGTCAGGGTAAGTTTAGGTTGGATGTTAGGAAAAGGTTCTTCACTGAGGGGTTGGTTGGTCAGTGGAACAGGCTCCCCAGGGAAGTGGTCATGGCACCAAGCCTCTCAGAGTTCAGGGAATGTCTGGATGGCTCTTTACTAGTTTTACAGAGTCCTGCAAGGAGCAGGGAGTTGGACTGACGATCCTTAAAAGTCCCTTCCAACTTGAGATATTCTATGAGTCTATAAATATTTATGAGGTTATGGTGGATAGTATGTAAAGTGCAACAGACTCCAATAGTGCTGGATTTCATGAAAGGGAAGGCCTTACTGAGACGTGTGCTGTGGAGTGGGCATCAGCACTTGCCAAGGGAGTTGGTAGGAAATAGCTGCTGTTAAGTTAGGGCAGCTCTTGACAAAGGAGTAGTGATTCCTGCTTGAAAGCTTCAGGGTGTTGGAGGAGACAGAGCAGCACAAAGTCGTTGCCATCCTTTTAGAGTGACTTGGATGGAAAGTGCTGAGAATCAGGTACTACCGTGCGGTTTTAGGGGTAGGAAGTGTGGCCAAGAAGTTTCAGTATGTTGGCAACAAAAGGTGTTCAAAATTCTGCCCAGTCTTTGATGAGGACAAGGTTTTTCTTGCTTCTAGGAAGTAATTCAGGTGTTTAGAGCTTAGTAGGCAGATATGTGTGTAAAATCACTATGAGAGACTTCAGGATGTAGGACAAGCCTGTTTGTATAGCTAGGCATTCCTTTTATTAATCAAGATTGTATCCTGTATCACCAGGAATTCATTTAAACAAGTATATGATTTAGCAAAAGCATAGCTTATTTTTTACATTTTTAAGCTAGAACACGGCAAGTGTCATATTTTCTAAATTTTTATTTGCATACCTGTGATTTGTATCAGGCACCATTTGCCTAGAAATTCGGAATACAATATAAATGTGCAAAATCAACATTTCATTTTTGGTCTTATTGGTTAAATAAAACTACTGTGAATGCATGGAATGCATAAGAAAATAAAAAAGCTTATCAAAACATGTTTCATACTAACCGTCCAAACACACTGAAAATCTTTAATCTCTAGGTAGAGTGGCATTCAGAGTTCACTGCTTACCTATTGCCACAGGTACTAAAAGATGAATGAATACCAAATAGTAGGACTTAAAACATGGCAAAACAGATCTCAAACTCTTATTTACCTTCTAAAAGATTTTCTCTTGCTTTTGAGTAAATATAGTCCCCGTATGAGGAAAGTGGAGAGTTTCTTTATTCCCTCATGTTTCAATCATATTTTCCTATTGTGAATGTTAATACAGTGGTGCAGGATATTCTTTAGCTATTCAAGAGTTGTCTGTAGTACAATGCATTTATTTTGATATATGAAGGTGTTTTTCATTAAGAAGTTGTTAGATAAAAACTAAAAGTATGTTTGTGTGCCCTTGAAGCAAGTCCAGGCTTTAACTGTACATGCTTGTGCATATAGAGTTTGCTAACTTTTCTTTCTTTCCCTGCAGAGGTATTTAAATACAGAAAATCACTTTTTGGCCTAGTTTTTCTTCTGCTTTCTAAGTAAATAGTAAATGGCATTCTATATTTTACCTTAAGATATTTGGGAAACACTGTTCAGAGTTTAGGGAGTGCTTACCCTGAGCATGTTGTATCTTAGAGTGGTGGGCTCACTGAACCTGCTGTCCACGTAGGTAGGTTAGGTGACTGACTTACAGCCAGATTTTTAATTAAGGAATGGAAAATTACTTTCACAGGTAAAAGCCTCATCTTTATGCTACTTTCTGGATTTCTTATGAGGCTGTGGGCTTTGCTGACCATCAGTTTTGGGATCTGGGAAGAACTGCACTGTGAGTCCTACTTGGCATCCAGAAAGATCTAGCTTTCGAGATTTAAATTGCATTGTTACAATATTTTGGAAAGTCCTTGTGCAGTATAGGAAGAGGCTATTGAAGACCTTTATAACCCACATGACTGGTATTTGGTACTTTGCATGATATTACTTTATTGAATATCATTATTATGATAGTATAGTCATATTTTTGTTTGTGAGCAGTTCTCTACCATCTTCCAGGATACCAACACTACAACAGAATTAATTTTCTACTATATGCAGTTATAAGAGCATGAAGCATTTCACAACATTTGGCCAAATATTTCTTATCATTAGATAGTACCTACCATTTCTGTGATGAAGTGGCTTCTAGCTGATGTAACCCCTCCTTCAGGGTGCCCTGCATCGCCTTGTTATGGTTTTTGCTGAATACTACTGGTCTTTTGGCTCTTGAGGATCCGTTGATTGCCAAGATGTATTTGAGTCTCGATTGGTCTCTTTAGATCTGCTTGCAGTACTACAGAGCTGGGAAAAATTCCTTTTTCTTATGTTTTTTGGTGTGTCAGATTTTGGTAAAGATTCCACAGTAAATGCCAATTATCAATTCAAGTTAGTTCATTAGATAGCATAATCATAGAATCATAGAATCATCTAGGTTGGGAGGGACCTTCAAGATCATCTAGTCCAACCATCAACCTAACTCTGACAAAAAAAAACATCACTCAACCATGTCCCCCAGCACCATGTCAACCCGTCTTTTGAACACCTCCAGGGATGGTGCCTCAACCACTTCCCTGGGCAGCCTATTCCAATGCTTGATAACCCTTTTGGTGTAAAAATTCTTCCTAATATCCAACCTGAACCTCCCCTGGCGCAACTTGAGGCCATTTCCTCTAGTCCTGTCGCTTGTGACTTGGGAGAAGAGACCGACCCCCACCTCTCTACAACCTCCTTTCAGGTAGCTGTAGACAGCAATAAGGTGCCCCCTCAGCCTCCTTATCTCTAGGCTGAAGAACCCCAGCTCCCTTAGCCTCTCCTCATAAGACTTATGCTCCAGACCCCTCACCAGCTTCGTTGCCCTTCTCTGGACCCGCTCCAGCACCTCAATGTCTTTTTTGTGGTAAGGAGCCCAAAACTGGACACGGTACTCGAGGTGGGGCCTCACCAGTGCCGAGTACAGGGGGACGATCACCTCTCGAGTCCTACTCACCATGCTGTTCCTGATATAGGCCAGGATGCTGTTGGCCTTCTTGGCCACCTGGGCACACTGCTGGCTTATGTTCAGCCGATGGTCGACCAACAGCCCCAGGTCCTTTTCTGCCAGGCAGCTTTCCAGCCACTCTGCCCCCAGCCTGTAGCGCTGCATGGGGTTGTTGTGACCCAAGTGCAGGACCTGGCACTTGGCCTTATTGAACCTCATCTCATTGGCCTCGGCCCGTCCATCCAGCCTGTCCAGATCCCTCTGCAAAGCCTTTCTACCCTCCAGCAGGTGGACACTCCCACCCAACTTGGGGTCGTCTGCAAACTTACTGAGGGTGCACTTGGTCCCCTCATCCAGATCATGGACAATGATGTTAAAGAGAACGGGCCCCAATACCAAGCCCTGGAGGACACCACTCGTGACTGGCCACCAACTGGATTTAACTCGATTCACCACCACTCTCTGGGCCTGGCCCTCCAGCCAGTTTTTAACCCAGTGGAGAGTACTCCCATCCAAGCCATGGGCAGCCAGTTTCCCCAGGAGGAGACTGTGGGAAACTGTATCAAAGGCCTTGCTAAAGTCCAGGTAAACAACATCCCCAGCCTTTCCCTCATCCACCAAGCGGGTCACTTTGCCATAGAAGGAGATCAGGTTTGTCAAGCAGGACCTGCCCCTCACGAACCCGTGCTGGCTAGGCCTGATCCCCTGGGTGTCCTTCATGTGCTGCATAATGGCACTCAGGATGATCTGTTCCATGACCTTCCCAGGCACCGAGGTCAGACTGAGAGGCCTGTAGTTCCCTCGATCATCCTTCCAACCTTTCTTGTGGGCGGGCGTCACATTTGCTAGACACCAGTCAGCTGGGACCTCCCCAGTTTGCCAGGACTGTTGGTAAATGATGTAAAGTGGCTCGGTGAGCACTTCTGCCAGCTCCCTCTGTACCCGTGGGTGGATCCCATCTGGTCCCATAGACTTGTTTATATCCAGGTGTTGGAGCAGGTCCCTCACCACCTCCCTTTGGATTACGGAGGCTTCATTCTGCTCCCTGCCCCTATCTGCTAGTTCAGGGGTCTGGGTACTTAGGGAACCCCCTACTCTACTACTAAAGACTGAGGCAAAGAAGGCATTCAGTACCTCAGCCTTCTCCTCATCCTTTGTCACTACCTTACCTCCCATATCCGATAGAGGATGGAGGTTCTCCCGATTCCTCTTCTTGCTACTAATATATTTATAGAAATTCTTTTTATTGTTTTTAACATCCAAGGCCAGATTAAGTTCTAGCTGGGCTTTGGCCTTTCTAATCTTCTCCCTACATAACTTTACTACACCTTTGTAATCTTCCTGAGTGGCCTGCCCCTTTTTCTAAAGGCCATAAACTCTCCTTTTTCCCCTGAGCTGTGACCCTATCTCTTTGTTCAGCCAGGCCGGTCTTTTTCCTGGATGGCCCACTTTACAGTGCACAGGGGTGTCCTGCGCCTGAGCTTTTAAGGCTTCCTCCTTGAAAAACACCCAGCCTTCCTGGACTCCTTTGCCCTTCAGGACTATCTCCCAGGGGGCTCTCCCAACCAGTGATCTGAACAGGCTAAAGTCCACCCTCCAGAAGTCCAAGGTGGAAGTTTTGCTAACCCTCTTCCTTACCTCTCTAATAATTGAAAACTTGACCATTTCAAGGTCACTAAACCCAAGATGCAGCTTCATATCTAATTGAATATGATGCAGCCATTCATACCAGGATTATGCAGCACATATCTAATTAAACAGAACTTTCTGGGTTCTTGAGAAGAAACACATTTGATGATAGACTAAATTATCATGATTTTTCTTTTTTGTAGATAATACTTGAGACTTTTTTTTGTATTCTTTTCTTATTTTATTATTATTTCTTATTTTCTTTTCTTACATGGAATGAGCCATTTTGAATCTCTTCTGAACATAGTCAGCAAGGAGAAAATAAACTTGAGATACTGGAAAATACTGAAGGATAATCCTTTAGTGTGGTGAGGATGCAAATTGTTTGTGGCTGGTAACCAGCCTTGCAAGTCAGGTTGTCAGTAGAGCTAACTAACCTTGAGATAAGTATTTCAGAGAAATGTTCTGCAAAGTGCTTGATGGTCATCAAGCATTTTTCATTGTGGAGACCTAGACTGGGAAGTAACACTGGGAAAAGGGAGAGCATCCTTCTTCTCTTCACATATGCAAGAGTTTCTAATGCTAGAATTTGGCCTTAGTCTCAGTATCTACCGTTTGTAAGTTTTTTACAAGGTGCTAAAAAGATAGGAAGGTGGCGGGGAGTGGAGGGGTGGGGGAGTGGAAACCATCTAATGGGATGGAATGCACTGCTAGCAAAGCAGGGGAAAATCTGTCAGCCTCATCCGTATTCTGTCAAAGCATTTGATTTTGTAGAACATACTGATATAACGTATCAGTGTCATTAGCAGTGACGCACCTTTTGCTTCCAAACCGAATGTGTGCCATTTAGGTTTATTTCTAATGCTTGTTACGAGAGTTAATAGGTAAATGTTATTTAAAAAGATGCCCCTAAAATTTAATTATTATTTCAAAGATGTTTTAATCATGTTTATAAATGCTAAAATGTTATGAATTGAACAATTGAATGAATCATTCCATCATTGTATAATTAAGACTGACTAAAAGTAAAATTACATTTTAATGGCCCTCTTCTTTTCCCATCGAGGCCAATGGCAAGAGTCACATTGACGTCAGAAAGTGCAGGATTAGGCCTTAATATGATGTGCCTTTTTTGTGAGTAACCTCAGCATAAAATGCTCTGTCTTTTTTTTTTAAAGATAAATGTTTAGCTGACTGTTTAGTCACTTGTTCAAAGCTTGTAGACGGAAAAAATTCTTCTGAGCTAACATAAATATTTTTCTTAAAATCTAGCAGATATTATCAACATTTTTTCAACCCTGAAAACAGATTATTAAAACATAGATCCTATTGCCTGAGGTTTGTATATCTAACTGTGTCACTAAATGTTACTAAAAGACTAACTTTTTTCGTCTGTGTAGAATTATTTAGTGGGAACAACATTAAAATTTCCTGGCTTGCTTGAGATGCATCTCTGATTCTGTTTGAGTGGCACACAGCTGAGTAAAGCTCAGAGCCATTTCAAAGCCGCAAGCTGGACTCAGCCATTTTGGATTTAGCTCAGCTCTTTATTTTTTGGTGCAAGTTTGGATTCACAAAATTGGAAGTCTCAGTAGAATATAAAAGAGGGAACTAAACTACAGCAGGGTGAAATTTCTCTAAGGGACATTAAGAGTATCAGTCCAAGTGAGAAGAGTGATGTGATGGCTGTTGGGGTTCATAATCCTCCTATCTTTTAACACATGCCTTGACTTTGTCTTTGTGAATTAATTGATTTCTTTTTCAACTCCCAAAACAGAAAAGACAAAAATATTATTTTTTATTTAATGACATGAAAGAAAATAAATATGACATTTGTCTGATGCTATATTCCTTTTTCTTGCTGATTATTGCTCTGAAGTATTTATATGAAAAATAGAGAAAGGGAAGCTTCTGCTCTATATCGCTCCAAAGCTGGATTTCACACTCCCTTCTAATGATGCATCACTGTTTTTCACAACTAACTAAACACACTCTTAGTGTGTAAGCATTTTATATACAATTAATCAGATCCAACTAGGAAGAACTGAGGAAGATCAAAAGTTGAATATTCTATGTAGGTAGTGGTTAAGTTATGATCTGAGAATGTAAGAAATTTTGTTTCAAATTCTTGGCGTGACTCAGGTGGACTTTGAAGTTGTGCTTTCTGTATCTTGGTGATTTCTTGAACTGTGGAATTAAGAGGGAGAAGGAAAAGAAGAAGAAACAATAGAAATCACCAGTTGCTTTTCTGACAGCTTTATGCAAACAAAATGCCAATCAAAACCATTGACACGTTCCCAAAACTTCTAGGATAGCTGAAAATGTTTTGTAAGAAAACGTCTCATGTCTACATACAAATAATTATCTCTTATGAATCTTGTAATCTAAACTTTGCAGCTATAACATAAGCAATCTTGGGTGGATCAATAAGTATCTTAATTCATCAAAATATTATTTTGCAGAAGCTGACAGTAAAAATTTTTTTATGTTTTTGAAAGGTTTTATATCTGTGAGAGATTCCATAAATAGAAATAAAAAATAGTGGTAGGACATTTTTCCTGTGAAGTGGAATGTTAGTGCATAAAATAGTTTGTGTCATCGTGCTACTGAGATTAAATTCGAGATCAAAATGTATGTCATAAAGAGCTCTTTCTTTCCAGATACTTACTATGAAAGGGCGTTGCTATATACGTGATTTTGTAGCTGTCATAGTGTACTACATTCAGGTTATTCCCTTCATGAAATACATTTTTTCTTATGGAACATTTTAAAAGGGAAAATTCTTTGCAGCTGACTCTCACTGCTACTGTAGTATTAATTCTAAACTTGTTTTTACGTTTTAACAGTGTAAAGCAAGACATAAAGAATGCATACCTGCACGAAAGCTAATGGCAGTTGACACATACATCTTTTTGTAAATGGGGACAGAGGTCTGTAACCCACGCAGTAAATTCACAGGTCTAAGAAGTGTAGCTTAGAGAGAAGAGTGATCAAGACAACTTGAATAAGAATGAGTTTGTTCAGTTAATGATTCAGTGTGCATTCTATGGCAGAGTGAAAAAAAAACAAACAGGCATAAATCAAAATTCATCTTTTCCAATTCAGGATGAAAAAGAAAAATCTGAAAGAGCATCTTAGTGTAATTGTAATCTAATATTATTTTATATTCTCTATTTCTTTGTAATAAAAGCTTTAAAAGCACTGGTGAAGGTATCCACATAAGCTTGTAAACCTAGGTAATTTGTTTCATCTGACTTTAACATGTTTTACATATTATGCATTTAATGATGAGCAAAGTAGCTAGGCCAATAATAAACTAGTACAATATAGACAAAAGAGAACACTGATTTAAGGTCATTGTGTCAAATGCAGCAAAATGCTCTGTTTAGAGCATGTCAGGAATGGCTTTACAATTAGCACTAATTACTGAGAAAAAAATCAAAACAGCAGCTTTAAGGAAGGACACTTTTCAGTGCAAGATCAAAGCCATGTCTCTACAGAATAGCAAAGCTATTTAATTGCACTGAAGTGCTAATTGGATTTTGAGGTGCTTTCATGTGTTTCCCCCAATTAGCCAGTCATCCCTGACCAAATCCACCTAAGAAGAGATTATGAGTTTTAAAACTTTTGTCTGCACAGTTGCGAATGGAGCTACCTGTGTAAAAACAGTAGTGCCTTCTTTTTATGTAAATTGAGGTCTTTTGGGTCATGTTACTAGGCTTGCAGGGATGAATAGATAAGGAACAAATCAACGCCACACTATGTGGTAAACAATTATCTAGATATTCTGTCATCTAGGTATCAGTGCAAGAAAATAGAAAAGCTACGGCTAACCACCTTTTTTGTTACTTGTTCATTGGTACATAGTGTTTAAAGAGAGATTTTGATGCCTGAGGAAAGTCTTATGTACAGAGGCTTTATCTGTGTTCTGCATTTCTGTTAATTAGACAGAATGATTTATTTTTAGGGAAAATTTGCAGTCTTTTCCTAACTTTTTAAATAATTTAATTTGTATTTTTCATATTTGTAACAATTACTGCAATGATAATTATTTTTTTCACTAGCCTTATTTATTACTTTAATTAACCTCATACACATTTATAAAACCATAAAAAGTTAAGATAGTGGTGACGATAAAACTCATGCAGTTTCAGAAAAGCTATCATTTGTCAGTAGTTGAACTATTTCAAGTACTCATAAACTATACTCCGTCTATGCAAGGTGCAGATGCACTGTTTTCCTAGCAAGACTCCTCTGTGTCCTCAAGAGTCTTGCATCTTCCTCCTGCAGATGCTTGCTCTCATCCAGTCATAACTGTAGTGAGATTTTGAGGAAGCAGAGACTTTTCAGCCTGATAGAACAGAGGCATAAAACAGGTTTGTCTAAATAGGGATGAAGTGAAGCCCTAAATCAATACACATTTTTTTCTGTGACTCGCTGAGCTGAAAGAGTGACATCAGGCATCTTTGAAGAATTCTGTATGAAACCCCATGAGAAATTGCACACAAAAATCCTATTGAGATTTCCCTAACAGGGCAAAAGGACTTGTGTAAACCAGAGTCCACCCAGATTACCAAGATCTTGCCATGCATTGTGGTGGTAGGATTCATCGCATGGCAACTGTGTGAATTACCCTACCTGAATTCTGAGTATTCATACTGTAAACGCCTGCTTTTGAAGTGACAGTGTCCTGGCTGGTGCTGTCTTCCTCCCTGTGTGCTACAGAGCCCCTGGGTTTTGTACTTCTTTAGGATGAGTCTTTCTCTTCAGTTACCCAGTTCAACTGAGTGCTGCAACATCTGCATTTTGAGACTCTGTACAGACAGGACTGAAGATTCATGGAATCAGAAGACTGACTAGGAACCAGCATGGTTCTGTGACCCTTGGATTAGAAGAAAACATTTGGGTTTGATATCAAGTGTCCTACTTCCCTGATAAGTTTGTGCATTTTACATTAAACGTGCAATTTATATTAAACATGCACTGATAAATTGTAATATGGATGCAGAGTTTTTCCCTCAAACTATGGGATTTTCTATTGCTCTTCGTTACTTGGTAAACTATGGGGTTTATTATTGCTCTGATGGTTGCTCAAAATTGAAGTACCCCGTCGAGCAAACACCCTTGACGTGTCCTCATGTTGCACACTTGACATTTTCTTGCGATTAAGAACTTTCACCCAAGACTCCTATAATTTAAGAGGCAATGTAAGCAGCAGGCCTGTCACACTGATTTCAAAATTGTTTTTTTTCTTTCAGAGCATTGCAAGACAATATATTCCTGATTAGTCATTTGAATATTATCTTGACTTTAAGAGAACGTATAGTTCCCCTGAAACCATTTTCTTTAAAGTTTTTGAATTGAGTTTGAATTTGAGAAACATTTATTGCTTTTAGAAACTGTTAACTTCACCTTGTAAGACCTAGTTTCATTGCTTCTTGACTGTGAGAAGACACCCAGCAGAGAATATCGCTGGAATGAATTGCGTAGGACTTGCATGCAAAATACATACTTGCATGTGAATTGTTCTTGAGTTGTAGTTCATTTTTATGGCTCTCAAACAAAAAGCTACTATGCTAATGAAATGTGAGAATTTCAGGGCCCAAAGTATATAATTTTCTTACCAGACTAGGCTAATAGGCCAATAAATCCTGCATCTAAGAATAACTAGGATCACATGCTTTACAGGAAGATAAAAAGGAAATAACATTTCCATAGAGGAAGATTAATTCTAACCCCAGCCTGTTAGTGATCAAGCTATAGCATTTTCTGAGAAGTTGTGACATGAGGAAGTAAATGCTATACTGTAATGTTAACATAGTCCAATTGTTTATTCAAGTATTTTTATCGTACTTTTCTGTTAATTACATATTTTATGTTTATAATGAAAAGTAAATAATGTAACTGCTTACTCTTTTGAAAGTACTTAGCAAAGTATTTAGAGCATGCATTATAGCTGTGCAAATGGTATTGTTACTAAATTTACCGTTTCATGACTTTCTTATTGTATTTTACCGATCTACAGTTGTTGTTACCTTACATTAACAGGAATTTGGTTTAATATTAGAGTCTTAGTTTTACTACATTGTTCATTTTTACCTATAGCAGTACATTCTATGCTTTTACCTAATGTCATCTAAAATTAAAGAATCACAGAATTGTAGGGGTTGGAAGGGATCTTTGCAGATCGTCTAGTCCAATCCCCATGCCAAAGCAGGTTCACCTAGAGCAGGCTGGACAGGAAAGCATCCAGGTGGGTTTTGAATATCTCCAGAGAAGGAGACTCCACACCCTCTCTGGGCAGCCTGGCACCCTCAGAGAAGTTTTTCCGCACGTTCAGACAGAACTTCCTGTGTTCCAGCTCGTGTCCGTTGCCCCTCATTCTGTCACAAGGCACCACTGGGAAGAGCCTTGGCCCCATCATCTTGACATTTGCCCTTTAGGTATTTATATATTGATAAGATCCCCTCTCAGTCTTCTCTTCACTGGGCTAAACAGACCCAGGTCTCTCAGCCTTTCCTCATAAGAGAGGTGCTCCATTCCCTTGATCATCTTTGTAGCCCTCCGCTGGACTCTTTCCAGTAGTTCCCTTTCCTTCTTGCACTGGGGGGCCCAAAACTGGACACAGTACTCCAGATGTGGCCTCACCAGGGCAGAGTAGAGGGGAAGGATGACCTCCTTCAACCTGCTGGCCACGCTCTTTTTAATGCACGCCAGGAGACCATTGGCCTTCTTGGCCACAAGAACACATTGCTGCCTCATGGTCAATTTGTTGTCCACCAGGACTCCAAGGTCCCTCTCTGCAGAGCTGCTTTCCAGCAGGTCAGACCCTAACCTGTACTGGTGCATGGGATTATTCCTCCCCAGGTGCAGGACCCTACACTTGCCCTTGTTGAATTTCATCAGGTTCCTCACCACACAACTTTCTAGCCTGTCTAGGTCTCATTGAATGGCAGCACAGTCTTCTGGTGTGTCAGCCACCCCTCCCAGTTTTGTATCATCAGTAAACTTGCTGAGATTACACTCTGTCCCCTCATCCAGTCATTTATGAATATATGGAACAACACTGACCCCAGTACTGACACCTGGGGAACACCACTAGCTACAGGCCTCCAACTGGACTCTGCTCCGAGCTCTGCTACTCAGCCAGTTCTCAATCCACCTCACAAATTTATCTAGCTTTTAGATAAAACATACTCTAAATATATGCATATATAAATCTAACAATATGAACCGTACCCCTACCACATGCTGTATGGCTATGGTTATCCCCTTTAAAAATTGGAACTCTT
This sequence comes from Numenius arquata, assembly GCF_964106895.1. NCBI lineage: Eukaryota > Metazoa > Chordata > Aves > Charadriiformes > Scolopacidae > Numenius > Numenius arquata. The sequence continues at coordinate 62,751,734 of NC_133616.1, read as the reverse complement.
ACTTATCCAAGGAACAAGTATGAAAACAGTTAATTCCAATATAAGCTTTCAAGCAAAAGGCTTGTCCCATTTTGTGTTTATTTCCCATTGAATTATTCCGCTTTTTCATAGAATCATAGAATCATAGAATGGTTAGAGTTGGAAGGGACCTTAAAGATCATCGAGTTCCAACCCCCCTGCCATGGGCAGGGACACCTCCACTAGAGCAGGTTGCTCAAAGCCCCATCCAGCCTGGCCTTGAACACTTCCAGGGATGGGGCATCCACAACTTCCCTGGGCAACCTGTTCCAGTGCTTCACCACCCTCACAGTAAAGAATTTCCTCCTAATATCTAATCTAAATCTCCCCTCTTCCAATTTAAAACCATTACCCCTTGTCCTGTCACTACATTTCCTGACAAAGGGTCCCTCTCCAGCTCTCCTGTAGGCTCCCTTCAGATATTGGAGGGCTGCTATGAGGTCTCCCCGGAGCCTTCTCTTCTCCAGGCTGAACAACGCCAGCTCTTTCAGCCTGTCTTCATAGGGGAGGTGCTCCATCCCTCTGATCATCTTCGTGGCCCTGTTTTTTCATAAACAGTTTTTGTATTGGCTTAGCTCTTGGTCTGTACTCAACTGAGACTGGCAACAGTTAAGAACCTGTAATTTAGTGAGTTAAGATTATTTGTTAAATAACTTAGAAGCAGAACTGAAAAGTCTCAGCACTAATAAGAGATCATTCCAAATACAGCTGGGAGAGCAGACATACATTTTATATTTAACGCTTATTCTGCTCTTTCACATGTAAATAGTTAATGCTTTGTTATTACAGAATACATGCTTTGCACCACAGCTTTTATGTCTACTAATGTGTTGAAGTGGAGTTTATTCACTGTTAGTGCCTGAGTTCAATCAAAAACTGTGTCCTTGTATGACCTTGGTCATTGGCATTTTCATCCTTCTTTGGTGTTCAAAAACATATTTTTAAAGGAAACTTGAAAAGCACCAGCTTAACTGGAGCTATAGTGTTTGGGAAAAATGCTTTCTAAAGTCTATGAAGAAAAGTTAGCTCAATTTGCATTAAAAGACTGAAGTGTTCCACTCCTTTATGCTTTTCTCTTTCTTAAATGATCCAGTTTTTCACAGTGTCTATGTGAACATCATTACCATATTGCTCTCAACACTTCAGATCCTGCCAGGGTCTGAGCACAGTGAAATACAATGGAGGATAAGGGTGCTTTGCAACTCGTAGGAATGGCCTTTGTTTGAAAGGCCCTGAGGATGAGCATCCACTTTTTTGTTTTAAGTTGCATGAAGTCATGGTCCTTTTCAGTTTTCACCTCCCTATCCTGTATGTTGAAGGATTGGAAGTGATTTGAAGTACAGACCATTCTAAGCATTCCTATATAATTTTTTATTCTGATGAAATTCACGTCAGCAGCTATTTTTTCTTTCTTTTTTCTTTTTTTTTTAATATAACTATTCTCAGTGTATTTTGAAGCAAATTGACTTCCAAGAAGTTCATATGACTCCTGAAGAGCATCTTTCTAAGAGTAGCTATAGAGGGAACTTAAGAGTACAGATCTGAATGTTATCTTCAGAAAAATAAGCTCGCTTTCAATGAAAGGATAGGTTTGAAATAAATAAGCCACAGATGATACTCTGTCACTATGAGGCAAATTTTTTGTTTAAAATAATAAATTACAGTTTTCCTACAAGTTGGAGCATTTTTCATGGAGAAGGGCTGTTGGTGACACTTTCTAAAGTGCTGCAACATTTTACTAATTTAAAAAAGTCTACCTCAGATCGATTGCGACCTTATCAATAGGATAGTCTCATTCATCTCCTAAGCAGGCTGCTGTCGCATTGCACACTAATAGCTTTCAGCTGCAGTTACTCCTTTTAGATGATTCAACACTTACTAATACTTTCAAATGAGCTTTGGAGAAGGTATTGCAGTGTTGGTAGCTTTCTTCAAGACAATGCTTTTCACTATTAAATTCCTAAATTGCAAATGTAACTTACTAAACCTTAAATTACATGGAAGTAAAGTGTTTTCTTAGGGATGATTAAGAAAAATATGGTAGATTTGTAGTAAATAGTTTTCTATGCAATATCTAATACTATCAATAAGATACTTCAAATAGTTTTCTTAGTTGTTCATGGTAAGTATAGTGCAGTCCATATCTATGGCTGTTTGGAACTCTACATTAGACATGTTTTCAGTTTCTTAAATTTGTCCAAAACTTTGAGATTAATTTCTCCATGGGAGAAGCATGTTTCAGTTTAACCTTATGGAAGATTTCTGTTCAAGCAGTTTAGCAGTTTTCAATAATTAAATTAGGTTGTTTTGTCCATGTTAACCATTAATAAAATAATTTCATTGAGTAGCTGTCATGACTTTGAAATGATATGAAGTTTGAAGGCAGGATCATACTGGTATAATTGCTCTTCTTGTACAAATTCATCCACATATGGCTAAATTATAAACTTTCTAAAAAATCTGCTTGCATGGGTTCAGATGAGACTGGCAACACTTAGTCTGTAGCGGGTATTTTGTATCCCTTCACTGCTCTTCATGTAAATTGTTTTGAAAGAGGGAACATTTTGTGGCACAAGTCTTCAGGGACTCTCAGCTGCTTATGGCAACTGGAAAGTAACCAGCCATTTTCCCAGTGGGGGAAGCCAGAAAAGAAAACCTTTCCTGTGCACTTCACACTCTTCCGTCCAGTATTCTGGATCCTGGCAAGCCAAAAGGAGGGAAATTATTAGGAATGGGGAGGAAAGAGCAGAGAGGTTCAAAGTGGAGGTTAAAGGAGAAGGCATGCAAATAAATGCTGGAAGAAGAGTGGAAGGTGGTTGCTGAAAACATGGGAGAAGGGTAAAATCAAAGTGAAGGGGAGGGATTAGAGCTACAAAGAAGGCGGCAACAGTTTGAAGGCTAAGGAGAAGAGGGCAGAAGATGTTGGTAGGTGAGAATCAGGAGCTGGTCAAAGGAACAAGGGACAACAGGAGCTAGAGACAGCAAGAAAAGAGGATCAGAGCAAATAAGTTTATGCTCACTAGAGCATATTCCTCCAGAACCCAGAGATTTTGTGTCAGCTTATTCTCAAGAAGGAGAATCAGGATGTTGCATGTTTTTACAAATCTCATTGATGATATTTGAGAATTTTTTAATTTCCAAATATTAAAACTGTATGGAAAAAAAGGTATTTAACATTAAGATTCCAAGTACTTTTTAAGATCAAATGCACTGGTGAGGAAAATTCTAAATCAATAGTTGCCTGGTTATTTTGTGTACATTGCACAACAGATCTTAAGTATCTATTGCATAATGCTTTTCGTCCTCTCCTTTGAACAGGCTGCATTGTGTACTGAGGGCCCATTGGGGATGCAATGAGACTGTTGTCTGTAGTACGTCTGCTTCTTTTATTGCGGAAGTTGGAAAATATGTAGTGGATGAATTGGAGACTGTAGAAGAAAGTATAGTGTCATGCTAAGGCAGCTGAATGCTCTGCCAGAGAACTGAATTGCTGCATGCCTCTGCCAGAGGGTTCTTCTGTAATGCTGGGCAAGGCACGTATCTGGACTTATTACAGGCCCCTCTGTGTTCAAGTGTATTGACCTTCTATATTTAGGATGAGTAGGTGAAGTCAGGAAGCTTACATGAGGTTTGGTGAAAACTTCTGCTGTCAGACATTTCAACATTATTTGATGGTTTCAACCCTCTGGCCATTTCTGGCTTTAATCTGCATCTCAGATCCCCATGTGTAAAATTGCAATGATAATACAATCCTATCTAGTTCACATTATAGTTACGGACATACCATCAGATCTTAATTTTTGTAAAGAAAAAAGATACAGTAACAGTATCGCCATATCCCTGGGTTGTAAGCATAAAAGCATAATGTATGCAAAAAAAGTGCTTAGTACATTTTGAGGTTAGTAAGAAATATTAAATAGATTCTAATTCAGTGGGAAGCAATCTATTCTGCACATTCAGCGTGGCAGGGGTTTGCTGGAATCTCGTGCTTAATTACCATTCTGTCATTGTCACATGGAGGCATGAAGGATGAAATTAAGGTAAGCAGCTAAACTCAGTACTAGTTTTTGTCTAACTTTCATATGTTTGGATTTACAGTGTTCCTTACCACTCTGTGTTTGCTTGCATATTTGCATATATTTTTTCCATCCTACAAATATATATATAAGTTTTTCAGCCAATTTCAGCAAATTCTCAGATATTTTAAGTCCCAACAACTTTAATGAAAACAATCTTTGGGGTAAAAGAGAGAAATGTCAGTAGTTGCCCCAGGTAGCAAAATGTCCAAAATGCCATATGCCAATTTTTATTAGATGTGCAAAGATCCAGGTGAAAGAGAGCTACTATGAATGCTGTAATTGTAGAGTGAATGCTATATTAGACGTTAGAGTACCTCATACTCAGCCAGGGTTTCTGTTCTGGTTGAGTTCTTTAGTTCATGATGGCTTTTCCTTCCTGTGTTGGTTCTCTAATATAAAAAATCAGAGGTTTTCCTTTACAGTCTTAGTGTAATGCAATTAAAAACTCAATCAGCAACAATACACATCCTTTGGAAACCAAGCTTCATTAATTCATAAGGTGATGTAGCTATTCGTTTCATTTTCTTTTTCTTTTTCTTTTTTTTTTTTTTTTTTTTTTTAATTCGGTTTTACAATACTTTGGGAGAAACGCCAAAAACCCTTTTGTACTAACAGGTTGTGCAAGAACTCATGGTTCTATGCACAGTATGACCTAAGGCCAGTAGATCCCATGATCATGCACATCCCGTCCTAAAGACTGGGTCTGCACCACCAAACTCTGTCCATTCTGTCTCCATGTCTCACAGTACCTTTTGTGTTTTGTTGCTTCTAAAACCAGTACTGATGATAAAGTTTCTGTTCCCCCTTACAGTGTTCTCAGTAGACAGCGGTTCTGGAGCCATGTACTAGCGTGTTGCTGTGTTTGAAAGCATTTATCTTTGTTTATTGAAAGAGCTTATTGAATTTGTTACTGTGTCTGTAAGGTATGCCTTCACTACTTTGGGTAATGCCTGCCATCATGATCCTGTTATTTCCCATTCACACGGAGCTGCACAAGAGCAGTCATTAATCTGCAGTGTTACTGCACTATTTATCACAGCACCATGAGTGAATGTAAAATCTCTAGCAGCAAACTGAGGAATCCACTTATACAAGGCATTGTTTAAAAGCAGAACAAAAAGGTCTCGGAGGTCCTTGCCTATCAGAGCTCATGCTCCATGTATAAAACTGGAGACCAGACGTAAATAAAATGAAACCAGAAGATACAAAGAATCAATGAGGCAATCCTGGTCAACATGAAAGACAGCAGTCTCAGCATGCCAGTGGTATGACACTGATGGTGCTATTTGAGAATCTGTGATACTTAGTATGCTTAAACTAGCAAAAGTTACTAGAGGCTGGAGGGTAAGAGATCGTAAGAGAAGTCTGGCATTTTTATTACTTGGGTCACATGCAGTTTCTGTAGGTTGGTGTATGTTTAAAGTTATTTGAGAATGGTTTTTCCCAAGTAGCTGTTCCTGAGCGATCATGTGTATGATACAGAGTATGCTGCACTGGATCTTTTATAAATAATGAGGCCTTTCCGACAGTATCCTGAAAGTTTCCTGTGTCTCCTTTAAACTGTCTCCCCTTTTTCAGATCTCTGCCACTGATGTTCTTGGGCAGGATTTTTCAGCATGTTCAGTTCAGACAGTTTTGGGGTTTTTTTGGTATTTTTTTTTTTAACACTGGAAGAAGTACATGCTAATCCTTATGCTTTAAAATATTTAAGTCATCCAGTTCCAATCTGTCTTAAAATTTCATCTTTTTCTGGTAAAAAATCTGTTTTCAGTAGGAAATGGAAATACTGAAGAGCTATAAACAACTTCAGAACTCTTCTCTGTAATAAAACCTTAATTATTGATGTTTCAGGTAGTCTTTGAAATCTGAGTGTGCCTGAATGTATGGAAGTATATACTGAATATAAGAAATCCCTCTTACATGAAGTCTATCTTACATGATTGTTTAAAAAAATATCATTAAAAAGAAGATAATGGCTTTTTTTTTTGTTCTCAACATAAAAGAAATATAACACCTAGGAAGTTGGAAAGATACAAAAATGATAACCTCGGTCTCTTTGCTAAAGAAGGTAGTGTATAAGATTGAAAGCAAAATGAGATAAAATTGGTCAGTGATCTTGGAGTCAAACAGAAACGTGAATTAGACATATATTATTTTTAGGACAGAAAAAGAAACTGAGAAAAGTATGTGACAGAGTCCGGATAATTTTCTGGAATATCTGGTCAATACACATAATAATAAAAATGCACACCTGTGTAGTTCAGCCAATTCTAATCTTGTTTTTCATATTAATTTTTTATTTTAGAATGGTGGAAACTATTCTAAATATTGGAGGTCCCTTGCAAAAACAATCCTTACTTATTTACTTGTGTAAAAACATAATGTCTACATTGTGAGTGATCAGAATTGTTGAAAATACAGATGAAAGCCCAGCAAAAATGTGTTGTCAGACTTGGAAAACAGGATGGTGAGAAGTGAGTTAGAATTCTCAAACACATTGCCCTGAGCCAGCAATAAAACTTGCTTTATGCCCATAACCTCTGACTTCATGCATGGATAGTCTGGTACGCTAGCAGTATCATCTGTGTGCTGCTTGCTACAAGGCAAAGGTCTTGATGGCTTCCTCTGCTGTTAAATATGACCTCAAAAACAGTCAGTTCTTCAAATATGTATGCTTTTCCTACATAGAAAAGGCAGCGGTTTTGAAGCTCATTATTATAATTCAGATATTGCCTGTGTTAATATATGGCATGTGGCATTACAGACAGGGTGTTAATCAACTAGTATGCTGTTATTTACATGTGGTGATTGTCACAGATAATGACTCATGAATCACTACTGTGCATGAAATACAGCTTACAATTACTCATTACTAATATTCTAGTTATTTTCCAAGTGTTCTATGTGTTTAGATCTTTACATACAAAATTATATATTTATAAACTAAAAAGCTACCTACACATTCATAAGCTCCTTGACACTATCCTTGTGTGTTAAATAACTTAAATTTAAGAAAAAAATATTTCTAAAATTAGGAAGGCACTATGTATTGCTGTGGACAGCATGAAGAGGAAAAAGGCAAAATCCTTGAGAATGAAGTAACTTAAAAAAAAACTGAACGAGTTTGTACACGTCGGAAATGATAAGCGTCAGATTAAATGTGTTTCTAGCATGACCAAAATGAAGGTGAGGGGCAGATGTATATAAAAATGTGTGTGTCCATGGGTGTGTACAGATATATACGTAAAAGTTCTCAAAATAATAGTTTTTTATTTGGTAAAGTTTGATGGTGGTAATTACCATTGAAAAATATTTTACTGTATCTTAAAATTAGGGAAGAGGGAAAATTTTATGGCAATTATCCGTAAACTGTATTAGAGCCTTGTACTAATTTTATACAAATTGACAGCTTCAGCCATATCACCTCAGAATATCTGATGAATTTAGGACATTCATGTATCTTTCTTTGTACAAATATGCTACATTCTGGAACTTAGTTAAGATTTATGTTCATAGTGAATGCTTAAAATGTTGCTTTCTTAGCTTTTTACCTTTAATCAGTGAGTTTTTTAAAATTTAATCAGTGAGTGTTACCTACCACCCTTATGTGACAAGATGCAAAATGGATCTTGTGATACGGTGTAGGTGCATGAACCTGTTCTTCTGCATTTTGCTCCTATATGAACACCAGAGGACTAAAAATCATGGGCTAATATTGGTAACAGTAACTTGAATATTGAAATTATTTTAGCATAGGGAGGATCTATTTCTGTGTATCACAGAGACATTATTTACTCTCAGCTAAAATGGCCAAGTTACTTAAAATTGGGTTTATATCCTCTGCAAAATGAGATTTTATGAGACATGAATAGAATGCCACTCTTTTGTGCATTACTTCAAAGATACTGAGGACAAATCTCAAACTTCTGGTTTAGTTATGGTTTTCTGTTCCATTTAATATTTGTGTGTTATAGTATATTGACACAGCCAATGAAGCATGGTCTCCTACGGAATTGCATTTGTGAGCTGAACTCATGATAGCCCCTGATGTCAAAAAGCAAGGGTGAGCTCACCCTGCAACTGTTTCCTCCATGAGAACATTGATGGGTCCTCAGAAAACAGCTCTCAAAAAACGCATAAGAAGTTAGCATCTTTGAGACTCCTCCTCTGTCAGATTTGGTTGGGATTGAGCAACGGGTCTTGTTCGAATGGGGCACTGGGCTTTGTAGGTTTTCTTGTTTTGTGGAGGCTGGGAAAAGGCAAACTTGGGCATACAGACACACAGGCACTGAATGTGCTTAGTTTACCCTCCATTTCCTTAGGGCATCAGGCCAAAGACCCAGTGCCAATAGTTGGCAGGTCTAATCTTAGTCCTGCTGCCCCGAGTGACCACCCTAACAGTGTATGTAGGTGCACAGTCCACTGCAGAATATGATGTAGCCTGGAATTTACCACAGCCAGTTTCCTGCAGTGACTTGACTAAATGTGGAAAATAGTATGTCATGGAAGTCTTCATATGCCGTAATCTGTTCTTTTGTCCTAGTAAATGAATACTAAAGTCGGATCTGCAAATCAATTTACTTCTAGTTTTCAAAGATACCATTTTGGAACTGAGTGGAATTTGTGGCATTTACATTATGATACACAACTATTAAGGAGAAAGAAAAATAATCAGTGTTAGAAGAGCTGAAATTTTAAATCCTTTTAAAAAATTCCAGGATTGAAACATTCAGGAAAAACACAGGTTAATGTGCCTGATTTGGTTTGTACGTTGGATTGTAAGAATTAAATATAGATGGCAGAAAAGGCTGTTATTGACTGTGATACTCCTTAAATCTTCTTCTAGTAAATTCCAAGTTAGTTGCTTTTTCTACACTAATTATTTTACTTCTGAAATAAGTATTTCAATGATGTATCATGAGATGTGTGGTGCAGATTGATCACAGATTATAAGCAAATTCAAAATCAGAGACCAATACACTTTTATACATAATTATCTTTGTGGCTGTATTTTATAGATTGAAATATTTTTAAATCTTATTTTAGTAAAATACTGAATTATTGTAGATGAGATTGGTAGTAATATTTTATAATTTATCTTTTTGGATTCTCAAAACAAATAAAGCAGATGTCTGAAATCATAACATATTGTGTTAATACACTTTAGGGCTTTTCTATATAGTGATGAATTAGTGTATATAAACACACATGCATGTGGGAAGTATAACTCAAATTGCATTCATCTTCTACTGCTGTCATAAACCAAGGGCAGAAGAAGAGAAATAAAATCATGTTTGATCTAGTGTTGAGTTATATGTATTTCATTGCTATATTTGGAGTTCAATTTTGCAGATCTCTTCCTATAAATAGTCCCACTGAAGTATATTATGTTCAGTTTGCAAAAAGATGCATTTATATGAATTGATATAAAATAACTGCAGTTCATGTAGTTACTTAGATGTAGAACCTCTGCATGTATTAATTGTGTTGACAATCACGACCTTAATTGGAAATTTGTACTACTTTTTTAAGAGAACGGATAAAAGTATAGGGGGAGACATCAGTTACCAGGCAAAGTTACCTTGTCCCTTAATGTTCTGCACTTCTATTATCTTTTTCACCTTGTGTAAGCACTAGAAGGAAAAAACACACTGCCTGATAGCTAGATAGCTCTCTGTTTAGGAGATTGTTATTTTAGCCTGGTGTATTTTAGTTGGATAGAAAATGACATAAATCAACTGAAAATGAACTAGCTGATTATTTTTTTAAATATACATTTTGATAGATTTTTTTTTAATAATGCATAATAATTAACTTATAAGAACTGTTGTATGTTTCTAAACAAGGACTGCAACTGCAAAATCTTACTCAGATTAAACATCTTATTAAGTGCATACTAAATAAACTTCAGATAAACAGATTTTTTTTTTTTCTCTGTGGGAAAAAAATCAAGCCATAGAACATGAAATAGTGACATAATACTGAAACAGCATGAAAAATATGATTGTTGATCAATGAAAGAATATCATGCTGTGAAAATGTTATTGCAAGTGGCAGTAGGGAAAGAGCTTCTGACTAGATTCTTTCACTACACATTTTTTAATTCTTTTTAATTTTTTTTTAATTCAAAACCAATAAATAAAAGTGTTCAGAAAGATCTTGCAAACTCAATACCAATCTCATCAGTTCTCTTTTCCTTATGAGCATTAACACTTGCTTTTAGTTACACTTTGTAGTTTTAGACATGGCAAGAAAAACACGGCATGAAAAAGACCATAAGCTCATTTTGCTTTTCCACAAGGGCATTCATTTTTCTTCAGTAACATGGAGGTTCCTCTGCAATTGGATTTCAGGATGAGGGCTTGAGTCTTAGGGGTTCAGAAATAGCTCATCTCTACGACATCTGTTTCCTCAGACCTGCAGGAATCTTATAAGTTAATGCTGTCTGTCATTAGTAGCCTACCCACTACCTCGTTCTATGCCCCTAGTGTGTCTGAGTCTCTGTACAGAGAGAGGACAGGGTAAGATGGCATGTGAATTGCATTGATTCCAGCTGTCTCTTTGCCAGTCTGTGCGTGAGGCTTGCATGGATTCTCTAACTAAAACATCAGTCTGCTCTTGTGCTCAAGACTTCTGAGTGGTGTAAGTGGAGAGATATAAAGGTGAGGGAGAACAGATTGAGAAAAGAATCCTCTTCCAGCCCTGTCCTGGAGAGTACAGTTTTTTAGTATCAGGCTTGTAGCCTGAGCCTGGCCTGATAGGCAGGATGGGTGTTCAAGGGGTCCCACAGTATTCCAGAGCAACATTGCCGCTCCATCAAGATGCGTGCTATTGAATTGCCTTTGGTGGACTAAAATCAAGAGTGAATGTTTTATTGTTTTGTTCTGTATTACATTAATAAATGTTCACTACCGTTGTTAGGAAGAGAAGGAAAAGGTGTGCATAGTCAATGCTGAAGTCAAGAAATTTTTCTCCTTTTTTAAAAATCATGGCTGAAAACAGCAAAGAGTTTGGAAGTGCTTCTAATGATAGCACTGCACAGAGTTCAATATAACATTAATTATTTTCATGCTACTTAATGCCCACAGGTATTTCAAATGCACAGCAAGAACGACTGTAAAAATAGAAGGAAGTCTTTAAATTATACAGGTTTAAAAGTGAAACATATGGCTATTTCCTAGAAGATATGTTACTAGTAATATGGCATATGGGTGTCCATATGGAAAGGATTGCACTGCCAGTGCTGTAGAGATTAAACTAATATATCACTACTAAGGAGATACAAAAATGTGTCTTAGTCACTTGCTGATTATCAGTGTTGGTAATGGAACTTTTTGTTTTCTTTATTTTTTTAAAGCTGCAGGATACATAGAGCGATTATTTGTAAAACATAGATTATAAAATTGTAAAATATAGCTGTAGGGTATTGGGATAGATTCATAAGCTGAATCTAATTCAACATGCATTTCTGTAACAGTGTACTTACTGTACTTTGCATCAAAAAATAAATGTTTATATTCATTAAAGCAAAAGTGATTCATGCTATAGTTAGACTCCACAGCTATGTTTCTTAAGCCACTCTTGAAGTTCTTTCATTTATTGTGTCCTTTCACTGGGAAGAATTCAGTGGGACATTTGTGTACTTCCCCATTTTCATACATGGCAAACAACCAATTCTCTCATATAATGTTTTTCTCTACCTTATTTATTTCCTTCCTTGTTCAGACTATGCTCATCTTTCTTGCTATTTTATGTTGGTAACATTTGGAGTGGGAGGGTTTTCCTTTATATGATAAACTTGAGCAATTAGGAGAAAATATCCAGACTGCCCTGGCATTGCGCTGCATCAGGAAAGTGAGCACTTCCCAGCAGTGTCTAGTCCAGTATTTGAGTTAACAATTTTGAAGGTTAAAATTTGTGTTGTTATTTATTTGGTCCATCACAGACAGCAGGTGCTTCAGAAAGATATAATAGTCAGGTACAACACATTCTTACTTATGAATGGATATTCTCCAACATAAATACTTGTCTGTATGATTAGTTTGCAGCTGGGCTGATTCAGATATTATTGACATTTCTGCCTACTTTTATTTTCAGCCATCGGGGATGTTAGCGATGGTGGCAAAGTCAAGATTGCTGGCATAACTTTATAGCACTTTCATCAAAGATCTCTGTCAGATTTTTTGTTAGCTTTGGTAAGGTTTTCAGTAATGGAAATTATCTTAAAGTAAAGCCATCTTGGAAAGAAACATTCATAGGATTTTCTGGAAGGTGTGCTTGAAGGTATTTTTGCAGGTAACACTAATAAAAAGTAGTAATATTCCAGTCTGATGATGTTAAAGTTGTGCCCAGTACAAAACACCCAAGTGCCAAGCATTGTGGAGTGCATGTTTCTTTTTTCTTTTTTTTTTTTTTTTAACCTGTGTAAATGGTTAAGTATTCATCTGAGGTATATATCTACAGCAACATTCTAGACAATGCCTACCTGCAGCAATTAAAGAAAAAAAATATGCTTTTCTAGCATACTAGAGAAATGCTAATCATGCAAGATTTGCTTTCAGTGCTTGTCTTGCAGTGGTTTATACAAAGTCCACACTAAGATGAATAGCAACATGAAATATAGCAACATCTATAATAAAGAAAACGTGTATTTACTAAAAAACTGGTAAAAATATGCTAAGCAGATTTTGAGTTCGAAGTGATAAAAGCTCTCTAAATAACATTAATGTAAGATACAGGGTGAACAACTGTTCTATAAAAGAATCTTAAATTAGGTGGTTCTAAGTAAGCACATTTGCTCCTTTTGTAAAAATGCTACCTTAGATGAAGTTTAAGGCTGCGAACTTTTTATTAAACATTGATTCATATGCATCACTAACAAGTATGATATTTTAGTAAAGTGGATTTTGTTAAATCTAAGCAAAATAAATTCTACTTAAAAAAATAATACTTTAAAAGCACGCCATGACTATGTTATGACCATTCCCTACTTTATGACTATATACAAAGACCACCAATTTTCATAGAAAATACAGAAATAATTGTTCAAGTTGCTTATGTTTCCCTTCCATTTTTAGTCAAATAGCATGGGATTCATCTCACCTTGTGTTAGCCATGAGTCTAAGCCATCTGTACGTCTTCAGCTGGCAAGGAGTGAGACCCGTGTTCCCAGTATGATTGATGTTTCAGGCATCTTCAGAAGTACCCCTCCACTGAGCTGAGTACAGAGCTTAGACGAACAGCAAAGATGGGACTTCTAACTTTCCATGGCTAAAATCAGATGAGATTAATCCAGCCTTCACTTTCATTTTAAATTTTATTACTATACCTTTAAAAAGAGAATACAGCTTTATCTTGGGAAACAGTTCATAAAATGTTTTAAGTGTGAAAAACACCTGGTGATATCATAAGCATATGTAGTCTTATCTTTCACACTTAGTAATGTCAGTGGCATTTAACATTAACCTTAACCATGCAGTTAGATGCTGGATAATTTGAAAACAACTTACCAAAGAATACCAGAATCAGAGAAGAATACCAGGACAATTAGGTAAAGAAGAAGTTCCTTGATGAAAAAAACACTGAAAACACCCAGCCCCTTTTTTAATTACTTTTTAAAATTGCAGATATATTTTTCTGTACCCTAGTAAATTATCAAATCAAAATGTACTGTAGCATTTTTACAGACTTCTTTCTAAAGCACTAAAATTCAGCAATTCAGAATTTTCTTTCAGAAATCTTAACTACAGTTGTTTCTTTCATCTTCCTAAAAATTGAGAGGCAATACAATGTCTAGTTTAGTTGGGAACACATTATTATATTTCTCTGAATGCTTCAGTTTTAAGCATATACAAGCACTAACTTGGTTGTGCATTTGCTATGAGATATGTCTTTGTGAGAAAGGTAAGTTTGGATGCTAAAAATTAGACCAGCAGAGACTAAGGATATTGTAATGGTGATAATCTCAGGTGTCAGGGGAGGAATTCAGACATGTATCCCACCCATAACATCTTAGCTGATTCATCAAGTAGAAATGGGGTCAGAAAGGCAAAAAGATGTTTTAAACAGCTTTTAGCTAGACTCGTGGAATTGTACTCAGAGTGCCACTAAACTTCAGGAAGAAGAGAAGGATAGCTGAAAAACAAAAAAGAAATGGGAGAAAGTAGTCTGGTGGAAAGAGAACATAAGGAGCAAAAGTGTCACATACAACTGTGCCAGCTGCAGTGAGTTTAGAACAGTGTCTACTTTGGGATTCTTGCTCTGCTGATTAATGGGAATGAAAGCCTACATACTGTAGCTGCCTTCTGTATGCTAGTAGTTGTATAGTACTTTAAAATCTTGAGCTAAGAAAGTTAAGGATCATAGAGTTAAAAAGCCATTAGTGTGGATTTGTGCAGATACCTTCAGTGCCTGTAGCTGCATTGATTCTGCTCGCATACCACAGATGTGGGATAGAGGTGTTATGAGACCCGGGGGTTGAGCTGTGTTATCACAGGCTGAGCAAGACACTGTGTCACTTTTGGACTCCACAGGCTTGCTTCTGAGCCCTAAGGTGTGGAGGACTTGCCCTGCATCTGTCTGTAGATGCGTGCCTCTCAAGACTACCAAGGATGAACTGGTATGAAAGCTTGCTTAAAAGCGTACAGTGGCTACGGTTTCGATGGGAAGCAGAAAATTAATCTTGATGCCTTTTGCCACTGGTCATCCCTCTTGTGAGGATCGCTTTAAAATATATGTGATGGAGGCTACCACACATACACAACAGGAAATTCCCAGACTGACTCTGAATTGATACATAAAAGAGAAACCCTTTTTGAATACTGCACTGGTATTTTTTTTAATGTCTCAAGCAGATGTACAGCTTTCCATTCTGAGAAGTGACTTTTTAAAATGCCATGCTAGAATTCTACTTGTATTGTATTTCATTTATACCCAGACCAGGTTTCCTCAATTCATAGCTATGTGTTTGGGGTTTTGGCTTTTTTCTTCCTTTCTCCTTTTTCTGCTGGCCCTGCAAAATCCTTTGGCATCTGAACATTAATCTTGGTTGGACTGTGCCTCCTCCCAAATGCTGGTTACACAGTATTTGTACCCTTAATCAGCAGAGGGGTACCCAAGTGGAAGCCAGGACTGATTTCAGTTTGCATGCAATGCAGCTACAAACACTGCTTTGCTTCCCTGCCTTGGGGTTTTAAATCTTGCCCATATGAGATGTTACACTGTTTTAATTAAAATGTTTTTAAGTCAATATAGTTAAATCTGTTCAAACTCCTTATACAGAAGCACTTAAACCTGCTTAACCTTTGCTAGAATTGTTTAGCTAACATTGATAAATTGCTGAAGTAAGCTAAATCAATTTAAGTGAGGTCTTAGCTGGGGTAAGTGCATTTACATTAGATGTTTGCACCAGTTTAACTGGATTTAAAATCAATCAGTTTAGTTAAATCGATGCATTTTTCCTTGTATAGGCTTGACCTTAGTTAAATAATTTTGTTGTCATGTGAAGCGAGGGTCTTGCAAAAAAACCCTTACCTTTCTGAAGTACTTATTTTTGTTTCTAAGTAAACTGGCTGAAGGTTTGAGCACATGGTTGAGCATAAGACAAGTTTGTCATATCTGTAAATCGTGTTTAAGATTCCTTGGCGGTTTGACTCAGGATGGTTTCATTTTAGAGGGAGGAAACTATTCACCTTTTTGTAACTGAGAGGTCTAGAATCACTGCCAGCTGACCTGTGCTTTTCTCAGTGTTTCAATCATGATGCACAAAATAACAAATAATTGCTTGCTTCATTAATTTTTCAGATGTGAAAATATACTTATAGAATGATTTCACTGAAAAAAGCTGTTTAAGTTATTAAAGAAAATAAACCTTGCTGTTCTTTATTATCTGTTACTGTGGGTTTAACTGATAGCAGTAACATAATGCAGACACATAATTTGAAATCCTTGATCTTTTTAAATATGAATTCTGAAACTCCATCCAAAAAACTGATTGCTGGAATTCATGTTGAAAATTTTGCAACACTTCTGCTTTCTGGTCCAGTATGAATTCTTATAGAATGATCTTGGGAACTCGAGTCCAATCCCCTAATGTCCTTCCACATCCAAAAATAAATCTGAGGAGGAAAAGCTGATGTCCTATGTAAATCTTTTTCCTTCATTAGATGTGTTATATAAATGTTGCTGTACACCTTGGCAAGAATTAGGATTTTTCAATTTTTTTTAGTGTACCTGGGTTACAGTCACATTCTTTGGATTTAACAGAAAAAGCTGGTAGAAATATAATTTGTTATATGTGAAGAACTTGGGTATTCAGCTTTATTTTGTAATCCAAAGGTAGCACACTGTACATAATAATAATAAGCAGGGAAGTTAATTTTTCATATTTTTTTTTAATTCTATCCCCTATGATTCAAATAACAAACATGTAGCTGTAAGTTTTGCAAGGAAGTGAAGTAATTTTAATCTTTCAAGTCAGAGACTTAACTGTTTTTATTTTACATGCCAGAAAATTACATCTAAATTGTGGTTTTAACAACAACAATTTTAATAGATATACTTTGCATAATATGATTACATATGTTGCTAATCATCCATCTACAATACATGTCAGTATTACTGAACAAAGCTAGTCTTAGGTACCTGTGACTTCCTGGGCAGAAAGGCAGTAGGTACTTTGTGTCAGCTTTTAAAATATGTTGGAAGATATGTGCTGTATCACTTTAAAATGTTTATCTCACTGAAATTGTCACAGACTGCCTTATAAAACTTTAAATTTGTCATCTTTTGTACAACAAAAAACCAGATAGGCAGTGATCCTTTCTTAGACAAAGGTTCCCAGGGGAAAGTAATAGTAATTATGGAGCAGTGTAGCTCTTTGGAAACAGCATTTCCAGGAGAATAGAGGACGTCCATTAGTCCATGCAAATGGGTCTGATCTCTCATAATACCCCTAGGATTGCTCTGGTTTTATGCATAACCCCCATAGTTTAATTCACATCAGGTGAAATGCTAGAGCCCTCGCAACTGAAAGACACTAGGGACCCTATGCAAGGGGATTAGAGTTTGGTGTTTTGTTTTCTCATCTCATCAACTACCATCTGCAGATGTGAAAAATCGAATAGATTTAAAATCTTATTGTATCAGCATAAACTCACATCTCTTGTTCATCTTAGAAAAAAGTGTATTATTTTCCCGAGATAAAAGTTTTTTCTTTATTTTTGTAGATTTCAAAATAGATCTGTAACACTATCATATTTTAAGTCTTATGCCAAATTATTATCTTCTCCCAACTGTCTATTAGTGTAATTAAGTTTCCATTCAATAACTCTTCTTAATGGGGTCTGGATACTCTGCGGTACATGCTGGATACTGGGTTTTTGCCCGGTAAAGCTGGAAATCTAGCTATTAAATGAATGAGCCATCTCTTTTTATTTTCAGCAGATGCACTTTGTCAGGATTTCTGTTTCCATATCAAAGTTCATCACAAGGAGTCTGCAGAACTTGTACTGCATTTGTGCTGATTTCTGTACTCTGGGTTCTTTTCGTACTACCATGCTGAAATAGCCTTGAAAATGTTCCAGTGAAATTTGCAGCTGCACATATATTCATAGCATGTTTGAAAAAAAAAAAAAGAAAATACCCTGGACTCATCCAGTTTGATCCCGGACATGTGGTTAGCGTCTCATTCTTAACTTTTAATGTAGATTTCTGCAGTTGATTGTGAAGGTATAGCAAACAATTCAAAATTGTGGCACACTCTGGCATGTTTGTCACAGTTATTTTCCCGGCTGTTTAAATCAGCCTTTGCCAAATGCTCATTGTATATGTATGAATGTTTTCATATAGCTTGGGGAGTGCTCTCACTGTATGCCTGTCTTATTATATCTAATTACACTAAACTGTAGTCTCAATATTTCATTTTTGTTTACTATGTAGTCTTACAGGGAATTTGAAGGCAGACCATTTAGCTATGCATTTGCTTGAAACCGTTAAAGCTGTTAGTAATTCATGTATTGTTTTGGGAAGAACTCCCAGGACTTAAAGTTTTTTCCATACACAAAAATGAGGCATATAAGAATTAGGAGTGATAAAAAGTTTTGACATACAATCTCTGAATGCCCTTCTTCCCAAAAAATTGAAATAGAAAGATCACTTGCTTGGGTACAAAGTACCAGAACCGGTTATTGTGTCTTTTCAGTTGTCAGAGTGCTCAAAATTGACAGTCAGGTTTCTTTTTACCGTTGATATGGCAAGATCCTTTGAGGGACCATATAGAGAGAGAGAGAGATAGGGAGAGAGAGAAAGATTTTACCTTTCATTGCCCATATTTTTTGCCCTCCATTAAATGACCTGTGGATATATAAACCATAAAAGACTATGTTTGACAAAGCAAGGATTGAATTATTTCATCTTTTATAACTAAAGTTATTCTATACTTTCAGTATGTAACTGTAAAATAAAGTATCTTTTTGAAGAAGTCACTTTAAAATGGATTACATTTTAAAATGAAATGCTATAAAGAAGCATCTGTATGCTGTTTAAATAACTGATGTAATTATAAGTAGGTATGCAACTAACTGAAATGTGAAAGCACTCATCTTAGAACTGAGAAAAGATTGATTTCTGTTCTCTTTGTAAGAAGTAATTCTAGATCAACAGTAAGCCTGTTAATGAAAAGAGATCCTTTTTCTGAAAGCATGAACTGTCCATCCAGCTGCTGTCAACTTGTTTTAATGCCTCTGATCCAAAAAGCTGCAATCATTTTTAAAGGCTTTTGACCTAAGTTCATTTTTAAACATTAGCATTTACTGAAGAAATAAAATTGCCCTGTGTTTAAAGACAGTGCCTGTGTCTACAGGTAAAATGCAATTTTATTGTTATTGTTTAGAAAAGAAATCTTTATTGAAAATGAAACCAACTTCTTGCTTGCCAAATCAAATCATAAAACAAAACTATCTTACGTAAATACAGCATAAAAAAGTTTTAGAGCTCCAAGTGGAACGGATTGCTACTGTATACTCACTTCACTGCAAAGCTAGTCAAAGGATTCGGTTTCATTTCCCTTTTTAATCTTGGTAAAAGCTATTCCTGAGAGTTTGAACATGCACCATAGGTGTCCTATTTTCCCTTTATTTGCCTCTACATGCTTCTGCTCTTCATGAGAGTTTATGATACAAGCAGGTTTCCTACACCAGTGGTCAAAGAGAAACAATATATTCTCACACTTATTATTATTTAGAATCTCTTTTGTTATGGATGAGAGTATGTCCAAAGGCTGCTTTTCCCAGGACAACGCTAATGTTTTTAAATGGCCTCTGCAGGCAACCGGAACTTCAGATCTCTGAGTGACACATGCAGCCCCGAAATACTTTCTTTTCTGCACTTAAATGCTGAAGAAGGTCAGGAAAAAAACCCTAGGTGGAAAAAGTGTAATTCATGCTGTTGCGTGGGAAGAGTGGTAGTGCTTGCAGAACAAATACTCAGCTTTGAATTAAAAAACTGTTTTATTATTCCTCTCTTCCCTTCCTGGTATTCTGCAGCAAAATTTGGAGTGGCTATATATTGGTTCTAAAGCTGCAGAAATTATTAAATAAAAACATTAAAAGCAATGAACAGTACATAATAATGCCCTATAATTAATGTCAATTAAATTTGATTTTATGTTTGTGTTGCATATGGAGAAGGCAGAATGTCAAAAGACTAAAACTCAGGGGAAAAAATCAAGAGACCCACGCTTTGTTCCTGTCCCTGTCACAGATTTCTTTATGGCTTAGGAATTACATTTAATCTGTCTTGTTCTGTTTTTCTATCTGATAAAAATACCTTTTCTGAAAGGGCTTTGAAATGCTATATTCTACCTACAATACCAATGTTACAGGATAGCCTTTATTCAAGCACATTATATTCTAATTATATGTTTACATTGGAATACTGCAAGAACCTTACCAAGACTAAAATCTCATTTTGGTACATCACCAGTAAGTATTCCTAGTATAGACACAGTGAAATTCTCTGGCAGTGCAACACAGCACATGAACTGCAGACTCCTGTCAGTTGCCATAGTGTAAGTACGGAATTTAGATACTGGTTTGTTGTTACGCTTGTTTTTATCTTCTGTGAGGAAATTGATACAGTGAAGAAATTGCCAGAAACAGGAGAGCAGACAGTGGAAAGTTGCTATGGGATTACTGCGTGCATGAAGACTTCCAAGTCTTCTAAGTACTTACACTTTTTTTTTATATTATGCCATTAAAAGTGAAAAACAGGGACCAAGTTTTTCCATGTGAAGAGTATCACCCATGTTTCCCAGTTATATGGATGATATGCGATATTAGATGCACTGCATATGTTGTAGGAAGACACTTGTATGAACTCCTTCGTTAACCTTGAAAAGTAATGAAGTTTTGAAGGAGGGTTAAAGGAAACACACTATGCAAAATCTTGAGGAAGGTGGTCCTTTGATAATGGCAAAAATTAACTTCAAAATTATATTTGTTGTATCTCTTTTTCTTAATCTTTACTGATAGTTACTGTATTTACTAGTATAGTTAGTATTTACAGGTATAGCAAAATGTTCATGTAAGTTGATATTCTTTTCCAAGCTGAATGATATTTTTTAAATTCTGTAAAATAACATTCAGTTTGTCCTCTTAGCAGAGAAAAAGATTAATAAATACCACAAATTAATCAGATGTGGGGTTTTTATTCTTCCTGGAAGCAGACTTCCAAAATCTCTCTAGTCAAAATAAAGAGGACCTGATCCCATTCCTTTCAGAAAAAATCAGTGGAAACTTTATAGCTGACTGTTGGAGAGGTATTGACCCCGAACACAGCACTATTTTTGTAAAGTGATTTTCAGAACTCCACGCAATAGTTCATCAATTGAGGAAAAAGCCTATAATCAAAACCTATGCACATACACAAGAGGGAAATCAGCTTCATCCTGATTCTTTGACATTTTCTTGCTTTTGAATAGATATAAATAAAAGTGTGTGTATCAGCTTTTCAGTAGTTACCCTGCAATCAGCTGGCCTAAAGAGACATTTCACAAGTTACATTTTTCATCACTTTTTCATTGAACATTACACTTGGTCCTTTTCTTTCCCTCTGTTTCTGTCTCTATCTACGTATATTCATAAAATAGAAGTATGAAAGAGCAAAAACGTAATTAACAAAAAGACAAGTTAACAGAACCTGTTGGAGTGGATTGCAAATTGTTATATTTATCTATTGCTAATGCAAATATTTCTCAAGAATCCTCAAGTTTGCAACTAGAGCAGTTAGATGATGATTTTTCTCATCTGTGAAAGCTATTTTATAAAGAAGATACATATTGCTCCAAAATCTTGTTTAAATTGCCTAGTTTGATTTAACCTACACATATTTTACATTTAGGTTTTAATTCTCTAATAAGGAGAATTTTTATTTCAGCATTTTTCTGGATGATATAGGAGACTGCATTTAAAAAAAATGCATGTGCAGGTGTCTCATTTACAGTCAGAAAAATGCTGCTACTCAGGAAAAAAATCAAGATAACATAATTTTGAATGTGTTTTGAAATAAATTCTATGGGCTACCTTTTTATTCTTCAGTTACGGAGATACGAAAACTTTGTAATTTTAAAATGCAATGTCAAATCTAAGACTTTGGGTTTGTATATAGGAAGATCTTGAAAAATCAGGATCTTGATGAAAAGCAGTGGATTTCAGGAAGAAATCAGCAAATTGTGCTTAACGAGAACTGCCTTTGTAGTAGTCCACATTGCAGATTGGTTTTAAATGAGCTACTATTTTTCATAAATATTCTCCATTAGCTTCTCTTTAGGTGAGCTTCCTGCTCTTGATTCACGTGATTAAACAGGTTTCCAAGTAGTCTAGTCAATATGTAATCTCTTCTAACGTGAGGTGTAAGGGTGAACTCTTTTATGGCCAAGAACCATTTTGCCTTTATTTCCACTGCCCTTTTGGAAATCACGTCAATGGAACTGACAGTGGGCAGTGCATACATACCTGTTACATTGGTATACCTGGCCAAGCGTTAAAGTATTTCTTCCAAGTTCTCATGTCTGATGGTTTACACTACCCTGAAAGCTGGACCACCCTTGTCAAGAAACCCAAAGAGTTATCTCAAATTTTATTTTCTGTAACATTATTTTTTCTTTATTTTCATTGTTTGTTTGTTAAATTCCCCCAGAAATTGTTTGCCCAAGCTTCAAATTTTGCTGTTTTAGGATTCTGTGTTGATATGATAGCACCTAAAGCAGAGTGAGGAGTCTTTTAATGGCAATGGTTACTCAGGAAAGAAATGATAGTTTATTTATCTTCTGCTTCTCAGTAGTAAGCAAAATTCTGCAATCTGTCATGGACATCGTTAAACTTTGCTGTTGAGAAAGTGGTTTAGAGAAATGCAGTATTTAATGTAATTTTATACAGCCACAAAATGATCCAGATCCTTGGTCATGAAAACCAGGATATTGCCATTGAAGGCAATGTAACTTCAGATTATGACAGGTTAGGTCTGTCTGAATGACTGATAATGCCTATTACAATGTACTTGTGCTGCCATACTAAGATGCTGTTTTCAGTGCATCTGGAAAATGGACTGTACCTGTGACTGAGAATAAAAATGTTTAACAGACATGAAACATTTCTCATGTTTTGCTTGAAGCAAGCTTCTCTCTGTTTCAAATGCTCCTGCCGGCCTGTAATGCTGAAAGGAACAATTCTTAGCAATGATTTTTGTAGAGTACTTCCTAGGGAACAACTTCTTTTTCTTTGGGAATAACCTTCACTTGTTGCTGAGAAAGAATACAGCTGAAGCCATTGTCTGAATACATCCATAAATTTTGTTTCGCAAATTTTAATATAAAATATCAGTGCCAAAATTGTCATTTTTTTCTCACAAAGATAACATGTAGAACAGAATTGCTTTACACAAATACAAAATATTTACACACTAGGATTTTGTTATGAGTTCTTGAATCCTGGGGGAACGTTAATACTAAACTCTGTCAGTTCTGCTACCCATAAATGATTTTTGCTAGTGTAGGCCTTCAACCAAACAGAAATGACCACTATTATCTCTGTAAAGTTGTTTGCAGAGAACAATATTCTGTAAAAGTATCTTAACTGAAAGAGTTCTTGTCGTGTTTATTGAACACTACTAGGCATTGATTTCTTGGTAATGTATTATGCAAACTGAGGGCTGCTGCATGTGTGTTAGCTGACAAGTTGCTGCAGTGGGAGTTGTACATCTGCCACCATCACTCCAGTGGCCGGTATCTCACTTCTGTATCATGTTGGGTCTATAGTAGTTCAATCTGAGCTGTTAATTTACTTCAGAACTAAAGTATTTCCCACATGGCAGAGAAATTCTCTAAGTGTCATTTCAAAAAAAATGTATATTTTACATTTACTAAATCTAAAAAAAAAAAAAAAAAGGAGACAAATCTTGTTATTGCTTTGCATTAGGAAACATCATCTCATTGAGGTGAAAGGCTATAAAATCATATTAAATTATATTTCCAGTGCCTTTTTCCCCCTAGTATTTGGTATACCTAGTTCAGGGACAAATATATTTTAAAAATACAGTGGTTATCTCTGCTCACCGTTATATTTTGGTGTCCTAGCATTGTGGTTAACCCACTTTTGCTAAGATTATGTGTGAAGTTTCTCTGACCATAGTCTCACTAGCTAAAAGATTTCAAAGGTTAAATAGAATCATGTCAAATGGATTCATTAGTCTATACATTTTACAATCCCTGTAGAAATAGAGTTTGCAAACAGATGCAGAGATTAAGTTGGCCTTACATCTGAACTTTCTAAATCTATTGGCAGTGAACGTGTATTCTAGGGAGATGAGCATCATCTAACTGCTTACTAAAAATGCAGGCAAGCGGGAAATAATGTGAAACCTGAACTTAGACCCTATGGAACTGTCGGGCATCTATTCTAGTTGTTCCAACACAAGGAACTTGTACAACCCCTAGTGGAGCTACGCCACTATTTCCATGGCTTTAAAGTTGCAACAGAATCTTCTAGCACTGACAAATTATGCTTTGGAGGGCTGTTAAACATTTAGCCATGGTAAAGACTAAGTATGCCTCAGCAACAGATTTATTGCTGTATGAGGTACTTGTTTCAAATGACTAGGTTGTATGTGTAGTATTGATCTGAACTGGTGAGCAGTTCAGTTGATTTAGAACAGCTTATTATGTGCATTTAATTTCTGAAAATTGTCTCCGAAGTCTTGCAATGCAGAATACTTATTCTTTTAAGAAATTGTTTCTTTTAACGGTACTCATTAAAAATGTTTTGGCTACATGACTGTATTTTCTGAAATTGAGCAGCAAACACATTAGCATAAGGCTTAAATAGCTGAGATTTTTTTTACTCCCATTAGTTTTTGACATCTTTGAGGTATTTAGAATAAACAACAGGTAACAGAACCAAATCTAGGTGTTTTTTTCACTGAATTTCAGGCACTGATCAACATAATAAAGTAACTCTTCTAGAGTTAATGCACTCCTTTCTTTAAGATCATCCAGTGTTTTCCTTTAGTCAGTGGGGAAGATGCTTATATTTTGGGTTACCATAGAACCCAAACAGTTAAAGTCAAGTTTACATTTTTCATTGAGATGAAAGAAGAAATTTCTTTGTAATTCAGGTGTATAATAAGGACAGAGATATGGAAGAGGGCTGGCTACATTGCTATCAAGTTTTAGAATGTAAAAGTGATCATTTTCGGCAAAAGCAATTAGTTTAGAAGAAGCGCTCAGATAATCAGTTTTGTGTCAGATGATACTTACATTTGCTGGTAAAGCTTTCTGTATATGAAAATTTTTCAGTTGTTCTCTGCTTTGAAATTATTAAATAGAAGTAAACAAGCAGGAATTATGTTTGATAAGGAGGCTTCAAATTTTTTTCCCAGCTGTTGACTCCACTCCATTAACTCTTGTCTTTGTCTGTTGACTTGAGAGCATATTAAGGCAATGTACTCTTCTTGAAGCTATCTCTGAAACCTGTTCTGAAATTCTGACTAGAACAGAATATTGCTGCATGTTGATTCAATGTATTCTCTCCAGAGCTTTTTGCTATATATTCCAGAGTATGCCCTAGTTTTTAGGTAGTTTTTAACTGTATTCAAGATGTTGATTTTACTGTAAGACCTCATATGATTCTGTTCCAGATAATTTCTCTAGGCATCTTCTGGCCTATAAGTTAAATTTAGTTCAACAGCTAACTTCCAACAACAAGAACAGACAAAGATATTATAGTATCTCATTGTAAAAGACTGATGATTTCATTCAATGTCTCAGGATCCTGGACTTTAATCTCCCAATGAACCATAGAGTGTCTGTCTTTGTAAGTGTAATGTTCACATTTTTATCTTTCTGTTGAGTCTTTTTAAAGAAGGAGTGGGTGTCTGTGGAAGGCTTGGGGGCAGGGAGTGTTTCTTTTAAATTTTTAGAAATTTTGAGCCAAGTGATGAAGCAATTGATTCTCTGGGTGCATTGTTAATCTTTGTAAGACATCCATGCAGATTTGGTTATTACATTTATACATTTGTGCTTTAATAAATGCATGCTTTTTTTTTTTAAATTAAGCATCTTTTACATATCTTTGGTATGTATAATATAGTGTATTTACTGCTTTAAATGAGACAATAAAGTTGTCAACAAACTCTACCAGGCCTCTAATGCATTTATACAAAATATAAATGCAGTGTTCTTGTAAATATACCTCTATCAATGTACCTGTTGTATTATACTAGGGGTGTTCATCCTTCTTTAATTTGTGGATCTCTCAAACTTTTCAAATGGAAATGTGGACATTCCAGAAATATGTATAGATTGCTGTATGCCGTATTTGAGTCTTTTGTGGATCCTTCAGAAATACTGCAAATTCCTACAGTCCACAGAACAATGTTTGAAAACCAATGCATTGTACTAACAAAAAGCTAATCTATGTTCATTCATCTTAATCAAATCATGAAGTCATAAATTGAGAGGTATTATAAAAATATGGATTAGTTCATTGTTGCATTTGAAAAATATAAAGAAAACTGAGTTATAAGCAAAATTATCTTTTTTTTTTGTGACAGATTTACAGTACAATTCTGTTAAAACTGTTAATCGTCTTGTCTGTGCTATTTTCTCTTTGTGTTATGCTGTCACCTCTAGCTATTAGAAAAGTAAAGGAAATTTGTAGCTGGTATAATTCAGACGTCTGTCTATAATTCAGGCCAGGTTGGATGTGACTTTGAGCAACCTGATCTAATGGGAGGTGTCCCTGCCATGGCAGGGGGATTGGAACTAGATGATCTTTAAGGTTCCTCTCAACCCAAACCATTCTATGACTCTCTGATTCTGCTTCTCCTTTACTGAGTTTAAAACTGCAACCAAAGTATAACTTGGTATGCAACAAGATATACTTGAACATGACTGAATTAATTAAACAACAGTCTGTTGCTTACTGTACTATTTACCAGCCCTTACAGGGGCCATCTGTTTATGACATAATTATGACTTGTCTCCTTTTAATTCATCTACTGTTCTTACAACTTCCAGTGTAATTTTTGCCAAGAAAACAGAATCTGTTTTGTTTTGTTTAGCTGTTTGAGGTGGGAATAGGAGGAAAAGTTACGGTCTATTTATGTAGCCATCCCAGAAAAGGAATATTTATTTAAAACTATTTGATTTGCATGGAAAATGTAATGAATCCTTAGACAAAAAGGGACCATGACTTAGTGATGTACCTGTAATTACAATTTAAGACTAAATTCCTAACTTGTCATCTTAATGAAAGGTTTTCAGTAAAGGAATATAAGTTATATTAATGGTATGTGATAATGCCATTCTCCAATATAATCAGTCAGAAATGCACTCCATTTCAAAGAAAAGAAGAATATGGGTGAGCTGGGGCTTTTTTCACTGAGACTGTTACATGGAAGTTAAGTGTCTTTTTCATCACTTTCACTAAAGTTTAGAAGACTGAAGAAGAGGTCTTGCAGTTTGGGGATTTCATTTGTTGGAATTTTCTGTCTTCTTAGAGGCTTTGGGAGTGACTTTGGCATAAAGTCTATGGAAGCTGGAAAACAGAAGAGAAACTGTCATCTGCAAACCTCTAGCTAGCTCTATTTTTTTCTCTTTTTCCTTACCTTGTTTGTCATGGATCTATCATCCTTTGAATAGTAATAGGACAATAGCAAGGGAGAAGAAAGTCCACAGATTTCTACTGCTTACAGCAGTTTGGTGGCAAAAAAGTTGGTGGCAAATTAATGGGTAAATGAAGATCATCAGCCATAATGGAGTTTGTTTCTCCCACCACTAGTGAAAGTTAGCTGCTGTACCTGTATGAAACTTTTTTTATTTGTGAATAAATAATTTTTTTTTCCCTCTATGGTAAGGCTTGCTTTAGTGAAGCAACATCAGTTTCCTGAGTATTTAATCTGACTATGTTGCGGAGCGCAGTGAGAGAGAATTATGGCTTCTGTTCAGTGTACCATTTTTAAAAGATAAATACATCATACACCTCTGAAATTTATATGGTGTTAGCTTCTCAATGACATCTTACTCATTTCCTGTGTGATTCTGCAGCTTAACAAATTTGTGGACATAATTTGTTTGCCAAAGTAAATTAAAAAGTAGGATAATTTTTAATTATCCTAATTTTAGCATCAGTTGTGTTGGAAAGAAATCAGCAGTTAATAGTATATGCTCATTGCTCTTTTGGGTTAGGATATTCCCTTGGGTTTGATTCCATGTTAAATTTTACTGTTCCAATTTAGAGATGAAACACTTAGTTTTAATAATTACTTGAAGTAGTAGACAGAACTGATAGAAAGTATTTGAAATGGCTGGCTTCAGAAAGCTGGAAAAGCTATCACATGTAGATTTATGGAAGATGCTGTTACCTAGCAGTGTACTGACTGATGTCCTAGCTAATAATGGGTTTTACAAGTAGGTTCTATGCAGCAGCATATTTTTTTGAACAACCAAAAAGTTTAAGTGCAAGGGATAGAGGTTTACAGCAGTAAGCACAGAGTTCTCGCACAAATACTGGTTTGGATTAAAAGAAATTTAAACTTTTTTTGGAAACAATTACTGTCAATATGATTGAAGACAGAGATAGTGAGGCAAAAAGCAATAACAACAAAATGTGGTGGAAGTCCATTTCAGGTTTGGGGACATATTGTCTGCAATATAGTAGAACAAAAGACATCCAGAATAAAAGCAATGCTGAGAAAAACAGAGATATTGATCTATTGGAAGGATCAAAATTATTTTTTTACACTACATGCACAAAGGTGTGTTCGGTGTTGAAAATTATCTGTAGCAGCACTGTTGATATTTCTGAGTAATGTTCACAGAAACTTACGGCTAGCAGAGAGAGAGGGGGGAAATACTTCTTTAACTCCTTGGCAAAAGTTTGTCTTGCTGTTTGTCCTCTTACTATTGAAGAAAAGAGGAACTATGGATTTGGGTTTAAATGTCATTATACTGACCTTTTCTTTTTGTCTCTTTCATGTCTGGTCAGTACCTTTTGTGAACATACGATTCAACTAAATAGTAATAGTTTTGGAATTTCAGTAGCATGCATATTAGATATAAGTTTGGAAATAACTTACCAACATATTTCCCACAAGAAAATTGCCTTTATACATGTATACACTCAGAATTTCTTGACCCAGAATGTTTAGTAAGGACTGGGGCCCTGTCACCCATTCACTAAGTGGTCTTTAACATAATGAAGAGCAGTATAGGCTCTGAAAGCTGTCGGAGGACAAGCCAAAGAAGAGTGAATTTATCTGCTGAGACCATATATCTATAAATTTCAGTTAGTAGCAGTTCAGCTTTCACTATCATGGTCACCATTACGCTAACACTACAACTGCTTACCCTTCTGGATTACAAAAACAGAGAATGATTCACCACATTCTTCCTCATAAAATTCTAAAACCATGCTCAAAAGTGTAAATAATATTGAAAGGAATTATTCTGGCAGAAAGGAGCAAATGTGTTTCTTCAGCCTTTGTGACTGCTTACACATCAAGAAAACCCTTCAAAACTGCTGCAGATGTGCTACAGATAAATGCTTGCCACTCTCTATCAAGTTTCCATGTATATCGCTTCATTTGGATAATGTCTGAATGTTTGGACCCTTCCCATGAGCTGAAATGTGCTTAACTTTTAAAGAATTTTACCTGATAATAAAACAGACTGCTTCAACATTCCTAGAAAGATCATTCTTATAGAAGACAAGGCAAGATTTTGGACTCATTTATCTGAATGATACCATTGTCGAAGGGAAGGACTTTTCCTGTGACAAAGTGAAACAAGCGGGTTTTCTGAAAGACTTAAATGTAGATCCAATAGGTTTTTCATTTTTAGAGTGCAAGTTTTAAACCTTGTTAATGAGTAAAGGTACCAGAACCTGAAACTTCTGGTCGTTATCTGACTTAAGATGTGTTTCCATGTCACTGTCATCATGAAGAGGACTTTCACTTAAGCTTTCATTCAGTAGTTTATTAATTTAAGTGTGTATACATCTGTAAATTAACACATGCAGTGTCGTTAAAAACTTCCAAACATTATTGAGTAATGTCATATCCACAATTTATCAGGGACCTTTCTCTTCCTCCCAAGCTTTGTCACAGATAATACTCATAGACATTGCCTGTCATTTATGGCAAATGTGTGTTTAATATGGTTTTCACACTTGCATAAAGAAAACTTTGTGTATCAAAAATTGTTATTTCTATGACAGCACAAACTGTAAAAAAAAGAAATAGCTGACACACAAATGGACTTTATTACTGAGCCATATAGCTCTCAGTATACAGCTTTGGTTGACCTTATACTTGGACCACTGGTTATATCCCAGTTTGCAAACAAAGAGTATCTATTTCAGTATTAAGGCATTCTACGTTTTTGACAAATTAATACCTGATACAAAATTGGAGAAGTTTTTATCTTCTAAACTAGTGTTGTCTTTGTGCATCTCAAGTCTTTATCTAGCCAATTTAAAAAAAAAAAAAAATTACTTCATTAAAAACTTTAGGGTTTTTTTCAGTTTTTAGTTTCTTTTGAACAAGGTATTCTGAATAGGTAAGCTATTACACTCTTACATAACGACATAAAAGGGAGGCACTTCCACGTTTATATTAAGCAGTCAAAAGGGAAAATAATGCCCACTAAGCAACTTAGATAAGCAGTCACTCTAGCAAGCGGCATGGCGGTGCGTTTTTATTTTGTTGAAACCATATTTAAATTGTAAGTTTGGAATTTTGTTAATGCATAGAAATTATCTAATTGGCATAAACTTTTCTGTATTTTCTGATCTGGTTAGCTAAAAATTCCAGGTTTTGGCAGAGATAAAAGATTCTACTGTGCTATGCTGAACTGCTTTCCTTTATAGTTCCCAAGAAAATGGCCTTTGTTATTAAGGGAATAGATTAATGCCTAAATGTGAAGTACACTGGAGAAATACTTCATAAAACAAGTATTTTTCAGGCCCTTAGGAACTAACATTTTCTGTTTGCATTTCATCATGCTAATTATTGTTTAAAGAGTTCCTTAGGTGATTACACTCAGCTAATTTTATGAAGTTGCATTCTACTCGTTATACAGGACAGCTAATTAATGCTGGAAATGTTATTATTCTGAGGAAGATTGTGTAACTGTTCAGCTACAAACATCTTGTACTGTAGGTGTCATTTGAAGACAGTTTGATGACTGCACTGAAATAGTCTTTAAGAAATTTCAGATAAATTCATTTTTTTCATGGAAACTCAGCTCTAGCTGTCGTACTAGAATATTCATAACAGATTTCAGATATTTAACAGGAGGATCTTCAAAATGAGTTCCCTGAAAGTAGTTCCTTCATTATTTTTAAGCTTGCTTGTGATGATTCACAGTATGGAACCTTTTTAAATTATCTTCATTTCTCCCTGTCAGTTGTACTCATCCTCAGCATCCAGTTGTATTGATTTATATGAACAACTTCGGTTTCATTAGTCATAATGAAATTAATGGCAAGTTACATCACTTTTCTCTGACTGTTTTCCAAAGAAGAACAATATAACAGCATTGGAATGTATTAAATTGTTATGTTAACAGACACAAAATCCTGTCTTAATGTTAATTTATGTTGAGCTGTGGAATGATACATGCTGACAAAAACAGAAAAATGCAAAATTGAGGCTGACAGTCTGTCCTTCCCTGATTGTATAGATTT
This sequence comes from Numenius arquata, assembly GCF_964106895.1. Classification (NCBI taxonomy): domain Eukaryota; kingdom Metazoa; phylum Chordata; class Aves; order Charadriiformes; family Scolopacidae; genus Numenius; species Numenius arquata. Next base: position 62,720,398 of record NC_133616.1, on the reverse strand, counting down.
GTTGCAGCACATGCAGTATGTAACTTCATGCTGTGATTTGGGACCCAAGCAGCAATCAGCACAATAGGAAACAGTCAGAGCAGTCTGTCAGCCACTACATCAAATTTTACTGTCCGTTTTGGATATCTTTAAAGATCTAAAAAATACTTTCAGTAATACACTTTAACTTAACAATTTTAAGAAAAGTATTATATCTGTTCCAGGTTTCATCGATGTAAAATACATATAGATTACATATAAAAGCATATATTTCAATCTTATTTTATTTTTTTTAAAAAGTGACATAGGGTTATATCTTGACAACAGCTTAAAATATATTTTGGCAAATATACATGTGATTCTATTATGTATTACTGCACATCTGGAAGGTTAATCTGGACCTTGAATTAGTTGCATGAACCCTCTTCGCACCTTCTTCCGTGCATGTCCAGTCTGTTTGTGAAGATTCGGCTCTCCTTGACAAAATGCAGTGCTTGTACTTCTGCTGATCGCTGTAAAGCCTTTAATAGCAAATGGTATTCCCAGAGCTGTCTTGAATACTCATGTACAAATGTACTCAGGCATAATTAGATAAGAAGTCTGCACAAGCTTAAGGTTGTAAAATAGATACTATCACTGCCTGTATTTGCATCATCCTTCTATGTCCTAACTTCGTACCCTCTCCTGTCCTACTTGATTTTCCCCCATCAGCAGTGAAAATAGAAACAACATTGTTCCTGCTGTACTTGCACTATACATTACTCCTGTGTAATCATATTGTTTCGTGAAAGTCTTCAAAAAGATGTTGCTGGTGATCAGATTCAGTTTGGGAGGAACAATGTCATCCCATAGCTATAGCTGTCCAAGTGCTTTTGAATCACAGAATCATAGGATCATTTAGGTTGGAAGAGACCCTTAAGTCCAACTGTAAACCTAACACTGCCAAGTCCACCACTAAAACATGTCCCAAAGTGCCACATCTACGTGTCTTTTAAATAAACCCAGGGATGGTGACTCAAACACTTCCCTGGGCAGCCTGTTCCAATGCTTGATAACCCTTTTGGTGGAGAAATTTTTCTTAATATCCAGTCTAAACCTCGCCTGGCGCAACTTGAGGCTGTTTCCTCTTGTCCTATCACTTGCTACTTGGGAGAAGAGACCGACCCCCACCTCACTACAACCTCCTTTCAGATAGTTCTACAGAGCAACAAGGTCTCCCCTCAGCCTCCTTTTCTCCAGGCTAAACAACCCCAGTTCCCTCAGCTGCTCCTCATAAGATTTGTTCTCTAGACCCTTTACCAGTTTTGTTGGTCTTCTTTGGACGTGCTCCAGAACCTCAATATCTTTCTTGTAATGAGGGGCCCAAAACTGAACACAGTATTTGAGGTGCAGCCTCACCGGCTCTAGGTCTTTAGAGAAACTTTCTAAATATAATAGCCATATTAATGTAGTTCCATAGATTTCGAACTTCTTTTTTAAGTGCTGTGGAAATGTTGTGTTAGTATCTCAGTCACATCAATAGGTATTGTCTACTATTGCTGCAATTTTTCAGATTGCTTTTCTAATATAAGCCTAAGCATATCTTCATTTTTTTCAATAGACTAGTTTTAATCTTTAGTCTTTTTTAGTCTTTAGTTTAGTCGGTTTTAGTTTTAGACTAATTGTTGACTTTTCTGCTACCATCTGAAGCTGAATAGTTTCTTCTTTCTTTTAATGGACTTCTTGAATCTTCTCTTTTTGAAATAGCAGCTTTCAAACTGTCATCCTCAAGACTCTGGAAAGTAGCCACTGGACCACTATTAAACACACATGTCTTTTGCAGACAAATTTGACAATCAGGATGTTTGATGGTTTGTGGGATATACTGAGACTTGGCATTGAAGTGGTTTGTTTGTTCACATTTTTAGCAGCTCACTTCACAGCAAAATTATTACAGATGTGCATGGGGCAAGCAAAATACAATGTTTGATGCCAACATATTGGGGTTTTCTAGGAAAAATGAAAAAAAATATCCCAAAGTAGTTATAGAGGAAACATAATGTGTCAGAAAATTATATTCCAGGGCTGTAAAGAGTTTTAATAAAGATGTTAATATTCTATGTTTTCATATATTCATGGTTTTATGAGGGCTATACAGAGATGTCTGTGTATATATGTGTAGGAATTCTTTCTTGTTTCACTTTTTTAATTTCATTCCCTTTTCTGGTCTTCTCTTCTTTCCAAGTGTGTTATATTTCACATGATTGCTCACCTTCTGTCCTGCCTAGCCCTTTCACACTGCTAGCTGCATTTTTATAGCATGATCCATAGTGTCTTGAAGTCCACAGAAATGTTTTCATTCTGTTCAGTGCTGTTCTGTCAAGCCTGTATTCTTAGTTCATAGGCATACAACTTTACAATATTATACAACAATTCTAACCCAATTGCATGAATCTCAGTTTTCCAGTCTTCACTTACCATTTTGCAAGAAGAGTGAGGAGAGTGAATATGAACTGGCTGAGTCAGAAAAATAGATATGCAATTCTCCGTGAAAAATAACTTGTACTCCTAGAGAACTTTAATACTATATCAATATCTTTAAAAGGCATTGGGTATCTTTCTAGGAGTTAAAAAATACTTCCTGCAGATATTTATTGAAGTGCATAAACAGACTGTCTGGTGTAAAACCCCATGCTATATGAGATATTTGGTTTTATTGCCTTTTATGTGTTTTGGTGAACAGTCAAATATCTACCCTCTTACTGAGTACTGAAAAGTTATACACTAGGATTTTTACAATGAAAACCAAAATTTTCAATAGCTATGTTCTTCCATTTTTAGATTGTATACCTAAAATTTTATTTCTGTAAGCAGTGTTTATCTTGTAGTAAGTATTTGTTTGGCTCCTTTGTCTCCATTTGATTCAATTTTATGTACTAAAAATGTATCTATTTTACTCTATTTGCTGCTCAGTTCATGGAAACTTAAGAGTTGTTATACTGAATCATGGTTTAAGTAGTCATTGTTCTCTTCTCACCATCAAACAGTGTGAAATTCTTCAGTGCATGGCACAGAAGTAACATGTTGTCATGCATTTATTAGATGTTCTCATTCCTCCAGTCTTCTAGTCCTTTTTATGTGTAATCCTTCAAACTGATAAATTTCTGAGTCTTTTTTGAAAGGGCAAAATGCACAATTCTGTTGTTCTTCAGCTTAGGACCTCTGTTTTCAATGTTTTCCCTCTGTGGCAGAATGAGTATAGACCTCTGTCACAGATGTCATCCTTTGTCTCAGCAAGTATTTGCAGGCCATGAGCAGCCTTTTCAAAGTCAGTATTTATTAATCAGAAGAATACAGTAGCTAGAGTCCTTAGGCAGAAGAACAAAGCTAAATTTGCAAAAGGGTATGTTCCCACATCATTTAGGATTACTTTCTGTCATTCTCCGAAGCAACACTCTCTTATCTTGGCTGATCCCACAATTGAATAGTCTAAACAGTTAAATTCCCTTGCTGTGAAAGCATCTTCTTCTGTCTCTACCCACTCTCTTACAGTCCCATGTGACTAAGAACTGACTAAAATTTTGATTTTTTTGGTAATCGGCATCTCAATATCCTGATTTTTATTTCTTCTGTGAAGTTTGGACTTGCAAAACCCAACTCATTCACCAGAAATTTGGAATAATAATAGATTATTAATAAGTGATTTAATATTATTAATTATATACATATACATATAAGTGTACAAATATATGCATACTATTGTATAATAGGTTATAATTGTCTATTAGTAAATATATATTTAATAAGTGATATAAAGTAAATTTCCTAGCTTCTGCTAGTTTTTTGTCTCAAGGTGTTCCAGCAAAACATTAAGCGAACTTTACATCTGGTGTGTAGGTGCTATTCTGCATTCTGTGACTGTCTCTGTAGCCCCTGAAGTGCTCCAAGATCCAGCTTTTTCAAAGCATTCACAGAAGCTCGTAAGCAGTGCATACACCAGTTCTCCAAACGATGCCAGGTTTCAAAAAAGATTGTTTCTTTCCTACCTCACTAGGTTAATGTGTTGCTAGTACCTCATATCATTCAGCTCAGGGTTACAGTCTTTATTTTTAATGTTGTCTAGGTTTGGGGTTTGACTATCATTGCCAGTTACTGTCATCTCTGAATGCTACTAAACTCCTGGATGCAATAGCAACTTGGAGTAACATCTTTCATAGATTAGGTACTTGTTGTTTAAATGCACTCAAACCCAATTATCCATTTGGAAAAGATTGTATTTAAATTTCTTTGTATAAATTTTTGTTCCTCCTGTTTTAAGGGGTTCAGGTAATTTTTGGTGTCTCAATTACCTGGATGCAACGCTTCCATCTTTGGACTGGAAAAGGAAGCAGTCATCTTTAAGAGTCTATAGCACTTCTTTCAATACTCTTCTGATGCAAAAAAAAAATATTTACATGTATTTTGTCATAAGACCCTGGGGTTAAAACCGGTGGCTACTACCACTTTCACCATTCATCTCTGAAATGGGTATTTTTAAATTTTTTTGTGAAAAGTCTACAGTCAGGACAGAACCAAATACTCTGATGCCTTTCAGATTCCAGTACTAGTATCTTTTTGCATCCTCGTATAGAAGATTTTGCAGTTTTCTTTGTTTCAGTTTGTTTTTTGCTGCTGGTATGCATTGAGAAAAAATGTTGTTGAAATGGCACAGAGCCTTTCATCTGCACTCATAGAGTTTACTTAGAATACAGGTGCATTTAGTATTAATTCCTTGTTGTCAATGTTAAAATTTCTTCTTAAGAGTCCTGTATAAAATACAACAAACCATTTTGTATGATTTTGTCCATAGCTTAGCCTTGTTCTTAGTGTGGACTTCTGGAGGAGAAGCCTTTTAACACTTGCTATGTTAAAGATGATTTTGAAAGATCACACTTTTCTGCTTTTTCAATGTAATTTCTAGTTTATGTCAGAGTTTTGCTTACCTTGTAGGACAACAGGTAGGTTTTTTAGTGACCTTTCTACAAATGTACTATTTTTGTATGGTTATGGTCTGGCCAAATACGCAAGATAAAAAAAAGCACTAAAATGAATTCTACTTGGGAAATCATATCCTTCTAGTTGCCCTGTGTTTCTAGGGGTTTGAACTGTAGGACAAAAGTTGATTTAGCAGTTGTCCTTTTTCTATGTACTAACTAATAAAGTTGACATTGTTTACAGCAGTGTATACTGTTAATGGTATGGCTACTTAATGGTAGCCATACACAACCAGACCATAGCTGCATAACTATATACCAATTTCTTTTATGTCTCTTACAGAAAAAATAAAATATTAGGCATTAGGTATTTTCAGTTCCTTGGGACTTTTCTTGCCTCTAGTTGTTTAAAGTAACTAATACTTTAAATAATGAGGTGTTATTTTCAAAAAGGAAACCAGAAATACATTGTTTTAAAATGTATGTTATCTCTTTCAAACAGATTTTTAGTCAAAATTCCAGTAGTATCACTAGTTGAGTGCTTTGCCAGCATACTTCCAAATAAAGGTATCTTATATTCATACAGAGAGAAGGGATTTAACCAGATATCCTAAACTCTTGGAGAAAACAGGTTTGCTCAAGGGGTACAGTCTGTCTCCTTTTCATTTCCTTGAGGCATCTTACTTAGATTAGTTTCCCAGTGTGGTCATGCCCCTATATCTTTCTGCATTTTATTGCAGTCCCATATTTCATTCTCAAGAAATGTTGCCCATAGCCACATATGCACAAAGGTATAACAATAAAATTATCACAGGAGACCTCAAGCCGCCTGAGGCAGGTGAAGACAATAGAAAAAACAAAATACATCAAGTATGTTAAAATGCAGGCTTACCATCCAGAGAAATGATACAGCATTCCATCAGGAAGATTTTTGAGGCTGGGCAACTTTTTTTCTAACCTTCTTTAGGATTTACAAAAGCTTAAGTCTTTACTTATTTACATATCTTTCTGGTCGCTGTGTTCTGTAAGCACTTGCTGTAAATATTAAAATACCATTTGATTATGAGAATAGTGAAGTTCATGGTTGCCTCCTCTACTCATGTATTTACTTTTATTTCAAGGGAACTGCTTATACAGTTAAAACCAGGAATGTATTTAAGAGCTTGATTATAAATGGCATTGGCTGAGTTCTTTGGTAGAAAGCCAGTTCTTGTACAAATTCTGTCTCTCTTGCTTTACTTTTTCATGGTGGTGCTGAAATGTAGCTGTTATGTGAGGTCACAACTATAAAAGAAAAAAATATATGTCATACTACCTGTGCAAAAGTCTGAGCAGAATTAGACTTTTGACTGGGAAACCAGCAGAAACTGAAATTTTGGAGTGATACACCCATGGTAGCCTTTATTTGGTAGCAGATGAAGTACAGTGCTTAACGCATAATTTATATCAGTATATGATGAACAAACATACATTTAGTCATCAAAATACCCTTATAAATTTGAAACTGTATAAAAAGTTGTATCATGCAGTGAGTTTATGCAAATGTTTTTCACTTAAGGCAGAAGCAATGTCTTTAGCCTGGAGAAGAGAAGGCTGAGGGGAGACCTTATCTATGTTTACAAGTACCTAAAGGGTGGGTTGAAGGATGATGGAGCCGGATTCTTTTCAGTGGTTCCAAGCATTAGAATGAGGGGCAACGGGCACAAGCTGGAACATAGGAAGTTCCATTCAAATATGAGGAAGAACTTCTTTACGGTGAGGGTGACAGAGCCCTGGAACAGGCTGCCCAGGAAGGTTTTAGAGTCCCCTTCTCTGGAGATCTTCAAGATGCACCTGGATGCAGTCCTGAGTAATGTGCTCTAGGCAATCCTGCTTTAGCAGAGGAGTTGGACTAGATGATCTCTAGAGGTCCCTTCCAACTCTGACAATTCCATGATTCCGTGATTCCATGAATGTGAATTGTGAACTGTGATTCCTCCGCTGAGTGAGCAGTAGCAGAGAACTCAAGCAGTGATTTCTTCAACCACTGTCTGTTGTTGTTACAGCAGCAAAACATTTTTTAACGCATGGAAATGGGATTAGGCATGTACTCTGTCTCTGCTTGTAACAGATTAGCTAAATTGCAAGACCTCATGTAATTTGCATGGCAGATAGCCATCAAGCTCATCAATGCAGGGGGTAAACACAAATCCTATCTGTTAGTATCACATGGGCAAAATTACCAAGCTTTTGCTTATGGCATCAAGATTCGCTCTGAAGAATCAAATTCTGTTGCCCTAATTCAGGGAAAAAGACTGAAGTCACTGAAAAATTTTCTGAAAAGAAGTTTTATAGGTGTGCACTTGAAAAGAGGAGCCTTTTCTATGTATAAGCAATGTTTAACTAAATATTCAATACTTAATCTGCTGTATACTGTAGAGGATATTATTAACATATATAAGTTAATGTTTTAATTTGGAAATATTATAATATAATAAAATTAGTTGGCATTATTTTGTCTATATAGTCAACTGTATTTTACAATTGGCAAGTGTTTGTGTCTAATTGCAGGCTAATTTATAAATGCCTTAGCACAAATCACTGGAAATGGAATACCAAACTAATTTTGGTGACTGGTAAAGCTTCAATGCATTCAAATGTTTATAACTTATATGCATCATTTACATCTTTATCTTTTGTTTCTAATTCAATAGAAAAATGTAAATGAAAGACAGAAAAGATCATTTAAATTGGCTTGTTCGGTCTTTCTTGTACAACATTTTCTTTGTAGCCTCCCCAGAGCTTTGTCCACTCATTTTTTTATTAACTCAAGCAGATGAGAGTAACTCAGTAAGCTCAACCAACAGAAGGAGAATATTTCACAGTCCACTAAGCTGAACTGTTATACCATTTTCTTTAACATCTAAATGTAGCATTTTCTTTGCTAATTTTCTTTTTATTACATCTGCTTATTGCAATTTTAACTCTCATAAACTTCCTCCCAATTCTTTTGTACATTAGGCTCTTCAGGAGCGTAGATGGCTATCAAGGCCACCTTAATAGCTTTTGGCTATATAATAAATAAAAGATAATGGAAAGTTCCATAAGACTATTACTTGGTAATACTTGGTATTGTACTTGATTTCTACTCTGTGTAAAACCCTTGGAGAGGGTGGAAATTTTAAATTCTAATTCTTGCACATTTAAATGCTTTTGGCATTAATGATAGAACTTAATAAACAAATTCTAGAACGTTTTTTGCCTTAATGCATATAGATGATGCATATAGATGTGTAATGCCCTGCTGTCAGAAGGATGTCAGTCATAATCAATTTTTAAAAACATTTCTATCCAGTCCTCACTGAAGGCTGACCAAAGTGCAGTGCCTTCTACATATGCAGTATGTTAGGTGATGATAGGAGAAAAGCAGCAACACAGTTAAACCTCACAGAGTTTTATTTTCAATTAAATTGAATTAGGTTTTATTGATTAAGGAAGTAATATATTGTATAGTAGATGCATGTCAGTAAAAATATGTTTAATTGGATGTATCTGCTTAGTACAGCAGATTTCCAAACAATTTTATTTGGGAAAAGTATGCAAAACCTGGAGTATTTGTTTCCATATTTAAAAATATATTAAAATTCAATTAAGAGTGGACCAAATATTGGTTGTTCATACCAAAGATATGTACTGGTCTTTTTTCTGTTGTAGTTACCTTATAGTTGTGAATGGTCATGACTAAATTATAAATATTTGATTACAGCATTTTTTTTTAACATATTAGTGCAATATCCGTTTCTGATTTTTTTTTTAGTATATGTACAAAATCAGGGAGCAAAGCCTCGAGATGATACACTGCCAACTATAGTTTCCCAAAACAATCCTGCAAAATAAATACTGCAGTCTCATCGTCGCTGATTTTGTTAGATGCAAGAGCTCAGTGCCTGCCTACCTCAGGTCCAGAAGTCGTTAACCATGACAACATCCTCATTGCAACTATTGGTTTTACAGTTTACATACAGTTAAACGGAAACCTTTCCTCTCTAACAGAAGCAGTCATTTCTGCCTGTAGTAGCAGATGCATTTAACTATGTCAGTTTAACTTAATCAGTATAAAATAAAATGAGGTTAAATTACTATTTGCTTTTAATGGTGGTGCACTAAGGACAATATTTGTCTTATTCTTCCAACTATTCCAGCTGGTCATCTACAAGATGCTACCTCTGCCTGCAAACCTGGTCCTGCATATGTCCTTTCACCTTCTCAGCTACAACAAAGTATCATTACAACTGGAAAACGTTTTTGCTTAATACAGCTCAAGGCTGTGGGGGTGATTTTCCAATTCAAGTTGGAGACATTACACTTTATCTTCTGCTATGTAGGAGCTGTATGTCAGTTGATTTCCATTCCACCAACCTAATGCTGAGGAAAAAAGTAACAAAATCTTGTTTTCTGCCAAAATAAATGGCAGTTTATAACAGGAGAGAAAAGAATTGGATGCATTGTTAAATATTCACATGTAGAGAGGTTCATATGTCAAAGCCAGCATCTTTAAACTTCATGGTGAGTTTTAGTGCACCCATGTCTACTTACTTTCAATGCGTCATGTTCTTCCATTCGGTCACTCACTATGATTTTAAGCCTGGTTTTCATTAGTATTGAAACACACCTTTGGCTGTTCTTTACTGTTGATTGTGCTACAAGTTCCTAAGTCACAGAATCCAAACTTACTTTGTAGGGTTTTTACTGTATGTTTCCTTGTGAAATTACTGCCAGTCTTTCTGAGAATAGAAATGTATTCTGATTATTGTGGGCAAATGCAGAGAGGAAGAAAAGCTGTTGAGCAATGCAAACATTTTCTTAGCTGAAACGTGCAGCTTAAAGTATTTCACTCGTACAAGCGGAAGAACTGTGTCCACTCAAGACTTCTAAAAAAACTCCAGGATGAAATAGCCAAGCTTCTAGCTGCACTGTGTAATCCTTCACTTAAACCTGCTTGACTATCACAGGGTTACTTGGCAGAGGTATTTCAAAAAAAAGTTTCACGGAAGATCAGAAAAATAGTAACTGATAAACCTGACGTCTGTATAAAGCAAATTAGTAGTAATCTGGGATATGACTAGTGAACACATGAATAAATATGACATATCCAGGAAGAGTTGACACAGCTTTTGTTAGGAGAGGTTGTGCTTCACAATTGTATCAGACAGTACTTTGAAGCAGTGAGGAATGCTGCAAGGGAAAGACCAGCCAGACAAAAATACTGTTCATTCACCAGTCCCTAGTCCAAAGTATACCCCAGCCATGGTTAGCCTAAGATATACCTGATGCACAGATTAGACACACAGATTAATTAAAGCATGAAATTTCATTCAATTACTTGCGTATACATGAACATGGAACACAGGTGAAGACAACAGATTAGAAGTTGTCTGAAAATCAGTTTGGAACTTCTGAACTGTAAAATGTTTTCGCTTAGAAAGTCCTGGTCCCCAAATGTCACAGGTGGAATTTTTTTATTTCCATTCCATTTTTTATGTAACATATTGATACATAACATCCTGAGCGTTTTTCGTTCCATTTTGTATTGTTCTTGTAAGTATTGTTACTTGTACTGAAAAATATGATGGTTCTCTCATGGTATCATTAAAGTTGTGTTCTGGCTTTCCTGATAATTGACAGAATATAGTAAAGGCAATGTAATCCAAAAATCATACATATACACTTTGATTTTTGGAAACTTATGCTTTCCAAATCCCAGGGAAGATCTTTTTTGTCCTTTTAATACTTCAGAGAAGTAACACTAGTAGCAATTGGCTGGTTAAAGCATAGATGCTAAGAAAAGTAGTGAAGGCCAGTTTTGCAAAAAAAGCTTCATGACCTGATAATTAGTTTGTAATTATTTCAAAAATTATTATGTCCTTTTTCCATTATGTAAAAGGTAAAAATATTTTTATCTTTATATAAAAAAATCCATAAAACTTAACTTGAGATTTAATTAAGGTCCCACTCTAGAAATTAAATGCTTTATCCCCCTCAAAATGCCAAAATGCAAAGAGTAATGTGTCAAACAATCAATTAACATGTTTTAAATTATATTTTGTTATAAACTGGTTTCTGTGTATATTCTGTTAAAATGGGATATATGAATAAGACAGAGAATCTTTTATTCTTCCTATTTGTTTAACATGTGCATGTGAAGATACCTCCATGAAATTTCATTCTTTAAGCCATGTTTTTGCCACATTCAGGGCAGCGTCTTGGACTAATGATGTTCAGGTTATATTTTAGTCTTGGGCATTCTGCACACAGTTTAACACCCTTTTTTGGCCTTTCAACAGCATCATCCCCTACTTTCTCTCTAATCTAAGCCTTCTGAGGGAACTCTGAGAAATTATATATCTAATTTCCGTTACTAGGATAATTCTTTGCCAGTGTGATATGATGATTTTTTATGTCACTCCCATAAAAGTATTCTCTGTTGATTTTCTTATTTTTATCATGTTTACATAAAGCATTGAAAATGACAGAATATGATTGCGACTTTACAAAAGCTAGCCAAAACTATTCAAATACTAACAGTGACTGAAATTTTGTTTAACTGACAATATTCTAATCTAATGGTAGGCTTTCAGTATTCCTGCACTACTTCAAGTCTATAACATTTTGTGAGGAGTTACAATAATCTATAATTGCTATAGCTTTTTTTATGGCAAAATATAAGCAGAAGGTTTCTGACTCTTTCTGTAATTTTTATTACAGTGATATTTTAAAAGGGCTCTATAAAAAAAGTCCAAGATTTATGTTCTGCTATACCTATATTTACATATTTGCAAAATTAGGGCTTGTTTTCTAGGGATGAATTGGGAAGAGAACAAGAAGTTCGTATTGTCCTGCAAAAATCAATGAAACCATAATGAAACTACGTAGATGATTGTATCATAAGTTCATTACGTCAGTAACAAAATTCAATTATCATTGCCCTTTTTGGTGAACTGCTGCAAGAAAAAAATTATGCACCTTCCACAGCTTGTGAGACTGTATTTGGCCTCTTTTGGCTCATTTTGTTTGCAAATCAAGTCCACCTAAATATTTATAAATTATCCAATTATCTTTGGTCCTGTCTGCCATCAGTACAGGACTTTGCAGAATCACTGCAAGGTCGGGTGGGTTCTTTCTTTCTGCTTCTAGATCTCAGTTACATCATGATTAGCTAAGATTGACATCTGGCATAGCAAGAGCTACTGGCTTTTCCTAGCTTTCATAACTCCTTTTTATTAATTTTTTTTCATCAGTAGGTTCTGTGGCATGAACAGAACTGGCCCACAGCTGCTGAAAAATCATTCCTTTAAAGATATGTGCATTATTTGGATGAAGTTACTCATTCATGTTCCTTTTCTGCAACTGCGTGACAACTAGAGTTAAAAACTATAAACATCCCATCCCTTGGCTATATACAGATGGCTGACTTCTACACCAGAAACCTTAGACTTTTTTTCTTGAGCTGAGATTTTAGCAGCTGAAGGCTGTTGCTCATTTCTGTTAATAAATCCCAACTTGACTAAGCAGTTTCCGAGCCAGTATTTCCTGAAAAGTGAAAAGTGAAAGTCCATGGTGACCAGGGTGCTAGTGACTTGTGTCCTTTCTGTGATTCCAGACTGGCCCTGTCACGACAAGGCCTTCTCAACCTGTTCAGATGCTTTGTGGTTTCTCCTACCTACTATTTTTCAGTCCTGTCAGGATTTCCAGATCCTCTTTCCTTTCCTTTTATAAAGGCTCAAGGTTCTGTTTTAATTCCTCCTGGCCTTCCCAATTTTTATTTTTTTTTATTGGAAAAGTGTTCATGAAGAAAGTGAGACATATCGTTGTTATTACACCATCAATATGAACAATGGGAAACAAACGCAATTTCAGAATATAGTTATAAAATGTATGACATAAGATACCTGCAAAGTTTTCTAAAACAATTTGTTCTATTGACACAGATGTCCTGTTATTCTTTGTGCTGTCTTTGCAATATGATTTTTCTGAAAAAAAAAAGTTAGTAGTATAAAATGTTTTTTCCTCTAAAGAGTGAGGTAGAATTGTTGTTATTCTATAGCTATTTCAAATTCAATTAATTGATGCTTAATCCTTCCAATAAAAAGTAATTAAAAGAATTCCTATTGAATATCTCTGATGACTGGTCTATAAAATAAAGAAAATATATAAAAAATATATAGGAAGATCTGTTTATCTATGTGTTTATATGTGTTGCAGATGTGTCTATTCCTAATTTGAAGAGACAGCTATCTCATAGTTAAAAAGGCTGAAATGCAAGATCTTTTACAATGTACATGACAGCTGCTTCTCAAAATTTAATTTCAACAGTATTTAGTATACACATAGAACTGAGCTTACCATCTCCACAAGCTACACTGTTCTTATCTTAATATCTTTACAGCTCTGATAGCCATTGGACGGTACAGCATGACAATAGAGACAGTGGATGTTGGATGGTGCAAAGAAATCACAGACCATGGAGCCACCCAAATTGCACAAAGCAGCAAGTCTCTCAGATATTTAGGGCTGATGAGATGCGATCAGGTAAGGAGCATTTTCGTGAACTGGTGCCTGCTTCTGAGTGCATGTGAGAGTGATTGTTCATGTGTATACATGTGAGTGAGGGACAGGCACGGAAAGATGTATGTTTTTCTGTACAAACAGGTTTGGTATTCACTACGGTGGTAACTCTTTTAGTGTACTGTGTTCAATTATTTAGCTTTAAAAGTATCTAGAGAACTAAAAAGAGCATTATAAATTTTTGCTGACATGGATTTTCAAAATACACCCACAGGCTACACCCACAGCCTGAGGTGCTCACAAAAATTCTATGTAAAATCTGCCCTCTGAGACTTTTGAATATTTTGGGGTAAAAGTGATTGGTATGTCATGTCATTACTATGACAGACTACTTTGCTTTGTTAAAAAGAAAGAAAAAGAATAGCAAAATAAAAATACTTCAGTTTAACTTCCAGGGTGATTTTCTATACATTTGTGTTCTTGCTTATATATAATGGTTTTGAAAACACAAGGCCAAGGATTTGGGTAAAATCACAATGCTAAAAAAAAGGAAAAAAATACTGGATTTTTTATTATATAGCTTTTCTACTTGGAATATATTAAGAATGCTTGTAAGTTTTAACACTTTGTCATTAGAACAAGAGAGGATAAGGTAATCCAGCTCCACCTCAGCTTGAGTAATCATGTCTCTTTTGAGAGAAGACAGATCAAGAGGCCTGGGAACACAGCAGAAATAGCTAAAAGTCATTGGAGATTCGGAGTCTCTGATCTCAAATCTTCAAATATGCCTGCAGGAATTGTTTCTTTTCCAGCTATTATGAACAAAATGTCTAGCTTGTGATGGCCATCATAAGCATATCTCTCAGGCTTGCAAATTTCTGATTGGATACAGCCTGTGGGAACACAGGTTTTTAGTCTAAGAAACTTCATGCTCAAAACCATTGCCTTACATTCCTTGCAGTGCTTTATAGAAGACACTTACAAAACCCAGTATTTCAACTGGTAAGGAATAATAATTTCCAGGTCAGTTGTAAAGTTAGAAAAATCATTTTGCAAACTGAGCCTTAGACAGTTTCCAGTTCGAGGGGAGGCTGAGCACTTAGGAAGAATTGCTCTGTCTGTTAAAGCTGACTCCACTTAATCTCCTAAACATTAGTGTTTTATAAGAGCCAACAGACGAAAAGAGTGTGTGAGTCTCTTTGAAGGATTGTGGTGAGATTATGTACTTAGAGAATGTTCAAAGAGTTACTTGACCTTGGGAATTAGATCTGACCCTGAATCACCTGATCAATTTTACACATATATTTATTTTGTGGATCTAGCTAATGTTGAACAATCAACAAGGATCTAATAAGTGCAATAATTTTATCCTGTCTTCAGCTGCTATAGAAAAATCAATGATCTTGATGCTGAAAAGAAGTTTTACTACCTCATCAGTTAAACTGTGTACTACAGTCTGTATTCCTCTAATTGCTGGTTAACACTTTCCTAGCTCTTTACAAAGGATTACACACCATCTTTGGTGTTATGAAAGTCAACTGCTAAAAGGAAAAAGAGAAATATACTTTGAGAAAGCTTCAAGAAAGATAGAGAAGCAATCTTGACTGCATGCCTGCAAGCATGCATGTGTGTGTGTACATGTGTTTGGGTGCATGTATACGAGTGTTCAAAGTATGGTAGCTAAAACTTGTTAAGAAATAAGTAAATGCCGTTACAGCAAACACTGTAGTAGTAGGACTACCACTGCGAATTATTCTTGCTTGCAAAGCCTTGCTGGGAAAAATAGCTCCACAGACAGAATGAAATAAGTATCCTAGACTTAAGAGTTTTTGGCAGCTAGAAGATGCCAGCTCCCTTTTTCCACTGCAAAAGAACAGAGAAATTACTGAACAAAATCATGTCTTCAACTGTCTCTCCCCAGTATCATGCAGAACTAATTTTTTCCAGTGGCTGCTCTATTAAATTAAAAATGTCAGTGTCCGGCACATCGTTAAAGAGAATTCTTGGGTGGTGCAGTGGGTTTATTTACATGTCCCGTTGACTGAAATTCTTGTCTTTGGGCTATTGTCAGCTTGCAGTGAAAAGAGGGTTAGAAGATTTGCCTGTTCTATCCGGCCTTCCTTTTCTAAGGTACTGACTCTTATCCTAGTATGAGGTAGAAATTATGCCTTTCTAGGAATTCCTAGGCATTGGAGGGGAAGTACATAAACATAGTTACATAGGAACATATGTAAGTAGACTTCAAATGGTTACCACTAAAATACCCTTTATGACCTAGGCTCTTTGGAATTTCTTTGATATGCAGTTGACATAAATTAGAGGCGTCAAGGGTCCTTCCAAGAAAGATCAGAGAGGCTGCAAGCCTGGGTAAAGGCAGGCTCTGTTTTATGCCATTGATTATCTAAGTGCCTCCAGGCAATGTATTTCAGTGGATGCAGAGCATTATTGATCCACACCATGAAAATAATCAAATTATTCATTTCTCATCAAACTGCTGTTGCCATGACCTTTCTTTTTATCATGTTTCCTACCGTCTAACATGCACACCAGCGGAGCAATATGGTCTTTGGCTTAAAATAAATGTCATTGTGTTGAGATGTCTCATAAAAATTGCTGACTTTACCATGAGATCATCATAATGAGGGCATATCTTTTAGTTGGAAGTTTTCTAATAAGCATTTTTACACTATTTTTTCAACATTTAAGTGTTGCTAAATAGCAACGTAATCACTATTTACAAATCACATACAGAAAAAAGTCAAAGATTATTAAATGCTGAAAGTCTTTTAGAACTATCCATAGGATAATTTTGGTTTAGAAAACATGTTTATGCTTAGATACACAAAATCTAAATATTCTTTTCAATGTAAAAATGTTAGAGGCAAGGTTACTGAGCAAATGTCTCTCTTTTTGTCTGACTTTACCTAGCACCTCCATGACTTGGCAAATATGGCTTTCCTTGCACTACATAGCAGTGGTGTCTGAGGCCTGGAGAGAGCTCTGAATGAACTCATACTACTGAAAAGGAGTAGGGCAGTGTGGACACAATAGCTAATAGCAGCTTAACTGCCAAAATAAAGCACTTTATCCGGGAAAATTAGCACTCAGCAAGGTTCATGAGATACTGTCATATAGATGTGGTCGTATAACGTATTGCTTCCATTTCTGGAAGCTAGCTAGCTAGCTCAGGAGATGCTAGCTTGATCTCTACGGACTCCTGCATTGTAGAGCATAGATACAGTGAGACACATACCATTGGTTTTCTGTATCAGATAGGCTTCTGAGAGACTATGATCCAGACCTCCAAAACTAGACCCTGAATATTTTTAAGTACCTGTATTTTGGACAATCAGATTCCCCCCAAACACTTACTTGGAAGCAGCTAGGACCCTTCTCCCTTCTGATCTTCCTCAAGGTGCAGGGTATTAACTGTCTGCAAATATATATTTGTGTGCGTATGTATTTGTGGCTCTGTCTAGGCACCTGACAGCACTTGGGACTGCACAAGTCGTGTGTTTCATAAAAAAGAAACGTTGCCATTCTGAGTCTCTATTTCTTTTGAAGAGCAGTAGGAGATAAAATCAGTAGTTATTTAAGGCCTAAGCAGGACATTTTAGAATTTTGTAATTGGAAAAGGCATAAGAGACATATCTCTTTTTCATTCTGGTGTTGCCACCTATGTTCGTGCTGTGCCCCACTCCCAGGCTTCATTCCCCCATGTCTCCTCCTCCCGATGCTGCAGCAGCACAGTGGAACCACGAACTCCCAGTTTCTCTGCATAAAGGAGTGCTGCGCTGTTGTGGGCTGAAGCCCAAGGTTGTGTTTTGGGATATGACATTGGTGTGTGAGAACACGTAGCTGGTTGTGTACTGCCAGGGTACACTGAAGCTCTGATTTGTCACCTCAGTAAATACTGGGAAAGGCACAGAGTTTTCTCCAGAACCAAGGCTTGTATTCAGTTCACCTCAGTTCAGTCCCCCCACAGCAGAAAGAGAACATGACTATCCGTTCTTCAAATTTTCATTGTAGCTCTGTATGTTTTTTTATGACAATTTAGAAAAGTATATATTTTAAAGTATATTTTGTCCTTTCCTTTAAATACTTTAAAAACTTTGAGAGAGGTGTGGACAGTTATGGGGTACTTTCTTTTCTCCCACAAACACTGAAATCAGGATTCCTAACAGCCATACTTGCATCCTAAGGGTGAAAAATTATGTCTGCATCAGATTCACAGATTCAACTCCACATTTCAAGCTTCTTTTTCCAAACACAAATATGTACATTCCTACACCTAAACTGATCTAGATCCTATTTACTTATTGTAATTACTCAATTATTTCTAGATATTTTGTATTTTCCAAAATACATCTGAGAAAGAGGGATGTGTTCTCTATGCTATTTACTGCTAGAACTCATTTTAAAGATGTCTTTGTAGCACTTCTTTATTGTGCTTTCACAACAATCCAAACAGCTTTAAATAATGGCAGTTTGAAATCTTCACCTTTGTGGAAAATGGCTGGGTATCACCTAGGAAATAGTGGCTAAAAACTTGATCTGTTTTCCTGGCTGATAGATTTTCTGGTTGAACAATGTGTCAGAATAATCTTCCTGTGGAGTTTGCAACTTTTCTCACACAGATTTTCATATTTCAAGATCCTTTTCCTGTAGCTGTGGTGCTATTTGCAATGGTTAGCAGTGCTACCACATAAATGCAGGAGACATTTCTTGGAATAATATGCAGAAAAATGACACTGAAAAACAGAAGCCTCAAAATTCAACGTTCACAGCAATGTGTGAATGAAACGAAGTGAGTCTGACAAAGTTAGCTGTGAATAGGTACACAGCTTCAGTTAATAAATCATCATAGCCTTTATTCCTACTTTTTTCTTTTTTTTTTTCTTTTTGAGAAATTCAGGTTGCTTTACATTTAAATCATTCTGAAAGCCTGCAGGTTATTCCACATTACTTTCTAGATGAAATGTAGCATGTATTTCCTATTATAGTTTTACTGAGATGTTAGAGGACAGAAATTGATGCTCAGTACAACTGACAAAGACAAACTCTTATATTACCACAGAGAGGATGGAAGATAGATGACTAAAATATAAAAATAAAATGATCCATTAAGAAATCATGTACATCTTAAGTAAGAGTAAAATTTTTAGAAAATCAGTAGATTTTTAAAATAATTTATCACTTTATCCTTCTAAAAAATCTGTTTTAGAAATATGTGTAAATGTATATCCTGTGCAAACTGCAAATCATTAGCCTAACTAGGATGCAGCTCCTGTTGTATATAAGGAAATGCCAACTTGTGAGAAAACTTACCAATTCAGGGCAAAAAGAGTTTTCCATTTAATATATACGTATTAGTAAGCATGCCCGGAAACATTTTTACCTTTCATCCACAAACTCTTAATTTACATAGATAGTCTGTAACTGAAGTTAAGTAAGTGAAAAAGAGTTAAGATCTTAGGTTCTGGAGATAAGTCTTTAAATTTCAAATACATTTTTGACCTAAACTGTTCTTAATCAACTGCGGAACGGCAAGGGGACAGAGCCATGGCTTGTTTTAATACAATTATCACAGCAATTTTCCTTCCACCTTCAGAAAATGCTAACTATCATTAGCCTGATCAAAAACCCTGACAAATTACTACCATTTCCTCTTTTATATTTTAAGGGGTTGATTTTGAGATTTGAAATTATGGTTTTGTGATATTGAAGAGGATGAAAAATACCCAATCCTTCCCTTTAAGAAAAATTCTATAGCACTTATTTTCTCTTAAATCACTATAATTTGTTCAGGTTACGTTGCTGAATATTAAAAAGGATATGCTGTATTTTTTAAAGTTTTGTATGTATAATGTAGGAGCTCCATTGATACATCTCTCTGTGAATAATGAAGACTTTAGATTCATAAAATTTGTGAATCCCATTAGAAGGAAACTACAGTTATCCTTGCTAACCTACAACAAAAGAAAAGTAGCATTTATTTCACTTTGTTTTTCAATCCAACGATTTTAAAAGACTGAAGAATACTTTTTTTTTTTCCTAGCTAACTAGAATAACAGAACGATTACTTGTGTGAACGAAAGCATCTGCTAAAATATAAAAAAGGATTCTTTACAGAAATTGAACTTTTTGGACTTCTAGTTTAACTGTTTCTTTACCAAAAGATTTTTATCTTCCAGGCTAATAGGTCAGCCTTCATGCCAGCAGGCTGAAGATGGGATCTTCCTGAGTTAATGAGTCTGTCCTTGTTTTTAAGAAGCAAGCACTTGACCATGTCATACTGTAACAGAAAGATGGGCCCTCAAGTACTGATAATGGTTCAAAATCAGGATAAGGCCAACTATTAAGGAAAAATGCAATGTGAAATAGTCAGCATTTTTATAATTTAAAAAAAAAGAGAGAGAATTTTTTTAGAAGCATTGAACTTCCAGTCATTTTTGCCAGCTGGCAACTTTCTGAGAATGATTTCTCTGTTAATTTTACAGGCCATCATTTTGACAAGTATTACAATAATGTGCTCAAATTATTGTTAATGTAGCAGAATAGGAAGGAAAATATTCAGTGCTATTAATTCAACAGGCAGAAAGTAATCTGAAAGAATATTTATCACTGTATAAATAAACACTGTCATTTCACTGCATATGGTTCTTTATTAACTGCAAGTTTTATAAGTAAGAACAAAGCAATGCACAGTTTTGTCATACATTGGAAATACTTATGATACTGGTAATATTTTTACCTTTAAATCTTGTATAGGTGAAGCCTAGAAGAAGTTTGTCTGATTGAAGTAAACAGAATTAGCAAACTGATCAACCAGCCAAACTAAAAGGCTTCTTTAGAATGGTTTATCTGATTTAATAGGAAAGCAAACCCTCACAATAAGCAAGGAGAATCGAGAATGAAAACTTTATCACTTATACAGCTTTAATATTCAATGTGTTGAATGTGTTGGCAGTAATGATTAGGACAGCAAGCCCTGAAATGGTGGCTCTGCTAGAAAACTATGAAAACTCACAGAGCCCTGAAATGGATTATTTTGTTAGTTTGCAGTAATGCAGTAACTGCAGTAATTGTGCGGGGACTGGCAGTTTGAGGCAATATCATTCACCTGTGTAAACAACCACAACAACGAATTTCATCCCTCTAGGATTCTACCTTTCTGTTGAGATTTAAGCAACGAACTGTAAAGGGGCTATACTCCACAAACAGCCTTGCTACATTTTCTGAAATCCTTCCAGAAGTGCTACCATTGAATATAGAAGGTTTGTGTATACCATTTATTTCACTTCACACAGCAAAAAAGATTACACATATTTCTGTTTACCGGCTCCTTCCCCTTTCCAAATATAAGTGGGAAATTGATGGCTAAAATTTAACACAATTAAGTTGTCAAATGTCATGATAACAGTACATCAGACTGTGCTTGTCAATTTCATTATTTATGAGTCCACAAATACAGTGTTTGTATGTGTGTGCATGTGTGCTTTTTGTTTATCTTTTTTTTTTAATAACAGCATCCATTAAGTCAAAATACATTCTTTGCTGAATTTGTAAGAGATTTTATTTGGGCTATAGGATATTGTGCTAATATTGGTAGTGCTGTTATTTTATTAAAGTCCTAAACAAAGGTTCTGCCCCTGGGTATGAGGGCAGTCACTGAAACTCTGTGGAATATGTCTGCCTTAGCTGATCAAGTGCAATTCACACAAAACGTTTCCAGAAATCTTTAATTTTGTTATGGCTACAGGCAACAGTTATAATTGGGCCACCTGAGAATATAATTCATTCAACTATTAGCAGAAAAAAAATCTAACAAAGTGCACTTTTTATAAGACACTGACTTGCGGAAGCAAACTACAGCTTAGAGAAGAGAAAGTGTATATGAAAATATGCTTCTCAAAAACTCCACGTGTTTATATTTTGGATTTTATTGTTAAAACATTAGAGAAATTAGAACGTAAAGTGTGTCCAAATCCATCATTATGGATTCACACAATGACTTTAGAGTTATTTCATTGTCTACTACATACAAATTTGGCTTTCAAGTAATACTACTCTGTGTATACTGAGACAGAAATGCACACAAATTTTAGTACTCCTAATGCTGCAATATCACTCCATAACAAAAATATCAGCAACATGAGAAGAAAGCCCTTTTGGAAAAAAGCAATTTGCATTTCTTTTGTGTAAGGTTGGTTTTGTGATTCTTTATATGTACAAATGTAATGATACTTGCGCCCTGTTGACCTGTATTATCAAACATCATCTGTATGACAGCCCTCAAAATCTTTTTGTGGGAATGTTACTTCTCACCTGCTAACATTTCCCTAAAATTCTTTACAAGTTTTAGATTTCTGAAATTAAGCTAGCAGTTCTATATATTATTAATGCCTTTCTGCACAGATATCACAGACTAACCATATTATGACTTGGTTTGTTAATTTTTGTTAATGACTGGCCTATAAAGTTATATAACTGAAGATACATACCTGTATTGTCCTTGAAGGAGAGTGCCCATGATGTCAGCACTCTCCAAAATCAGCTGTTCCAAGGACTAGGTTAGATAATATGCAAAAATTACTTGAGCAGTCCATCCCTGTATGATGCTATGAACCATTGAGGAGCATTAGGCAAGTTTTCCTAAGAGCTTCTAGTACTGCACCTTTGCACTAATCCAGTTTTGGAAGTCTTGGTTTTTTGCATGTGAGCCTAGGTTTGGGGGTCTGGATTTTTAATTATATGGCTTATTGATTTCAGTTATTAACTCGGAATGGAGATAACTTTTTATTTTCAATTATCAAGTGAATTGGATGTTACTCTGAAGCTTTTCCTTACATAGGAAACCTTTTAGATTTGTGAATGTTCTTCAACTTCACATGGAGTAGATGGGTGTTCATGTTCTTCTTTCCCAGACAAATTCCTGATTATCACATGAGGAAGTATTCTTTTTCTCTGGTGCAGATAATATTTAAACACTCTCTGCACAATCACACTATCATTATCAGAGGAAATTAAGGAGGTCCCATCCCAGATAACATTTGTCACAAAGTCAAGTGTACCTAGGAAATAGATGATACATGTTCAGATGTCTTTAAGCAAAAAGGATTCAAAATTGAGACTTCTAGGTAACTGCTCTAATTGAGTTAAAAGGAGATGAAATCACTTGGTCCTGCCATTTTCTGTAACCCATCTTCTCCTTTTTTCTTTTTTTAATCTATTTTTTGGCCTGGAATAAATTTTTATTTGTGCAAGAAAAAATAGGTTTCAAACCAATCTTTGGTGGTATTTTCTTTCTTCTGTTTGATGACCAGGATTCACACGAACCTGTTACTTTGACTTTTAATTATAAGGACTGCTTTCTTTCATGATGTGTTAAAACATAATTGAAGGGCTACGCAAATTCAAATGAATGATTATGTATTAGATAATCTAACTAGTTTGTCTTCAGACAGTAGTGTTCCTTTTGACAACTGAAAAGATGAAGATTAATGAAAGTTCTGTGGAAGAAAAATATAACCTTTTAAAGCATGTTGAGATGCAAAGATTTTTAGTTTTCATTCATTGAACAAGACTGCTCAAGCTCAAAAGGGAAAATTGCTCTGTTTGTGTTATGAATTTATTTTGGGAATGGCATTCAGTACTTTTGTTTTATCACCAGCCAGACTGCATCTTAACAGAGACAGAAGCTTGTGTTCTAATGGTTAGCCATAAGACTTCTTTTCATCTTAATCCTACTATTAGGGGAAGGATACTAGGGAAGTTGACTTAGATGTTATTTATCTCGTTCATTAACAGGAACAAAATTTTGATCTCTCTATTCTCCTACCTTTTAGATAGTGCAATTTTAGTCCAATACTATAGAAAGTTTAACATACTAAAAATTTTATGCTGTTTTAGTGTTTCACTTGACTTCTCTTGTGGTAAAAGAAAAGCTTTCAAAATCTTGTGATGGGGGATCATTTGTGGCTTAACTGTCCACATTTGTTTCTCATCCTGGGATCCACGTAGGTTGTCCCACTGCCCAATAGGATCCTTTTTCCTCCCTCTTCTGTTACATAATCTTACATTGAATTTATTTTGTCCAGCATAATGTTTAACTATTTGCTGTTACTTTCTTAGGATTAAAAATATTTACACTTAACTAAAAGTTACATATATTTGATCATTTGTCATGGAACTTGGTAGGATAATTTTTTCCTGTGTCATGACAGTAAACTCAACTTTTTAAACTCAAAGTAATTTTTTTCATGTATATATAGGATTTGTTGTTACTTTGCTGTTTAATACCACTGAAATTGTTGCCTAGGATCAAATTAATAATTTTTCGTAAATGTTCATTTAACACTCTAGGAAAATTGCGGAAAACCTTCTTCTATTCAGGTATTGGTCATAAAATCGCTGGTTTTGTTAATGTCACTTCCGCAATGGTTTTAACTGCCTTCTGCATGCTCATGTTTATTTTGTAACTGTATTGGCACTCAATACTAAAAGTTTCCTTCACCTGTTTAGTAAAGTAGCAACACTGATTAGTAACAATTGTATTAAATATTATTTTACCCACTAATAAATGTATCAGAAAAAACTTAGGATAAATAGTTAGTGCTAGTTGGTTTACCATATATTTCTTCATAGGTTTTAAGACTATGACATACCATTGTAACATCATCTGACTTCCTGAGTATCATGACCCATGCTATTTTGCTTAAGTTAGCCTGGTAGTAAATACTTTAGCTTATATCTAGCTAGAGTGTAGCTTCTGCAAATGTCTTGAGTCAAAGACACCAGGACATAGAGATAATTTAATGGAGCTTTAAACTGGAGTGAGCTTTAAACTGAATGGAGCTTTAAACTAGAAGTGAAGGTGGAAGGGGATAAAACCAGGCCCACTGGTAATGAGCCTTGGGGTAAAGGGCCAAGGATGGGGGTGAAATCGGGAGCCCAGCTCAAGTGCATCTATGCTAATGCACGTAGCATGGGCAACAAACAGGATGAGCTGGAAGCCATTGTGCAGCAGGACAGATATGACATAGTCGCCATCATGGAAACGTGGTGGGATGACGGTCACGACTGGAATGCTGCGATGAATGGCTATAAGCTATTTAGAAGGAATAGGCAAGGAAGGAGAGGCGGGGGTGTGGCTCTGTACATTAGGGAGTGTTTTGATTGTATAGACCTAGATTCCAGTGATGATAGAGTTGAGTGTTTATGGGTAAGGATGAAGGGGAAGGCTAACAAGGGAGATTTGGTGCTGGGACTCTGCTATAGACCACCGAACCAGGATGAGCAGGCAGATGAAGTATTCTATAAGAAGCTGGCTGAAGTCTCACAATCGCCAGCCCTTGTTCTGGTTGGGGACTTCAACCAACCGGATATCTGATGGAAATATAACACAGCAGAGAGCAGGCAGTCTAGGAGGTTCCTTGAGTGTATGGAAGATAACTTCCTGGCACAACTGGTAGGAGAGCCTACCAGGGGAGGCGCCTCACTGGACCTACTATTCACAACAAAGAAGGACTAGTGGGAGATGTGGTGGTTGGAGGCTGTTTTGGGCTAAGTGATCATGAAATGGTCAAGTTTTCAATTCTTAGTGAGGTAAGGAAGGGGGTTAGCAAAACGTCCGCCTTGGACTTCTGGAGGGCAGACTTTAGCCCATTCAGGACCCTGGTTGGGAGAGTCCCCTGGGAGATAGTCCTGAGGGGCAAAGGGGTCCAGGAAGGCTGGACGCTCTTCAAGAAGGAAATCCTAAAGGCCCAGGAGCAGGCTGTCCCCATGATGCGCAAGATTAAAGGGCGGGGAAAATGGCCGGCCTGGTTGAACAAAGAGCTTTTGATGGGACTTAGGGAAAAAAGGAGGCTTTACCACCTTTGGAAGAAGGGACAGGCAACTCAGGAGGAGTACAGAGATCTTGTTAGGTTATACAGAGAAAAAATTAGGAAGGTAAAAGCCCAGCTGGAACTCAACCTGGCCATTCGTATAAGGGACAACAAAAAAAGTTTTTATAAATACATCAACAAAAAGGGAGTCAGGGAGAATCTCCATCCCTTACTGGATGCGGGGGGGGAACATTGCGACCAAAGACAAGGAGAAGGCTGAGATACTTAATGCCTTCTTTGCCTCTGTCTTCAATAGTCAGACCGGCTACCCCCAGGGTGTTCAGCCTTCTGAGCTGGAAGATAAGGATGGAGAACAGAACAACCCCCCCATAATCCAGGAGGAAGTAGTCAATGATCTGCTTATGCACCTAGACAAGCATAAGTCTATGGAGCTGGATGGGATTCACCCAAGGGTACTCAGGGAGCTGGCGGGAGAGCTGACCAAGCCCCTCTCCATCATCTATCAACAATCCTGGTCAACAGGGGAGGTACCAGATGACTGGACGGTGGCCAACGTGACACCTTTCTACAAGAAGGGCCGGAAGGATGATCCAGGGAACTACAGGCCTGTCAGCCTGACCTCGGTACCGGGAAATATCATGGAGAGGATCATCTTGAGTGAACTCTCATGGCAAGTGCAGGGCAGCAAAGAGATCAGGGCCAACCAGCATGGGTTTATGAAAGGGAGGTCCTGCTTAACCAACTTGATCTCTTTCTATGACCATGTGACCTGCCTTGTCGATGTGGGGAAGGCTGTGGACATTGTCTACCTGGACTTTGGTAAGGCCTTTGATACTGTCCCCCACAGAGTTCTCCTGGAGAAGCTGGCGAATCGTGGCATAGGCAAGTGTACTCTTCCCTGGGTAAAAAACTGGCTGGATGGCTGTGCCCAGAGAGTTGTGATTAATGGCGTTGTTGTGAAATAGTAAGTTGTGAAATCCAGTTGGCGGCCGGTCACCAGTGGTGTCCCTCAGGGCTCAGTTTTGGGGCCAGTCTTGTTTAATATCTTTATTGATGATCTAGGTAAAGGGATTGAGTGCACCCTCAGTAAGTTTGCAGATGACACCAAACTAGGTGGGAGTGTTGATCTGCTTGAGGGTTGGAATGCTCTACAGAGGGACCTGGACAGGTTGGATTAATGGGCCAAGGCCAGTGGGATGAGGTTTAATAAGGTCAAGTGCCGGGTCCTGCATTTCGGTCACAACAACCCCAGGCAACGCTACAGGCTCAGGGAAGAGTGGCTGGAAAGCTGCCCAGCAGAAAAGGACCTGGGGGTGTTGGTGGACAGCTGGCTTAACATGAGCCAGCAGTGTGCCCAGGTGGCCAAGAAGGCCAACGGCATCCTGGCCTGTATCAGGAATAGCGTGGCCAGCAGGAGTAGGGAAGTGATGGTGCCTCTGTACTCGGCCCTGGTGAGGCCTCACCTCGAGTACTGTGTTCAGTTCTGGGCCCCTCACTACAGGAAGGACATTGAGCTGCTGGAGCGTGTCCAGAGGAGAGCCACCAAGGTGATGAGGGGTCTAGAGAACAAGTCATATGAGGAGAGGCTGAGGGAACTGGGCACGTTTAGTTTGGAGAAGAGGAGGCTGAAGGGGGATCTCATTGCCCTCTACAACTGCCTGAAAGGAGGTTGTAGAGAGGTGGGTGTTGGCCTCTTCTCCCAAGTGAATAATGGCAGGACCAGAGGAAATGGTATGAAGTTGCGGCAGGGGAAGTTTAGATTAGACATTAGGAAGAATTACTTTACTGAGAGAGTGGTCAGGCACTGGAACAGCCTGCCTAGGGAGGTGGTGGTGTCACCAGCCCTGGAGGTATTTACAAAACGTGTAGACGTGGCACTTTGGGGCACGCTCTAGTGCCCGAGATTGTTGGGTTGGGTGTTTTGGTTTGTGTTTTTTTTGGTGTTGTTTTTTTGGTTTGGTTTCTTTTTGTGTGTGTGTGTGTCTGTATGGTTGGACTCGATGATCTCAAAGGTCCCTTCCAACCATGAAGATTCTGTGATTCTGTGATAATGTCCACCAGGACATGGATATCATTACCTATCTTCCTGTGTTTGAACATCATCTTTGTAACAAATTTGCCTTATTACTTGTTTCCTGTAACAGAAAATCTGTTTATGATATTGTCTCTAAAGCCATAATATCCATACTATTCTAACAAATAAAGCCCAACAGGTATATGTCAAATCCTTATAATCTCTATCTACTAGTAATATTTGCAGATATATATATATATAGTAGATAAAAAACAATTCTTCTTTAAGTTTCCCATTAAGAAAGAGCAGAATGAGCAGCTGTCTGGGGTAAGCATCTTCGCTGTGGCTGAGTTAACCATTAAGAGAAGTTTCTGGTAGCATGATAGATTCTGCTGTGGCTCTCTGCACCACAAATTTAAAGAAAAGTGGCTTTTGACTTTTTTTTTGAATAGGCACAAAGTAGCAAATACTGCTACTTTATGGGATTCTTCCCTTCCAAGCAGTATTTCTATGAAGTGTTGCTGACAGTTTGAAAGTATGTATTCAGCTATAAATATCAAATATTTTGGAGGACTTGTGCTATCCCTGATTTCATTTTGATTTATTAAAAGTCACTTCTTGTTTTTCAGCACTGGAAGATGTTACTGTAAAGTAGTAATTTGCCAAAAGAGTACAGTTTGTGCTATGAAGGGTAGTTAAACCAGTTTTCTATCCAAATCAGTCTCAGCTAGATGAAACTTCCAATGAAGATTGAGTGTTTCTATTATCAAAGTAGAAGAACTGGATATTAAAGCTTTCATTTATCCTTGTCATTGAGTGCAATCACTGTTCAGAAGGATGCACTCCTTGTTATCTTTTAAGGACAAAAATATTATTAGATACTGTGGTCACTGTGCTTTAAAATATTATTCCCAAGATGGATCTTTGTAATGGTAGTAAACATTTTAGTCTAGTTTCTTACTTTTGGCCTTGAATGTGGAACATCGTCAGGGAAAAAACCAACTGATGAAATGAGTTGTACATCCTACTGATCTAAGTCGTTCAGTATTTAAATGTAGTATTGATGCATTTTAAAATGCCCAAGTGTTCCGCAAAGATTTCAAAGAGAGCTACCTAGAAGTTATGGTTCTTAGGTTAATCTTTTATTTATCTAAAGGCTGAAGAAAGCTGTCTACTTCTGTGATATGAACTGCAATCAGCTTAAAAATAATTGACAAATTAATCCCCTCACATCACTGGAATTGTAAAGGTGTTAGGTTTAGCCGTACAAGCTGATTGGCCTGTCTAATCAAGAATAAAGGTGTTACCTTTGATGTCTAAGATTAGGAGGTACATCCCAGACCTGACAAGCTTGTATGTTTTAATTATTGATCCCACCATTTCTGCCCACAAAACTCTTTGTGCAGTGTTAGCCTCACACCAAAGGGCTAAAATAAAGACTTCTACCAGTGATGTATGTGAAGACATGTAGGACTTTTAACCTTTGGAAAAGTTGGCCTATATTGGTAATTGGTAAGTTGGTAAATTGGCCCACCTGCAATATAGAATAGTTTGCATTCTTTTCCCATATTTAGTCATGTTATCTGTTATTTTTCACTGCAACCACATTGATAGCTACCACACAGTGCAAGTTCATTTTGGTAAGGTTAATTGTGGAGTTACTACTTCGTATGTGTAAAAGTATCATAACTGTGCCATAAATTAATTAATAGATGTAATCAATTTTCATTTACCAAAGCCAAAAAATTCTTACATTTCAAACCTATGTCTGCTTGAATGATTTTGAATAAACATGCTTCTATTTCAAGACAGAAATCTGTTACTCCGGGCAGCACTTCGTTAAACAGGATGGCTTTTCTTTGAGTAATTATGTTTGGGGCTCTGTGAGTGGCTGGCATAGTCAAGCACGGAATGAAAATAGTTTAATGGATAGTTAAACATTGTTGCAGTTTTCTAAACAAAGCTGATTTCAAAGGAAGACTATTTGCCTTTCCTGTTTACTCTCAATTGCAAATGATCAAACAGTATTTACTAGAATGCTATATAAAACTTCTTCCTTTACAATAGAATCGAGGTGTGGGTTTTTTTGTCTTCTAACAGAGCATTAAAATTCTGTATATTTGTTTTGTGATAAATGCACGCAAACCTATAATATCAGTGAAGAGCCCAATCCTGCAAGGCCTCCCAGGAATACGAAGTTCGATCATTCATTTAGCTTGCATGACGTTGCCCTCTTTGTTCACTTCTTGCTCATCACAGATTCTTTTCTTCGATTGCAGGTAAATGAAGCCACAGTGGAGCAGCTAGTGCAGCAGTATCCACATATAACCTTCAGTACTGTACTACAAGATTGCAAGAGGACATTGGAACGGGCTTATCAAATGGGCTGGACACCCAATATGTCTACTGCCTCTTAACTGCCTGTACCAACATGACAGTTCCACTCTGCTGCATTCAGTAGATATAATGGGGATTGCAGAGGGTTCACAACCTTTCATATGATGCAATATAACTGTGAGTTTACAGAGGTTACAGTAAAATGGCAAAAGCTGTACGCTGACTTTAATGTACTGTACAACTAAGTACTAATACTGAAGCAAACTTTAGAAATGCATCGTATTTTTGTTTGCATAAAAAAAATATAAAAGCCTTTGGCAGATTTCTTGAAGTGGATTGCTACTAGTTTTCGTTATAGTTTGAGTTATAGAAGATGTTAAGCTTGTTTTCCTTTGTTTACTTTGCCTTGGTCGTGTGTGTTTCCTTTGATTTGTAAATGGTAACTCAGTGCTAGCACCAGTGCAGTTGATCAGCAGGGGCCTGTGTTGAAACTGGGAGATAAGTTGATGCTTATTATTTACTAAAGCTACCCCAGAAGCTTTTAGATGCACAGTAATAAGAATCTATGAAGAACTGAGATCTTTAATAAACATTTTTATAATTATACAAATCATTATTTTGAACAGAAGTCTTAGTAAATAATGATAATGACAGAATTGATATTTAATGGACAATCTTAATTCTTTTCTTTCTGTCACTCAACAGAAGGGATATTTTCTTTCATTTTGTTTTGTTTAAAATAAGAGATGCCATAGAGATTTCCAAATCTTTCCAACTTGCCGTTTTTATAAGTCAGTTAACAGTGCTTAACCTAACACTGATAACCAGCTCCCACTTGATACAGTCAAACGGTAATTGAATACACCAACGATCAGAAATAAGTTAACAGACAATGTTTTAAATAACTGATTGAAAAAAATTACTTTTTTAAAGTGAACTTATCTTCTCTGATTTTGCTATTATGTTGCTGAATTGGGAAATTCAGATTAATGGGTATAAGCCAATAACAGGATTCCTTTCATTTCCTGTGTCGTTGTTAATTTGCAACAGATCTTAAAATGCAAAGAGTGCTTATCTTGAGAAGGCCATCTAAACATGAGTCCTATCATGGGTATCATTTTGTAGGATCAGATGCTTCATCTTGCAGTGTATGCAAGAAAGTACCCAGAGTAACTACATAAAACAATTAATTTTCTGTGTGTCACATTGCATTCTAAGGAGTTAAATTTGACATGGGGATAGTTAAAATACAGACATTGCAGCTTCAATTTGAAGTTGCATTAGCCTTTATAGTATTACCATTTGGTTAAGAATGTTTTCAGGTGTGTAACACTGGATATTTGTTTTTCAAAGGTTACAGCATTTTAATTCAAAGTATGAAATGCTTAGGCTGAAGAGTTGCCATTATTGTCAAAATGTTTTGCTAATCCAGAAGGTCTAATGCGGTATAACCTAGAAGCTTGTTTAGTATGGCTGTATAACTCTCTGTAAAACTGTTTGTTGGTTTCCATAGCATAATTTTTTTACAACAGAAACATCAGCTCTCAGTAATTCCAGTGAGGGTGTTGAATGTTTTCTTATTAGACTTTTCAAAATGGGGATGAACTAATTTCTCTGGAAAAAATATATGGTAAAGTTTTTGCTTTAAATAAGTGGTAAATACTCGTGAACATGTGTAATGCTAGGCTTTTTATTTACTCCAAAATGGCAACAATATTTTCAGAATAAAGCCAATGGAATATATTGCAGATATAGTATAGGATTTAGTCATTTTTCATTTAATGTCTTTTTATGAGTGCATTAAAACTATTCACACAATTTGTAAGTTTCTATTTTTTCGTGAAACCTTTGATCTTGCAATGGGTTTTAATAAAATACAGAAGAATTATGTGGTGTGTTGTGTTCATCTGTACTGCTAATTGTACTTAGACTATGCTAAGAGAAAGACTGAAATCTCCAACTTTGAATATACAGAACTCATCTGGGCATGGTCCTGAGCAAAGTGATCCAAGCTGAGCCCATTGTGAGTGAGAGTTCAACTAGATAAGCTCCAGAGACCTTTTTCAATCTAAAATAGTCTATAAGGGTTTTTATATATTACTGATCTAGTTGGCCATGTCTTTTCCCTTATGCCATTAAGTCACTTCCAGTAGTTTTGCCTTTTACTGACTATTCCTCTCTCTCTCTTATTTTTCTGTACATACTAATCTTTATAGTTCTCAGTGTGGCTAATTAATTTCCATGGATCTTGGCACATACAGAATTTGGAAGTTTATGTGGTACAGGAATTCTAGATGGAAATACATTTTTCTAACTGTAGAGTTGCCACGAATAGCTCTTTAATATCCTTATAATAAATCAATGTTTCCTTAGTAGTGTTATAGGAATAAATAACAATGTTGCACACTCTTTACTTTTTGAAATGTCATTTAGGGGAAATGTCATTTAGGGGGAAAAAAAAAAAGATAGTGCCTCTTGTAAAAAGAAAAATTAACTTACTTAAATCTTACTCAAAACTTATAGTGGATTCAGAAAATCACAGGCAGCTTACATGCTGGATATCCCTGGTTCCAACAGGCCTACTTCACTGACAAAATGTCTTTGTTCCTTCGAGATCTTTGTGGGAACTTGCCGTTAAGGTAGGTAACCTGTGGCTCAGCATTTGCCTTATCAGGGACATTTGTAGGCCAGAGGAGCTGGCCGTGTCCAACCTGCAGAAGAGCAGGCTATGCAAGCTCCAAGTGCTTTCTCAAGTAAGCAATAAGTGGTTGAAAAAAAAAAGACAGATGACCTTTATGTTCAGTCGTTCACTCTTCTAAATCCAGGTATAATTCTCTTTTAATGCCACTTAAATAATTCACTTGGTGATCACTTTACCCATCTCTCACCATGGAAAGCTGGTGTGGAAAGGAGTGTCCTCACGCAATGTGTCCCAGCAGGGAAAATGGCTACCAAGGTGTTTCACATGCAGATCCAGGTTCCCTCTGCCCAGGCTCCCAGATTAGTGGGAAGTTTAGTGAATTCCCAAATCCAAGCTGGCATACCCCTCTTCACAACAAGTGCTCTGTATAGTACTAGGCAGTTTCTAGTCACCTTTGAACATGGAAAAAGTTAATTTATCTGAAAAATATCATAAATAAAGATGAACTGTTCACAGGATGGCTACAGGTGGCTAGTGGGAGTGACTTCCAGCATTCTCAAAACCATTGCTCAAAGGTCTGCTACTTCTACAGCAACTGACTCTGCTTAATCTTCAAAGCTCAGCCCTGGCCCCAGAACTGCAATGGGTTCACTCACAGAAAACATTTCTTCCCCTGTAGGTCTTGCAAAAGAGTTGGAGCCATCCTTGATGGTTTTCTAGAACTATTAAACTTACTGATCTATCTTGCTGGGTTTTCAAAAACAGTATTTGGTAAAATAAGTTGTAATCCCTTTTTGATGAGAAAATAGCCCTAGTAAGAATAATTAACCAACAGTTAATTTTTTCAGGCTCTCAGCTGGCTTCCACATGAGCTCCCTGATGTACACGTAGATTCTTAAGAAATAAATATGGCCTTGCTGATGCTTAATAAACTCTGGCATCGACAGGGACAAAATCAAGAAAGGCACCAGGACATATACATAATGGTAACATGAAAACATAACAGAGGCACAAATCAAGCTTTTTAGGAGGCTGACAGGGCCTTCTTCAGGTGATGTGGTCTTGAACAAGAGAAGAAAAAGAACTCCTATGTCTTATAAATAATTAGGATAGGACTAGACTAGACTAGACTAGACTAGACTAAAATAGAATAGAAAAGAAAAGAAAAGAAAAGAAAAAAAGAAAAGAAAAGAGAAAAGAAAAGAAAAGAAAAGAAAAGAAAAGAAAAGAAAAGAAAAGAAAAGAAAAGAAAAGAAAAGAAAAGAAAAGAAAAGAAAAGAAAAGAAAAGAAAAGAAAAGAAAAGAAAAGAAAAGAGAAAAGAAATAGAATAATCACAGAATTATATGGGGTTGGAAGGGACCTCTGGAGATCATCTAGTCCAACCCCCCTGCCAAAGCAGGATCACCTAGAGCAGGTTGCACAGGAACATGTCCAGGCCGGTTTTGAACGTCTTCAGAGGCGGAGACTCCAGCGCCTCTCTGGACAGCCTATTCCAGTGCTATGCCACCCTCAAAGTAAAGAAGTTCCTCCTCATATTTAGATGGAACTTCCTATGTTCAAGAACAGAACAGAATAGAAATTCAGTTGGAAGGGACCTACAATAAACATCTAGTCCATCTGCCTGACCTCTTCAGAGCTGACCAAAAGTTAAAGCATGTTATTAAGGACATTGTCCAAATGCCTCGTAAACACTGACATGCCTGGGGCATCAACCACCTCTCTAGGAAGCCTGTTCCAGTGTTTGACCACCCTCTCAGTAAAGAAATGTTTCCTAATAAAAGAATGCATTGCAAAATAACAATTGTAAAAGTATATGTAAAAAGACTATGATCATGTCTGATCTTGTAAATATTCAGATTTATACTCTAAATTAGTTGAGGGTTTATGCTGCTTATTTATGAAACTCCATATTAATGGAGAGTGACTATAAAGCAGATCCATTTAAAGAGTACATTAAAATAAAATTATTTAAAGTGATGTTACTTTTTTCATCCTGTAGCTGTTCTTGTCCCAGCCTTCTCCATGGTTGACCTGCTATATTGGCAGTATAGGTGACTGAGATTTTATCTGAAGTTCTAGTAAGTTTAGAAGCAGAGTTACCAAACTTTTATTCAAACCATACACTCTGGGAGATGCTTCAGGCTTGAGCATGAAATCATAAGTTGGCACCACTTAAAAACAAAATAATGCTTTGTGAGAGCAGTTGCATTTTGCCAATTTAAACAGGGTACTTGGTGAATTTTTGTGACTTTGTGTTTTTCTTGTTTTGGTTTGTTTTAATTTTTTTTTTCTGAAAACCTGTAGATATTAATTGACTGAAGACTTCTCTTTTGCCTCTTCTCACTCTGCCGTTTTTATATTTCTAATTTCTTTGTCTTTTCTCCTGTGGATATCATGTAAGGCAATGCAGAATGAGCATGTCTTATTCTTACAAGAATATCTTAGAAGAATGGCTGTCTTAAATAAAAAAGGTGAATTGATAAATTCATGTCACAGTTCCCATATATGATAGTGTTATATAAGGTTATAATAAATGTAGACATTTAGAAACATGCACTTTTAGTTTTCTTCAATTTCACTGGTTGCAGATGTCTGATGACCCTTAAAACTGCAATTGAGTCATCTGATGAGGAAAAGTAACATTAGCTGTTGGATTACCATATACCTATTGATAACATAATTTCTTTCTACAAAAGTATATCTGAGTTATCTTGTATCGGTATTGTACTTAATCTTGAGACTACAGAATATATTAGTTGTTTAAAATAGGGGCTTTCTGATTTTGGAAATTTTTTCAATCAGGGTGCAATGTTCAAGTACTATTTTCCTCTTTTTCTGTTTGTGTAGACACAATGATCAGAAGACATTTATTTTTCATTGAAAAATACGTGAAAACTCTGCATTTAATTGGTTTTCAGATTAGAGGAGAGGAATTGGAATGAGCTCATATTTGCCCAAATCTTGCGTCAGGTTTGCAAGCTATGCAAACTGAGGCCTACTTCAGGTTAAGAACAGAACCTTCATTAGTTGAATTGTTCCATTGAGGAACAAATGAGGAGAGAATTGGAAAAGTAAAAGTGAGAAAATTTGTGGGTTGAGATAAAGACAGTTTAATAGGTACAGTAAAAGCTGTGCGCTCAAGCAAAGCAAAAAGCAGGAATTCATTCCCTGCTTCCCATGGGCAGACAGGTGTTCATCCGTCTACAGGAAAGCTGGGCTCCATCACACATAATGGCTACTTAATGACAAAAGCCATCACTCCGAATGTCCCCCCCCCTTCCTTCTTCTTCCTCTAGCTTTTTATGCTGAGCATGATGTCACATGGCATGGAATATCCCTTTGGTTATCTGGGGTCAGCTGTCCTGGCTGTGTCCCCTCCCAACTTCTTGTGCAGACCCAGCCTGCTCGCTGATGAGGCAGTGTGAGGAGTGGAGGAGGCCTTGACTCCTCAGCAACAACCAAAACCACCAGCACTACCAACACTATTCCCATCACAATCCAAAACACAGCACTATGAGAGCTGCCAGTAAAAATGTCAACTCTATCCCAACTGAAACCACAACATTCTCCACCCCTTATTCCATACCATTTTGTGTCATGCTCAGGTCCCAATACATCCTCGTTAACCACCACCCCTCTTTCCCTTTCCTGAGCTCCAGTCATTCAATTGTCTGTAGTTCTGCTGAGGAAAAGAAATAGACATTTAACTGCAAAAATTAAGCTAAGGGCTTACTGGTAAATATTTGTTTAAGCTCCCAAATCCCTGTAATCTCTTATGCTTCAACTGTTCTTGAGCTACTATATTATCTTTTCTCTGCTTCTAGTCAGTTCTCACCCTAGGAAGTAGCATTGAGCTGACAAGTGGGTGTATGCAGAGCAAAACATTGAGCTTTACAGACAGCTGCTTATTGATTGGACAACTGCACACAATTTCTTTTCCTTTTTTTTTTTTTTTTTGAGAGAGAGACAGAAATGCAGAAAATATTTAATACTGGACATCAAGTCCAAAGCAAATGAAAATAGTCTAATTCCATGTCATAAAATAAAGATTAAAAAATTATATATGTATATGTATTTTAGATACCTATAATGTATTGTATATATCTCATGCTTGTAGAGCTAAATTCAAGCAAGAATAAAGTAAAATACTGTTTCATAATTGCAGATTGGGATGGAGAAGAATTTCTGAAATTTCACTTCTGAGTTGTTTATTCTGCAGCCAAGAAATTTTGGGCAAACTGACTGCCTCCACTAAATCTCTTCAACAAAACTATAGGCATCAATAATCTCAGGGTAAGAAGCTTACACATATGTCAAATATCCACACTTCAAACAAAGGAAACAATTAATTTCTTATTATGCTTCTGTGACATTCTTTGCTTATACTCTGTCAGGAATTTAAAACATAACATAATACCCTATTCTTGAGCACTTCTGCTTTGCTTGATCTGCTGCTGCAATGCTGCAGGTCAAAAAGGGGACAAGGACAAAGTGACTCCGTAAACAGAGCTGCCACATGGATGTGATGTTACACAACAGCTAAATCAGAGAACCCCAACATTTCATATTACAGCATGAAATATCTCATCCTAACTTATCATACAAATGAAATGGGTTGTTTCTCTTTTTGGTAGAGAAAGAAGAATAGAAAATGTGGACAGTATTGAAGTAAAGTGAAGAATTCACTGGCTGTTCATTAAACAGTGTTTATACCAAGAGTGTCTGTCCTGCTTTTGGCAGACAGCTCACTATTTTATGGGTTTTTATATTTCCAGGTTTTATTTTACACAAAACCGAGAGCACTAAATGATTTGAGATTCCTTATCTCCCTGTGCTTGGCTCCCTGCATGTATTGTCCACAGATGCAATCACTATAGATGATCTGAGTTGCTGAAGAACAGTCAAATAGCTCAGCTGGTCCTCTGGATTTTTGTCTGCATTAGGCTCAGATTAAGATGAACAAATGAGCTATGTCCCACCACTGCAGCTGTGGTTGCTTGACTGGAGACACACTCACAAACTGGAACAAGGTAGCACTGAAATAAAGATCTGTGTAACAGCTGCATCTCCACTGTTGTCAAAAAGAAACTCAGGCCAAAATTTTTTTATTTAAGTTTTGGGTTGTTGGGTTTTTTCTTTGTAAAGGCTGTCAGGATTATATAAGGTAAAATTCAAGTGTTCCAGATTTATTAAGTTTTACTAATGGGATTATGTTTCAAATTTATTCCTGGGGAAAAAAATTCAACTATAACAGCAAGCTGAACTGTTTCCACTTCCATGTTAAGGCAGCTCTCTCTATATGTACCTTATCAAAAGCATTTGTGTATAAATAAGCTTTAGAAGTCTTAAAATTAAAAATTTTGCAATCAGGATTATTTCCAGCTGCTATGAAGTTGTAAAGGCTTCTGGACTGAAAATTTCATAATCTCATGCTTTCATCATGTACCCTATGGCAAAGTGCTACAGCCTTTGGTGTTTTCAAAATACCAAATGTTAGAGAAATCTACAAGAAATTTCTTAGCAACATGAACTCCCAGTAAGCACAGTTGACTTGTCCCAGGTGCCTTGCTCTGGGTTCTCAAGATCAACATCTCAGTCCTTACTTTTCATGGACTAAAAGATTGTCTTCATGCTGCTGTTTCAGTTTATGGTCACCTCTCTGGACCACAGTAAAGCATGTGGGCAGCAAGGGTTCTGAACCAATATAAACTTAAAGATTCTCTGCTCTAAGGGAGGGTGGTTTTTTTTTTTCTCTAAAACAGGCAGCAAAGCAATATTTATAGACAAAACAAAATGCTTCATATCCTTCTTTCCTTGGGGACAGATGAGAAACAAATATAGTGAATGTTAATCACCTTGCTTGGTGCTTTGAAAGATGCTCAAATACTGAGGTGAATGAGCAAGCTAGAAAATAGGAAAAAATATTTTTCTTGAAGAGAAACCTGCTACAAAGGAACATTCCTGATTAGGGAGCAAATGCACCTGGAAATCTTTAACAGCAACCAAAATCATTGCACCTAAAGAAAAATTACTTTTTAATGATTCTGCAGAATTGTAAAGAGAATTCCAGAGTCCAAATGCCTTCGTGACATTCCCAACAGAAGAGGGGTTAGTTCATTACAAGTTTTCAAATTTTACTCTTTTCTATTAAAGAAAAATGGGGCCCCAGCAATGAATAAAGTTTAATACAATATCTTTGAAGCAATAAAAGTTGTGACAGCCTAGGTAAACTGCGGTGCTCAGACCAACATAGTTTAAAATGGTGGTAGGGCTGAACTGGAGTATAAAACAGGTCCGAAAACCAGGAGATACAGCTTCAGTCTGGCAGTGGCCCTTGACTAGGCACTGCGTGTTTTTCAGCATGTGACATTAGTTTCTGTGGCTACACTTCTCCCAGCAACATGAGCAGTGTCAAGAGCACTTCTGGGCTGTCAGATCACTCCAGCAGCCACCAGCACACTCCTGGCCCATATTGACTCTCTCCTAAAGTTCAGTGTTAGCAATGCCCAGTAGCCATCTCCTTAGGGTCCCTGGATGCAGCCACTGCTTCCTGAGGGCAGGAATGTTTAATGGCACATGCATCCATTGGCCTGTACCCATCAGTCTCAGGTTGTTCATCAGTTGAGCTTTCCTGCTCCAGAGTAGAAGTTATCACCAAATCCCTCTATGGTCTGAATGAATCAGTACTTTTTAGCAAAATTTTCTGAAAGCAGAATTTAAATTAGGAATATTTCTGTACTTAGTGCTTTCTGCAATAGTACAGCTACTGAAGTCTTTTGTTAGCATAAAGAGCAAATGACCTGATGGCTTTTCTGTTTGAATATATGCCATTTTCTTTATGTTCACTTGTGTGTGGCTTCAGCAATAGTTAACAGTAGGAACACTATTGGTATTGCATTAGCCAGAAATAGGAGAAAAATGCATTTATGGATCAGTGTCATCCAGTCATTGGTTTATGGCTGCAAAGTCCTTCAGGGACTGTCACAAATTCCCAGCTGTACATGAGTGCTAGGTTCTGCAATTGCATCTCTGAGCTATCTGCGAGGCATACAAAATCATATATAGCCAGGCAGGTCCCTGTGACTTTCCAGGGAACTATTCCAGCAAGAATGTGCAGTAAATTAAGCTCAAGAAATTTGCCTGTGAAAAATTTGCCTCTGAAAAATAATGATCATGGGTAAATCTTCCACGGGTGGTGGAACCCTCTTTAGCAGAGGTAGACCTGAGCAAATGAAGGCAACTATTAAATACTGAAATTATTACCAGCCCTCAAAAACTTATTTTTCTGATCTTTGTATGTTTGTGAGTGTCTGAAGCCATAATTTTTTTAATGGGGTTCTGTTGATAATCTTGAAAACTGAAGAGAAATACTACATCTGAATCCATTAAAAAAATAAAATAAAATAAATGCCACCTTAACTTTCTTAAATATTCAACATTTCAGTATACCATGACATAAGGATAAGATTTGGTACTTGGCAGAAACAAATATGTCTTGTGTTGGACCTTTGCCAACATGACAGAATATGTTTGGGAGGTGGCAAGGGCAACATTAAAGGAAGAGAAATTCTCCACAGATCAGCCCATCTGTTTGTTTCTAGTCTGGGAAGTTGCCCAGTATACCTGGGGAAGGAGAAAGGTTTCCATAGTGTGAGTGTGTGGGGACAACAGAAATACAAGAATTGAAAAAAAAAAAAAAAAAAAAAGGAAAGAAACCTCAAACTTGGGGCAGCTAATTACCAGAAATGGTACCTCTTTGCATCATCAGAGTGTAACAGACAAGTATCACAGATTACTACTGCTATTAGACAAAGGGCAAGAGTTTCAAAAGCCTCTGCGTGACTGAGGTGCCTAAGTCCTTGAGGCATTTTTGAAATTTAACAGAGGATGCCCATATACTATTATGATAAGGGCCCTAGAAATTTCTGTCTTGCTCTAAGTCCAACCTACATCAATAAAAGCAAAAATAAGAACTTTCTTGCTGCATGTGCATCTGCTCTTCCTTCCCGTTGTTTCATGATGTCTAGTAAAAGGATGATTCTTTTTCCCTGCCAGAAAGCACTAGTATTTTTATTAAAATAAATAAGAAACAAGTGATAAGTAGATTTTGCTTACTTTTAGGATGTCTTCAAAACAGTCTAACTTGCTGGCAGCTACATAGCAAACAAAATTTTTAATTCATTGACTTGCCTGGCATCACTCCTAAAGATTTTTTTTTAACCAAGGTCTTTAAGGCATTAACTCACTTCTAAAGCTATTGTTACTATGTTAACATTTTAATATCAGTTAGCTAAAACAGAATATGAAGGATACTTCAATGTAATTGTCCTTACATTAATCTATGTGCTTATATATGTGTTAATAAGATTTATCATCTTAGTTACACCTTGTTCTTGATCCTTTGCTTAGAAAATACTTAGTGTTAAGCACTAAGTACACAGCATTAGTATTTGTACTAGCATTAGTATTAGTGCTAATACTCAGTAATAATTAATCTTCTTTGTTGGTGAAGTCACAAAGCATTAAGATCCACCATAACCTTCCATAAAAGAATGGCTGCTACCCTTCTAATTTTGAGCAATCTTTGACCTTAGTCTTTTAAATTAAGATGCTGTTAGACACCCAGGATATATCTAAAAAATGTAGTGTGTATTGTAGCTTCCAATTAAGCAACATAGAGGAGCTAGCAGCTGGAATGTGCCACGTCTGAACTTGGATTAATGGATCAGGCTTGAAGGAGCGGCTGAGGGCTGACCATTTGACAATCCTTCAAAACAGAGATATCATGAATTTGGGCCCCTTTAACCTCAGTTACAGTCTTAATATTCACACCGCCTTGGAACTTACCT
Source organism: Numenius arquata (assembly GCF_964106895.1). Classification (NCBI taxonomy): domain Eukaryota; kingdom Metazoa; phylum Chordata; class Aves; order Charadriiformes; family Scolopacidae; genus Numenius; species Numenius arquata. The sequence goes on along the minus strand of NC_133616.1, from coordinate 62,679,232 downwards.
CCTTACTCCTCTAGGTCAGAATTTCTTCCTCCAACTGTAAATAGTCTGAGCTGAGGACCTACAGAGTGCCAGAGAACATTAAAACCCCACAAATATAAGGGTGTCTGCTGTTCAATATAACTTGAGTTCTGTCAATTTCCACAGACTCTGAGGAGGCTGAAGTTTTTGAAGCCTGTGCAAAAGCTTCTGGAGAGAACAAATAACATTTCCTGATTGAGAAGCATAGCTTTTATAAAGAGCTTGGTGCTGAAAAGAGCAACAAGGTCTTCCTCAGGTTACTCAGGAAGTGAGAAAAGAGTTAATACTACTTTTTAACAAGTTTCCAATGAAACTTAGCAGTAGCTTATACAAGAGAAAACATTTAGAAATTGTTTTCACTCCTAAAATAAAGCCGGCTCTAGTAGCAGTGCAAGACACAGTAATAGAGTAGGTATGTAATATAAATTACAGTTAACCTTTACCTTAAATCTTCAGACCAAGAACATACTATTAATCAGAAGAGAACTTTTTAAAGTCCTGTTAAAGCAGTTGATTGTATTTTGTTCTATCAAGAGCTGTTGACACTACAACGATATTAATACTTCTAACAAAACTAACAAGAAACCTTCTAAATTTGATATGTTTTTGTATTTTAAGTGGTTGCAGAAGTAAGTCTTCTTCCTTCAAGTTGTTCTAACAAGCACAGTAGAAAATCACTTAATCCCTTCTGAATGGAAAAAAAAAAAAAAAAAAAATGTCTGTTTGCTTCCTAGATGCAATCTCTTGCACAATGTTCATGCTCCATGGACTTTTTTTTTTTTTTCCAAAAAAATCACTGTCAGTCATCTTGGTATTCCATTCTTCATTTCTTCCTATTTTAAAATGAATTTTTGTTTCTCAGCTTTGATCTGTTCAATAGAAAAAACAAACTATAAAACACACAAACAGAAAAGAATCTGCCATAAAGCCTAATCCCACCAAAATCAACAAGACCAAGAATTTATCAGCAAGATCCATCACATGGTCCACACCGGCTTCAAATCAATAGCAGATAAACTGCTGTGGCTAATGGGACATTATGAGTTTTCTGGTCAACAGAGCTATGTTACTGCTGGTACTCATACATTTACTGACAATGAACCTATTAAATAATACTGCTGGGCACTTGCACTGTTACACCTATTAATCTAAATGAGACTTGGTACTTGAGTTTAGCTGATATGCCACATGCTTGCTGCTCTTTCTGCTCAGTTTCAGAGTTCTTCACTTCAGACTTCAAATATAAGAGATTTTGGGAAAAATGAATCTTTTGTTTCAAATCTGCACTTAATAAAGTAATGAAGAAGGAAAAGCCCAAGTTCTCTTCTCTGGCCTTCTGGAGCTCAGTCTCTCCCTCACAAATCCTACTGTGCCTACCTTCAAAGTTAAATTTGTTTGATCCCTTAGATTCTTTAGCATCTTCCCTTCCTATACTAATCCTGCTCCACTTCCTCAAGCGAAAAAGAAGGTGTAGGCAGAAGAGACAAATGCCTAGGTTCAGCTCAGCACAGTAGTACTTCTTCTTTTTCAAACCCTTCTCCATTTTTGCTTGTGGCTGTGAAAAGGGGCACAGTTTCATGTTCCTAATGGAATAAAAATCCTGGTTTGCTGCTTTTTACTACCACTTCTTCATCCCCAAAACAGAAAAACAATAGACCTTTGCCTCAGAGAAATTATAGTGGAGATGAATTTGGTGACATGCAATGAGATGAGCATTCTTCTCTTTTTAACTGCACACACCTTCTCTCTTTTCAATCAAAATTTTAAACGGATTTTTCTACAACATTTACACTGATAAGCAAGTGGGCTTTTTAATAATTTACCCATGTTGCTGCAAAAAGGGGGTGAGGGGGAAGGACTGGAAGTTTAAAACACGAAGGAGAAAAGTTAATTTAAAGTGATGTTTGGTAAAAAGTCCCCTTTGAGATCCTGTTGTGTAATTGAACAGATTAAGAGAACTGACAGTAACTTCACGGTATGCCTAAGTGGAGGTCTCTACGGGTCAACTCTCGGATCTTGTGCCGACACGTTAAACAAGTTTGTCAATTTTCCATCAGATTGATTTTTCTCACAGGTCTGGAAGCCTCGTCTCATTTCATCTTATTTCCACAGGGGTTCTTAACATTGCAAACTGCCATTTACTTTTGTCTCAAAGTGTGAGGAATGATTTTTATCTCCGAGTGGCAATCACGGCAGGCAGCTCCAGCTCTACTTATAATGTCACACATTGTCCTCCCTCACCAACTGGGGTTTCTTTTGTGTTTTTCCCCTCTTTGGGAATGATGTGGATTTTTAGAATACATTCAAAATAATTATTAACAGAATGTACTTAGGGCAGATGTCTGTAGTCTCTGAAGTGAACAAAAAAAGCAACAGAAACCGTGGGGTTTTTTCTTTGCAGTTTTCAGCATAATGAGGGGTCAGCTTGAGAAAATATGATGTCTCTGGGAAGGTCACGGGGAAGAGTATTAACCTCTCTTTACATTTCCATGTCTATTATCCCCTCCTGTTAATGTCAAGGGAAGTTATGTGCACAAAATAAAGAGAGAGCATGCTTCTGAATAGGTGAAAGCTGCTGAAGATTATAATGGTATATATTTGGATTAATTGCACTAATGACAAGAATCTACTCTTACTCTACACCAAGTTAGACAAGACCAAAATTTGTCTGCAAGCCTGTGGAATGTGATTATATTCTCATATGGTAGTACAACCATACAGTCCCCTTGACTCAAATTAAGCTACTCTGAACTTTTAACCACTTGCTTGACCTAATGACCTCTTGCTAGAAGAAGACCACCATTTATATCAGTGGTATTAGGAGACCCCCAAACCCTATGTTTACTGTTACCTGCAGCTCTGGTAGACATTTCCACTTGTGAAAATTGGCTGTAGTCAATCATTAGAGCCATAATCACGGTCATAGTATTTTTAAGAATTTCTCACAACCGTCAATACCTCTGATACAAAGCGACGACCCTTATTCCTACTTTCCTTGGTGCTGGTTACACAGTTCTGCCAAAAAAAATATGGAGATATTCATCATCCTTTCTTTTGGAGCCTTGTACAATGTCCAGGTTTTAGTACAAATGAGAATAAGGTCCATTATTTTGTTCTCTGAAATGTGATATACTTGACCTTATTAAATAAGTGATCAAAGACACTGTGAAAAGTTACCAACTCATTTGCTTATAAGCAATTCATCACTGTTTTGAAATATTTGCCACCATTTCAGAAATTTATGTTAAAAATATGAAATAAAACCCAAACAAAATCAAAGCCCAAAACTTGTAGTAATGCTTTTTGCCATCAGTATGACTAGAATGCAAAGTAAACCTGAAGACTGGAGCTGTTGAACTGGTGGCCCATGGGGCACTTCCAGCCCAGAAGGAACCACTGGATGTCAGCCCAGCACTGAGCACACGGCATGAGATATACTGTGCCCTGTCAAAAGGCTTCCCATGGCTCAGGTGTGCCTGTGTCTGTGGTGGTTGCTCAAGGTGTAAGGAAAGAGATGGGTAACCCAGGAAAGGCCCAGGGAGCTCTGCAGTTAGAGCCACATTAGACTACCTCCTGCCTTCGCACTGTGGAAGAGGTGGTGGAGACCTGGCCACCACTTGGGCAAAAAGGTGCTACATGGAAGGAGGCTGCACCAGGATAGGGATATGACCTTGAGGTCAGTCCATGGGGCATGGTGGTGGGGAGCCAGAGCAGAGGGTCAGGAACCAGGATCACATGGCATTGAGGATGTGAGGGGTTGGGGAAAGGTGGGGTGCTGAATGGTTCTTCCCTTCCTCCTTCCTTTCCTCCTTGCTTTCTTGTTTAACCTTTAGTGGACAGTAACAATCCAAGGGAGCATTTCCTAGGAGAGCTGTTACTCTCTCCACAATCTGCACAGTCCCAGATGCTCTCATGGAACTGACTTGCCAGAGCCACAAATGTGTTTAATGAGTTAACCTTAAAAACCCTCCTGAATATTGCAAATAGCAGAAAGAAAGGGATACCTTTCCCACCCACCCCACCCCCCCAAAAAAATTGTATTTCTCTAGTTCAATTTTACATCCTTTCATTACAGATAGTAGGTGCCCAAAAAAAAAGACCTAAGCAAAACTCTTCGCATTGTATTCCACATGAATTTCCACATTGTATGTGAATGAGTTACTTGATCATAGTGAGGGATGACTTTGTTGTGCCAATGGTCATGTCTGTGACAGGTCAGTTTGGTTTGCACAGGTCAGCTCAGCACATGTTATTTTTTGGCAAACCCTTTGGTGAATCTCCTGAGTGAGCACTTCCTTTCTGCCTGGATTTGCAAAAGGAATAGGCAAAGGGCTGTGTTGCCTTATTACAGCTTAATATGAAAATACACAACAGCAGACTGTGTTAGTAAAAAGGCATGTGTAAACAAGTATTTACAAGCTTTGGATCATGGTGTTGATGCCCCTAACAACACTGCCTGAAATGGTAATCTGTCACAGAGATAGTTTAGTGAGATAAAGCAAGATAGTTTAATGAGCTTTAAAATATAAAAATAGACTTTTTTCAGCTGTTACCAGTTTCTATCTAAACACTTCCCCAAAGCTGAGCCTTCACCATGTAAATTAGGAACTGCTTCCACTACAGCCAGGCTGCCAGGAGCATGGGGCTCAGCAGGGCAGCCCCAGCTCTGCCAGTCCTCCCCTGGGGTCTGATGTCCCAGCCCAGCTCCCCTGTCCCACCTACCTGGTCACCTTTCCCAAGGGTAAAAGCCCCTTCCACTGTCCCCATGCAATGGCAATAAGAAGACACCATGCCCAGGCCCTGAGCTGAACGTTAAGAAGGTCTTTTTTGTGGACTCCATGTGTATCCCAGAAGGAGAAAAATCACAGTCTAGTGTTATTTGGGCATTTCAAACTTGGCAGGAGTGTTTAAAAATCTTATGAGAAGTTCACTGCAAAGTTAGCTTAATAGACACTTCTCACAATTAAATATTTTAGACATCTTACATTTTTCCCATAATTCCAACAATAATTAGATCACAATATGGATTAATTTCTTGTCACATCCAATTTTTAGTGCCAAGATGTTTTGAGGGAGCGGAACACAAAAACAAGTTGCTGACATTTGTAAACTCTCCTTTTTGTAGTACACGTAAACATAAAATAGCCGACATTTGGCTCTTTCATCCTTCCTTTCCTGCTTGTTCAGTGCAAATATTATCCAGGCAGACATATTAAACAAATATCATATTATCTACAAATACAGATATATAAATCTCATTGCCCTGGTCAGCAGCTCAGGACCAAACTACCCTCCTGAGCAAGTCTGATATGTAAGTGACCTTGAGCTAATTGCTCTCCCACTCTGTTACATGAGTGTCACTGTACTTTCTAATTTCACAAAGTTTATTTATTTATAGATAGCAATATTGCATCAATACCAAAAAGGTAACCTTTAAATTGTATTCATATATTTTTATGGTATGGAATTGGAGGATGATTTATAAGCAAATTCGTGACACTGTTTTCTGGTCACTGTAATTGTACAATTTTAATCAAGCTATAATGAGTTTTTTCATCTATTTTTGGAGTGGAATGGGGTGCTGAAGTTGACAATTTTTTGTTCAGTGGCAGAACCACAACCTCTGAAAATTAGTAAGAGCTATGCCTGTTAAAACTCCATGCTTCCCAGTGCAAATATACTCAGCAGTGCATTTCTTCAGAATTTCTGTCTTAGTGCTGTCCTCTTTTAAAAAACACTGCAGGAGAGTTGGCAAGTACCAAAAGTGCATTCATTGCTGAATACTAAATGCTCCAGTATCTCAAGACCCTTTTAAATAAGAATACTTTTATGCTTCAAGATTTTTGTTGGTATGTAAAAACATGAATAACCAGAGAAGCTTGTGCTCTGCTTTAATGACAAGCTTTAAGTAATATGATGGCCTCTGTGGTGACTTCTGTAAGCACTGTCAATGCTCAGCATATCCCAGGATCAAACGTCTCATGAGAAAGGACCAAATTGATCCACTGTTTCCTGCTTTCTTATTGAATGCTTTTATTTTCCTGCTTTCTTATTGAACGTTTTTATTTTCTTTCATAAGCAAGTAAAACACCAATCATATAAAATGAAGAGGTTATGGAGAAATGGCAGAAGTAGCTAATTAGAAGAACCATTCTCCTTTGGGAGCTGATTCTGGAACAACTGCACAATTTAAGACCCTGATTCAGGGACATATGTCAATACTGTGGATAGTGCTTAATCATGAAATCGATACTTCAAATTAAGCACACGTGCTTACCACTTGGGCAGGAGCTGGTTTGCAACAGCATTTCCATACTGTTTAAGAACACAGTGCTAATTTCCTTTGAAACATTTTCTTGTTGTCTTATTATTCAACTCTCTACAGAGCTGTTTTCCCCTCATGAGTCCCAGTAAAATCTGAGATCATTACCAGTTGTGACTTTGAACCACTTGGAGACAGGAAACCTTTGGCAAAACATTTAGGTGTGAACTGGTTTAGAAGCCTTGACTTCCAGACTCATCCTCAGCAACTAGACATTGGTGGCCAGAATCTACTTAAAGTTGGGTTTGGGGTTTTTTTTGCCTTTCTGATGGTACCAGCAGGTAGGGAAACATACTGTATACGTTTGGTCACTTAGGTTTTCTGAGTCTGGGCTGTGCAGCCAGTGTGGCAGGTTAGCCACAACACAGGCAGAGACACCAAAGAAGACTGAAAGGCTCTGAACCTTTGATAAAATCTAGCCTGCAACTGCAAAAGTTGAGAGGAAAAAAAAAAAAACAAACCAAAAACAACAACAACCACCACCACCACCCCCCCCAAAAAAAAAACAAACCAAACCAAACCAAACCAAACCAAAACCAAAACCAAAACCAAAAACAAAAACACCCCCACCAACCTCAAATCCAAAAGAGCAAAACAGTTTTGGGTGCTGAGACTGACCTTTAGAGGTGTCTTGAACTGAGGCTTTCTTCTTACCTTGCCACACTTTGGCAACCCCTAACACCACACCCTTTGTTTACCCTGCAAGCTGGCGACCAAACTGTTTGTGCCAAAGCCACTGCATTCACTCCATCAGACACTGGTCTGACCCTATGCTGGTCAGGAATCCAAGGTACAAAAGTTTCACTGTACAAAGTTTCTCCTGCACCTGGGGAGGAAGAATGCCAGGCACCCATATAGGTTAGGGATGGACCCACTGGAAAGCACTTCTGAGGAAAAGGATCTGGGGGTCCTGGTGGATAGTAAACTATCCATGAACCATCAATGTGCCCTTGTCACCAAGAGGGCCAATGGAATCCTGGGCTGCATAGGGAAGAGTGTGACCAGTAGGTCTACAGAGCTCATTCTCCCCCTCTACTCTGCACTGGCGAGGCCACAACTGGAATACTACGTCCAGTTCTGGGCTCCCCAGTTCAAGAGAGACAGGGAACTACTGGAGAGAGTCCAGCATAGGGCAACAAAGATGATTGAGGGATTGGAGCTTCTCCCTTATGAAGAAAGGCTGAGAGAGCTGGGACTCCTTAGCCTGGAGAAGCGAAGGCTGAGGGGAGACCTTATCAGTGCTTCTAAGTAAAGGGTGGGTTGAAAGAGGATGGAGCCAGGCTCTTTTTAGTGGTTGCCAGTGACAGGACAAGGGGCAACGGGCACAAGCTGGAACATAGGAAGTTCCATTCAAATATGAGGAAGAACTTCTTTACGGTGAGGGTGACAGAGCCCTGGAACAGGCTGCCCAGGGAGGTCATGGAGTCCCCTTCTCTGGAGATCTTCAAGACACACCTGGATGCAGTTCTGAGTAATGTGCTCCAGGCAATCCTGCTTTGTCAGGGGAGTTGGACTAGATGATCTCTAGGAGGTCCCTTCCAACTCCAACAATTCCATGATTCCATGATTCCGTGAAAGGGAGATTAGGGTGGGGGGAAAACTGTGTACGCTTTTTCTAATTCTGGGATTTGGTATAAATGTGACAGAAATTCAACATGTGATGAAAATTTGACTAAGATAGAAATGGGTATGTGCAAAGATATAGGGGGATAAAGGTACACACCAAAGACAGGAGAGAGGCCTGATGTCTGAAATAATGAGCCACGATACGTAAGGATAGCAGCAGTGATAAGAGAAAGAGAAAAACACTGTTCTTTTTTTCTTATGGGCAAAGCTGGCTTCTCTTAATAAATTAATCTTTACTTAGATATGGTTGTGCGTGGAAACTCTGACAGCATGCAGTTTAAGTGATATATTTTATGGATGTGTGTAGGGCAGTTACTTTTTCCCAAGCAGGGCAGTTCCTTTTGAAGTGGCCATTGCAGGAAGGGCACATGTAACTAACTTAGTATTCATATCATGCTTGCAGTATGCATGCAAGCATGCTTGCTTTCAGTAGCCTGACACTCACTGAAGCTGAGTCTTCACATTTGCTTCAAAATTAGCAAGTGATTCATTCCAGGATGCTAGCAATGGCAGAATACCAGCCTGAGGACACCTGGAGCTGCATATTCTAGAGCTAAATGCAAAATATGTATTAAATCCAAGTCATGATCTCACACCTCATATAGTATTAATGACAAAAAAAATTAGGTTGAGCTGACATGTAAAGCCCACCCAGAAATACTAGTCTGTGAAAAACAGTCCCTTGCCTGTTTCCAGGGGCATGGAGCTCTGATGAAGCCTTTAGCAAAGTCTGTGAAGATGTCATCTTATTGGCAGCCTACCCAGCCACTTGTAGTCTCACCATTTGGAAACAAGCTATGAAGACCTCATGCAGAGATGCTATCGCCTTTGTTATTATTAGTTACCTGATATTACTACTGTTGTAGTCCTAGTGTCTTTTGTTACATTGCTGTACGTGCTCACATGCTGGAAGTCAAGGAGTAGTGCATAAATATAGTGAACTGTGTTTTTGTAGTGGAGTAGGGTTGCAGGTCTGAAACCATGCCTTGAGGGCCGCAGGGCTGACTGTGGGGCCAGGTGGCTGTCAAGCTGTCAGTCTTGACTTTGGCTGGCTGACAGGTGCCCACCCAGCCGGTCTGTCATTCCCCCTCCTCAACAGGACAGGGGGGCGACAATAAGATGGAAAAACTTGTATGGGTCAAGATAAAGACAGGGAGATCACTCATCAGTTACTGTCAGGGACAAAATAGGCTTAACTTGGGGAAAATGAATTTAATTTATTGCCAATTAAAAGAAGTTTGGCAAGTGAGAAAGACAAAAACTAAACCAACTTCCTCCCCCCACCCCTTCACCCAGGCTCCTTCATTCCTGACTCCTTCACCCCCTCCCTGGAAGCAGTGCTGGGGGGATGAGGAACTGGCGTTGTGGCTAGTACTTGACAACCCCTCTCTACTGTTCCTTCCTCCTCAGGCAGCTTTCTTACCTTCTCTCTAACATGAGATAAGCCCAAGCTGCATTTTCAGCCAGCCCACCTAAGCATGTAAGGCGGCTGCATAATGGCCCTGCCGGGGAAAGCAGCGCATGCCTTCTAGGCAAAGGCTTAGTAAGTGCCAGCACTCCCAAGACCCAACAGGAGCCTAAAAATGGATGTGTGCACATTTCCTTCCCTTCTGGGTTCTGCAGGGCTGTTTGCAAGCAGTTTGGAGAAGTGGGTTTTCCCGGCAGGGAGCAGACCTCTGGTTAGCAATCAATAAAGCAATCCTTTAATATTCCTCTGACTGAGCAAAAAAAGAGGTGTGTACTATAAATTTGTATTGAAAGGACACTGTTCCCCCTCCTCTGAGGAAGCGCCTGGCTAGAAGAAGATGGATAAACAAATAATCCTCTGGTTTTAATGAACACATCCATTATATCAGCAATAGTTGTGGCAACAGGAATTATGTACTTTGAGGCAGCATCTCTTGTGCCTTGTAAACACCTCAGCCTTCTGTCAGGGCCCCCGCTGGGGCTATTTACAGCTTCAATATTACAAGGTAGCTGCTGTCTAATTATACACAACTGGATTGGTTTCTACCACTCAGGTCCTTGGTTAACCCTTAATAATAATTAATTTTTTACTGTTAGGCTGTATATCAACTTAAAACTTTCAAGATGCTAAGGTGTCCCAGTAGAGTAGAAAACCTATTAAGATATCAAGACATGCATGCTTTGCAACTTCTGTTTTCATTAGTGGTAAAAGGCCCCATAGAAAAACAAAAAAAAAAAAAAAAAGGAGAAAGAAAAAAGATAAAAAAGGGAGCAGCACAGTCATGGAACTGGGACTTAGAGCTTATACAACAGCACTTGCATTGCAAGAGGTCTGTTTTCCTCATTTACTTTTAGGGTGTTTTAACAATGAATTAGCCTGCACTCAGGAGTTGGTTCCAATTTACGAATGTGTTAATCAGATCTACATTAGGCAGCCAGTATGTGACATGCAGCCCTGGCTCAGTTGATTGAGGTTTCGTCACTGCTAAGCTTGGAGGGATTTTTATTTGTCCTGTCAGTGGGGGCTGCAATCTTTACATGAGCACTTATTTAAGACTTCTTGTAAACAGAAATGGCCTGCTTAGAGGAGATGAGGTGAAAGAAAGGGAATATCTGCTGCTAACATAACACAGTTCTTCATAGTGATGCTCTTTTAACTAGATGATCAGAATCACTGTCAGGTCCAGACTAAGAGGGCAGTTAGGACCTTCTGCTCAACATGCACCCACAGATTATGTTTTTACACTCGGAAAAGGTGAAGCAGTAGAAAAAAACCTGTTAATCTATTTCTTCCAGCATTCCCCCTTTTCCTCCCATAGCAATTGATTAAAACAATAGGCTGGGCTCTGCTTTCTTTGTCACAGATTGTAATCAAGCAAATCAGGGAATATGCATTTCTCTCAGTCCAGGAAACTTTCAGCGATACAGAAGAACAGCTGGTGAGAAGTGAATGCGGAGCCATTTGACAGGAAGGAAGATCTACCCCTGAGAGCAATTCCAGAGGAAATAAACATCAAAATGAATGACTTACAAGGCACTGTAACCTCATTTGTTGGCAAATTGAATACTCTTACCACACATATAAATATTCTTGAGCAGAGATCAGATCTTGTGGGCTCACAGCTATTAAAAGAGCACAGTTTTAACAGCATATGAGGAGAGGTTGAACAAACATCTTAGTTGTAAAAGTCATTAATGAGCCATCATAAAACAGTACATTTGAGAGTATAAATGCTAGAAAATCAAGTCAGGTCTCACAGTATTCACACAGGGATGAACAGAGGAAATAGCAGGAAGAAGAGCACCCCAGATGGGTTGAAATACCTCTGCTGGGTGAGCTGTAAAAGGACAGGATGCTCCTGCTGCACAGAACAGGTTGTAGGTGCTCTTCAGCAGGAGGCAGGCTCAAGGACAATGACCTGAAGGGGTCAGACCTGAAGGGGCTTGTATGCAATGCACAGGTCTTTTGGGCTGATGTCTGCTGCAGTTTGATAAGATCAGGCTACAACAGCAGGAAATGATACCTGCATCCAAAACTGAGATTAGGTAAAAACCAGATGGACTGGTAGATTCATAGTACTATACCAGAGTGGGACTGTGGTAGATGGTGGAATGAGAGACTGCTAAACCAGGAGGGCTCCCAGTTTCTCTTGTGTGTGCCACCAGACTAAGGTTGACAGATTTTCCTTATTACCTAAAGAGAAATTATATAAAAGGAAAACAGCCTATTTTGTGTCTCTCCAGGAAGAGAGATATAGATTAAGAACACAGCTTTATTAGCTATGGGAGCCATTTCTAGACCTCCATGTTTTAAACAGGAACATTGTTACATAGTTAAATAAACCTTTGGATATTCATTCACATTTGCTTTTCCTCCTTTAGGTTTAAAGCTTCGACAATTGTGGCAAACACATGTAGAGGTGTGTGTCAGCCCTGACAATGCAATTTACATGATGCTTGTGTTGCATCCTCTCTCTTTAAACCCAGGAGAGAAGGCTGTGATTAATTTAATGGTAAGGTTTCCTGCATTCATCAAAATGACTAAAGCTAGGGTTTTTTTCTGTGGACGCATGAACACAGAATGTTTATTGTCATATTTTCAAAAGGAATACTTTTTAGAGAGAACAGACTTCTCAATACACAGTTGCTGTATTTCTGAGCCTAGATCAGACAATATTAATTGTATCATTATTCATTTGCCCATGCAAATGTGGCCACTGGATGTCTACACTGGTGGATGAATGTGATTGTATGCAAAACAAAAACCGTTACAAATTCAGCCTGATGTACCTGAAACTGTACAAGAAAGAACAGGATTTTTTACAGCTCTGTCCTATGGATATATTCGGTTTCTATTTCTTTCATTCATTACAGGGAAATATTGCAAGGTTTATGAGCCTCCCTAAATTTGCCAATGGACTTATCCACTAAAGCAGGACCTTGAAAAATGCATGTTCATTTCTCTGAATTAATATTCTTTGCCAGTTTCTTCTTTGCAAAACTGCATATTGCTTAGATTTGTTTAACTAATTTCCAAAATCGTTTTGGTTTGGTTTTAATTTTTTGTTTGTATAATGGGGGTCAGAGGTGACAAGAAATAGTTTGTCTGTCTCTAAATATTACCTCACAAAATTTTGCATTAATATACCAAGCAAAAGGCAGGGTAGAGGTAGAGGGACAAAAATAGCCAAGAAGCAGCTCCAGAATGTCTGGCAGTGATACAGTGAGCAGCATTATAACGCCATCACACCCTCTCAGCATGCTCCTTTATATAAGTTGAAGCTGTTTTTTTCTCCTTCACAATTGCAACTTACAAAGAGAAAAGAGTGTATGGTAGAATTCTCCTATCTAATGTTTAAATTCAAACTTTTTCTATGAAATTCCTTTTTTATTTTTTGGCAGAAAAGCTTCAGATGTTGCCATTTAATTTTTTTTTCCTCCTTCTCCTCCTTTTTCCTTTTTTGCCTATGCCTAGGCAGGCTAGTTTGCAATATTTCCACTTCTGCTTTTACTTTTCGCAACCTTTCCATATTCTATGCATTGTCATGCTTAGAAAGGTTAGAGTGACAAAAGAATGGAGATGTTGAATTTTTACTCTGCAACTTGAAACACTGCAGAATATTTGAAAACTGGCTGAGCGGAAAGGAATGAGGAGTTTAAAACAAAGATGAAAAAGCTTATTTTATTTTATACAGGAGCAGCAGAGGAAAAAGGGCAGTAAATACAAATTTTGGGGGTTTTTTTGAGAAAGTATTAAAATACTGTTTCTGTTCCCAATTTTTTCCAAAATCCCTAGGTAAAAATCAGCAATTGTCTTCTTAAACCAAAATAAATCCATCTTTTAAAAAAAGTTCTAATATGAAAGGAACATTTATTTGAAAATCCTTGATCCTTTCTACTGAAACCTCTTATTCCAGTCACTAATATCTAGATTTTCAGTCATGCTCCTATTTCTGTGGTCCCACTGTTGCTGCTGATCAGAGATTCAGTGGACAGTTAAAACTGTAACCTGTTTGGTAGATACTAGTAGATACCGATGATCCACCACCTGTATTATAAGTGGATAAACTGTGGACCTGCATTATCTCCAACCAAAAACCAAAGAAAAAGTTCCTGTATAGTCTAACTGTCAAGTCAAAAATTCTTCAAATGCTTTATTGCTTTAAAAATTTATTTAAACAAAAACTTCTATAGGTAGTAATATAATTGTCAAATCAGAGAGTTATCATAGTACACAACTTGCACTGTCATTTAAGACACCAGTTCAAGATTCAGACAGCCTTATGTATATGTATCCTGAGGTTTTGTACAGGGTCCATCACTGCATTTTGCAAACTCCACTGCGTAATCTGTGTGGGGCAAGTCAGGTCAAAATGAAACACAACAGCCCACTAGACATTGCAGGCCTTCTGTTTCGATGGACCCCTGAAAGAAAAGGCTTGTTTTCAGGAACGTTTGGGAAAGCAGAGAAAGGTTGAATAACTGGGTGTTCATTAGGAGACTATTTCAAGCACAGTACGTGCATCCATGAGTCAGCTTTGGGGCTGGCAGGTGGCACAGGTATGGCATTCCTCTGCTGGCAACCCAAGTTAATAGTCAATTTGGCAGCCTTGCTTCTCAATAACCGTGGATGAAATCCTAGCCCCACAAAAACAAGTGGTAAAACTTCCATTGGCATGAGTAGGGAGGGGTTTAGACTATGCCTTCCGTGATGAAAGGCTGAAGTTCATACTCTATTGTGCTGATTAGAGCTGAGAATGAGATACTGGCAAGTTCTATATTATGGCTTGGCTTGGGTTTTGTCTATCTTGCTGCCATAGTCTGTTCATTTGTAAAAAAGGTGTACTTTTGCATACTTCACAAGGATTTTCACTGCCTTAAATTTATACTTTGGGATGAAAGTGTCTCTGTAAATGCAAAGTCATAATAATAAAGTGAAAATTTGAATTCTACCCTCAGTGTTCATATTTATGTAGCAGCAGGCTGAAAACATCACAAGATAAAACACAAATATCGACCTCCAGAAGTCAGTTTAAACCCCCAGCCAGTGCACTCCCTAGCAATATTCCCCTATTGCTCTGCTGGGTGCTATCAAAAGATGTGACAATAAACAGAGGCACTGGAAACAGAGCAACAGCAAAAAAAAAAATAAAAATCAGGAGCCCTTCATTGCCATATGAAAAAAAATCCCCCAGTGTTTCAAATAAATTCTCATCTCATTGAAGTCATCTTTCTATGAGATGTAATAATATATTTTTAAAAACAAGTTCTCTGCCACACTGCAAGTTCCTTGTTGACTCATTTGGTGGCCCCTGACAGAGCATCAGGAGAGCTTTATTTGGAAGGACACGGTGGGGGGGGCAGATTAAACAGGCTTCTGACTGCATTTCAATTTTCTCTAGTTTGGGGAGATTTTGCACCTTTCTTGGAGATTGTACCAGCTGGGATTAGCACATTCCATTTCCTGAACTACTCATAAGGCTGAGAACTAAAGAAAATTAAAATAAAGGTCAGGGAACTTGGCTACACACTTCTCTCTTGCTAAAAATTTGTCCAGATGTTTGCTTCTTTTTGCTTTGATCACATCTTATTTTGGCAGGCTATATGTGCATGTGCATATGTAGGGCTTTCATGTTTTTCCATTCCACTACACAACCATTGCATGGATTCATCAGGGTTCAGCCCATTTCCATTCACTTTTGTTTATGGAAAAAATTTGTGTTTAACTTTTCTTTCACTCTTTCATCAAATTTACTCACTCTTAATGACAGAGGATAGCTCAAGGTGCCCCTTTGTCTGGCTTTGAGTTGGCGGTGCCCCTTGCTCTCCCCTTTCTCCACTGCCCCCAGAAGAGATGTCCTCTCCTGCCTGGGCTGCAGGGCCACACTGTCCTGACTGACTTGCTGTGGCCCCACAGCCTGCTGTGTTCATGCACACATGCACACCCCATAGACTTGCTTAGCAGGTCCAGTGCCAAAAGTGTTGCTTGGGAAATCATCTACAGCCTCTGTGGGAGTCTCCTTTCTGCCAGTGTCACAGTGTCAGCAGAGGGATTTTGGCAGCAGGGCACTTGTCTCTCTCATTCTGGACCAAGGGCACCAAACCCATGTCACCGATTCCATCAGTGACTTGGTAGTTAATTTGGGTCATTTGAAAAAACTGGATTTAAAACAGTAAACTAATTGTCACTCCCAACCTCCTGAGCCAACCACTAATCTTTGCATATTTATACACCTGGTTTTTCTTATCATAGTTCTGAAAAAATACACAGAGGACTTTTTTTTATATACCAACACCCATCTCTTGGAACAGATCTGAGGTCAGGCCTGACAGCTTTAAGCTGTACTTGCTGGCTTGTGTGCATGCTTTGGAAACTATGTGGCCAACGCATGAACAATTTCTGTTGATGGGCTTTCGCTGCTAAGAAAACCCCCAAGAGTCCATCAGAGGAGGCAGCTCCTCAGCAGTGCCCACACAAGCCAAGGGGAATGAGTGAGAATGAGGTCTACCTTAACAGCCACTGGCAAAACCTATGCAAAATATTCATTTCAGGGCCCGGGATCATAGCACACTCCCCTTTGCTTGCCTGCAGCACACTACCATTGCCATTTATTTCTGTGTTCAGAGGCTTTTTGCCAGTTCCCCATTAGTGTATTGTAATGAGGTTCGGCTTCTGTTTGATTGCCACAATGAATCTGAGCAGCAGAGCCTAGAAGTCAAATAAGGCCAGATACTTTATGCAACTGGATCTGAAGTATGGCTGAGCTCAACTAAACCTAGAGGGGACAATAAAGGGTAAAACAGCTTAAACTGGTCAGGCCTTAGGGCTTTTCTTCCTCCTGCCTCTAATTCCACGTTCTAAGCATCTTGGGCCAGCATCTTGGGCCTACAAAGAGATTTACAGCATATGCCATTAAAGCTTCTTTTAATTTCCTTTTTTTTTTCCTCACTAATATATTTCAAGTTAATTTCAAGTTAAATCTCACTAACTCTGAGGCTCCCAAAGCACCTCCACTGTGCTACTCTGTGTAGGGAGTCTTACTTTAACAGGCAAGTGAAAAGTCATGGAAACACTGTTCTCCGGGATGTACCACACTACCCATAACTCATAACATGGCAAATCTTGGGCAGTACAAAACTTCTGGCTCCCGTGGCTACAATTCTTGCTTCTTTTTTTATAGTGCAGTTCAAGTGAGCAAATTAATGCATGGATTTGCAATCTGTAATTCCTGTTTAGCTAAGAGATTAAAAGGAAGATTAGGATCAGAGCAAGGGAGATTTGCAGGTATTATGGGCAGAGAAAATGCTAAATATTTGAGTAAGTAAAATACATAAATGAATGTATTTAGAGTTTAGGACTTTACTTAATTTAACATATGTCAAGAATACTTCCCAGTCAAAATTCCTGTCAGCAGTTCAGGGGTCCAATAACAACCACTGAAAAACGTACTTCAGTACTGCAGGAGATTAGGAGCAGTTTGCAGAAATTTTGTACTCAAGGCTTACTTACCCTCTTCCATTCACGGAAAACCTGGCACCAGGCTGAGCACCATCTGTGAAGCTCTGCACGACAGAGATCTGGTGAGGCACTTGGGAAGATGTCTATTGCTCATCACGTGTAATTTTTACTAGAAAACAGGCTATGGGAAAACCTGCAATTCATCGAAACATATGTTACCAGTGGAAGGAAGGAAAAAACACTGCCCATTTCCTATTGCTTGGCTAGCCACTCTCCAACTGCAAGATGGAAAGAGAGGTGAATCTCAAGGGAGTTGCTACAAGAAGAGATACCTAGTGCACTAAATACTGAAAACATGAAAAGTAAAGCATGCATACAATAGACATGGACCATTACCAACACACTGTTCAAAGTGCTGAGGCAGGACTAGTGGTATAAGTATATTACTGATTGAGAATAAAAAAATAAGCAAGAATACTGTGGCATTTTCACTGGTACAGATGGTACTGTGAGACACTTCAGAGGGCATGACAAAGCTGAAGCAATGAACAAATGAAATTAAGTGGTGGAAAATATGTACTGGGAGGAATTTTTGAAGCACTTTTGCTAATTGTTATGTTTTAGAGTAACATCAGAGAACATCAGTCTGATCAGCTCATCAAAAACCTCTGTTTGGTTATACAGGTATAGAGAAAAAGCCAAACTTAGAACGCATATGAAATGTAATAGATACTAGTATCTAAAATTTTTATCTTGTCACTATATACAGCAGCACTGAAGCACCTTCACTTGGTATTCTGCTCTGCTCATTTTCCTGTGTCAGTTAGACAGAAGAAATTAATAAAGATTCAAAGGCTAGATATGAACTAATATGTAACTGTCCTGACACTTCTGAGTTCAAGTGGCAGGCTATCCTTTCAACTTCTTGGTGAACTGATTAATGTAACTATTAATGCAGTGTAACTATTAATGAAAAGAAAATGAAACTGAGTGGCAAAAGGGTAACGCCATCTCTCTCTTCCTCATCTATTGAAGAAATTATGTCTTCAATTACATAAATTAAACTATGGCCACTTCTTTTCCCAGGTCAACGAAAACCCATGCTACCTGCTTCTCCCCAGTCTCCACAGTTAAGAAAGAACACAGCAGTGAAAAAAACTCTTATGCTTCATATGACCCTACAATGTTAAAAAGTCACACTATAAAAAAACGTGTCAAAAAGCCACTGTTTTCACTGTGGGTTCATGCAATGGCCTGCAGCATAGTCTTGGAAAGGGTGGCAGACAGAGCCTGAGTAATCGGAAACTGTGATGTAGATGATGGTGGTGATGCTGCACTGCAGTGTGCTAAACTCGTGCCCTTTAGTTACCACAGCTCCTGAAGAATTCAGCTATCGCAATCACATATATCAGGAAGCTTAGTTCAGCCAAGTGATAAACAGGGCAAATTGGGTGCAGATCAAAAGGGTTTTTCATAGCGTCCATTCGCAGGCATGGGAAGACAATGGCTTGCTAAGTAAGGACATGGTAAGGCATGTGTGAAAAATGATGTCTCTGGCAATAATTCTACCAGTGACAGATAATCAGAAATTTAAATGTTATTCTCATCTTTGGAGAGTTCCTAAAATAATGGAGGATGCATAAAACCATTTGTATTTGAAAAGAGAATCTAAATAATTTAATATTACAGAGCAAGATGCACAGCACTGGGCAGATAAATGATGAAATCCCAGTGCAGTCTATCTTGTGCAGTTGCCACACTAATTACAGATCAATTACTTCCCAGTTGTTTGCAACCTTATCAAAGAATAGTAAATTTACTGAAAGTAAAATGTGATAAGATGTCTTTTCATTATTACAGTAGATTTGTTGAAACAGCTCTGACGTTGAGATTAATAAAAGCTTTCCCAAAGGTAATATGATCTGTATGTATATAGTCAGAATTTTAAAAGCTGAAAACATGATCCTAGGCACTATCATAAGACTTTTTGCTTCTATTAATTGTTATCACACAAACATCCTTAACACAGAAGAGGTGGAGGAAAGGAGAAAATTAGTCTGATGATAAACTGAAAGCTTGTTATAGAAATATAAATATACCTTTTTCTTTCCACAGATCAGACAATGAATGAGAGTAAAGTACAAAAACTGAGAAAATCTGCAATTCATATTTTAAGGAGGGTTACAACACTGAAAAGGGAGTGCGGGAGAACAAGGGATGACTTTTATAGAATATTAGCATGGAAAGAAGAAAGCAGTGAACCTACAAAATGTCAAAATGACTGAAATACAGTACTGTAGTTTGAGAAGAGCCATTAAACATCAAAATAGCTTGACTTTTTCGTCCAGACATGTCAATGTTAACTTTTTTCCCCAGAATTTCCACTGGCTTGCTGTGTCAATCTCAAGACCTCTTTCTGCATGGGTTTGCATATCAGCAATCTTAATTTACACTCCCAAAACTTGTTCTGAAGGTAAATTTATAAATATTTACTGATCTTAAGTTCTGAGATTCTAGATAATTATTATGATTGCAGTGCTATTATCTTTCAGTTCTTTTACAGCTTTTTGGAGGTGTTTTGGGTTTGGTTTGGGTTTTTTTTGTCAAAATCACACAGCCTTGGAGAAGACAGAGTTTAGCTTGTAGATATCTGACTGCAATGATTTAATGTTTTTGTCATTCTAACAACTGATTAAATTCCATAGTTGTTGGTGTTTGGCTCCCCAGGGACAACCCAGGCACTCTTACCAGTATGGATCCTACTATACCATCTATTACTCAAGGACAGTTTAATGAACTGGAGAGTTCAAATGAGACTGAAGCCTTATTTGTACGCTCTTCAATGGGAGTATGGATATTGGGCTGCTAATCTAGACAAGCTGTAACTCAGGTGGTGTTCAGAAAGAGAAGAGATACAACTGGGCTTACCTACTTTCCTGCATGAAAGGAGACAACTCTTGGGCTGCTCTTCAGCAGAAAAACTCAGGAACCGTCGGTGCTGTGTGCTCTTCCTAAGTCTTTTCTTCTGGAGGAAAGACTTGGCACATCAGCTGAAATGGATCTGAACAATTAGGAGATCAGGATCCCATGGCTCACTGCAGCACTCTCATATTACTCAAACTAGACATCTTTGAGTGTCAATTCTCCTAAGTGGAAATAGCAGCACTCCAAGATGAAACAATCTTTCAGTGTGCCAAATTGCTGGTGGTTCAACAAGTCCGGCTCAGGTAACAGAAAATTTTTTCCCAGACCTTTTTAGTGTTTGTTTTCATCAGTTCAATAACTTTTTTAATTCTTCCAGTACAGGTTTACTGATTTCTATTGGTCCCCTATTAAGAAGACTCTCCACTAACTGACCATGGAGATGACTTGTATATTGAAACTAGCATTCCTGGATACCATGACTCTGAATGTTCAGAAAATAACAATGGAATGATTAAGATGTTTTTTGTTCCATGGAACTCTGCCATTTCTGAAAGGGCAATAAAAATTAATTTGTTAATGGTGGTAAAGTGTTTTAAAGCAAAAAATACAATTTAAATATGATGTATTGAGCAATGCATTTTTCTAATGAAAATTAATTAGGAAATAAAATTACTTATTATTTTAGTTAACATATATTCCTGAAAATAGAAAAAGAATAAGGTTCAATTTAGTGGGTAATTTTTTTTAATAAAAAATTGCAAATATGGCTTAATATGCCATAAATTTATGAAGTAGCAATTTCACCTCTTCAATAAATACAGCTTACTTTAAAATAAGTTAAAAGAATTTGGTGCAAACATTCAAAATCTGGAAATCTTGAAATTCAGACTGTCTAATTCTATGGTTCTGGACATATTTTATAAGGATGTGTGGACCATCCCAAGAGACTTTGAAAGAGACTTCAAATGGATCCAGATCCCTGCAATCTTCCTCAGCATTTCCTGTTTCATTTAAGCAAATCTTTCTTACAGTTTTAGATCCAATTCTCAGGTACCTAATTCATAGAATCATTGAATGGTTAGGGTTGGAAGGGACCTTAAAGATCATCTAATTCCAACCCCCCTGCCATGGGTAGGGACACCTCCCACTAGACCAGGTTGCTCAAAGCCCCATCCAGCCTGGTCTTGAATGCCTCCAGGGATGGGGCATCCACTCTGGACATCTGGGCACTCTGGGCAGGTTGCCATCTCTGAGTAACATGTTCCAGTACCTCACCACCATCACAGTAAAAAAATTTCTTCTGAATATCTAATCTAAATCTCCCCTCCTTCAGTTTAAAACCATTGCCCCTCTCCTGTAACTACACACCCTGATAAAGAGTCCCTCCCCATCTCTCTTTTAGTATTCCTTTAGGTACTGGATGGCTGCTATAAGGTCTCCCCAGAGCCTTCTCTTCTCCGAGCTGAACAAATCCAACTATCTCAGCCTGTCCTCATAGGAGAGGTGCTCCAGCCCTCTGATCATCTTCGTGGTCCTCCTCTGGACTTGCTCCAACAGGTCCATGTCCTTCTTATGTTGTGTCTTGGCTGCTCCACACAGCTTGGTGTTGTCAACAAACTTGTTGAGGGTGCACTCAACTCCACTGTCCATATTGCCAACAAAGATGTTAAACAGCACTGGTCCCAATACCTCCCAAACAGCACTCATCATTAGTCTCCACTTGGACATCGAGCTGCTGACCACAGCTCTTTGAGTGTGACCATCCAGCCAATTTCTTATCCACTGAGTGGTCCTTCTGTCAAATCCGTGACTCTCTAATTTAGAGACTGTCACGTGGGGCAGTTTCAAATGCTTTGCACAAGTCCAGGTAGATGATACCAGTTACTCTTCTCTTATCCACCAATGCTGTAGCCCCATCACAGAAGGGGTTCTTCTGCACTTAATTTAAGCTGCAAGACAGGATTTAACCCAAGAAAATATCTGGGCTAAAGTTCTAAAAGATTAATTGTTCATATATGCTCCAGTCTCTTCTGTTGATCTATTCCCTAAGGATCTGATAATGTAACCTTATCAAGGTAGTCTTCACGTGTGATTTCTGATGATGCGCCTTGAATTTGAAAGGCACTATGCAGTCATGGTTGAGACATCATTACTAGGACTGTGACAACCACCAGTAGTCAAGGCACTTGTGTCTCTGAAAGAGATGGAAAATAGTACTACATATACATCAATGTGCAGAAAAGATTACTTTTCACGTTTGCCTAGCTGTGGAGGATGTATCTCATTTCAGGTATTCTCAGAGGGGCTAATCCCCTTTGGGAACTAGAGCTTGTCTAAGGAATTGGGACTGGTAGCTTGTGCCAACTCTGT
The DNA here is from genome assembly GCF_964106895.1 of Numenius arquata. Lineage (NCBI taxonomy): Eukaryota > Metazoa > Chordata > Aves > Charadriiformes > Scolopacidae > Numenius > Numenius arquata. The sequence goes on along the minus strand of NC_133616.1, from coordinate 62,657,045 downwards.
TGAAGGACTTTGAAGAGTCAGACTAATCTCAAGGGCTTCAGACACCCCATGTGCTGCCACCCCAAGTTAATTTTTAAAGAGCAAGTATAGTTATTGACTATTTTCATCGCTTAGGATCACTCTTTTTCTTGCTTTAACTCCTACTTAAAGTTTAGATGCTGAGAGTTTTGGAAGGAAATGTGCAGTTCTGACTCCAGAACTGACAACAGTGCACACTGAACTGGTTAGAGCTGTGTTGCATCTGTCCCACAGATGCTACCAAAACCTATTACAAAAGAGAGCAATATCAGAAGTTGCATAAAATCTGAGACAGACAACAAAAACTTTTGAAGGGGCAGCAAGACAAGAGAGGAAATTGCATAGAATAAGATTGACTAAGCATGAAGAAACGATAGTGAAAATGTGAAGGAGTTTTTCAAATAATTGCGAGGAACTTATGCAAGTTATAGTAAAACTGGAAACTCTTTTCTTTACTTTTGACCCACAGCACGATAGCTTACAAGGAAGTACAAGTACACTCAGAATGCAAACAAGGAAATCATGATTCTCCTGGTGAGCAGCCAGTCTACGGAGTTCACTGATGTGGCAGGTGCCTGAGTTAACTGCTCTGCCTAATTGGAAGATCTTTATAAACTCATGGCAGCTCACAATATTTATACGTTTGCAAACTAGAACAGCAATCAGCATAGAATAGGAGCTCTGTGAGCCAGAAGACACTATCTCTTATGTTCAACACACTTGGGGTATCTCCCCTGCTTGCAAACAGGCACGTGGAGCTCCTTCTGAAGGCTCTGGTGTGAGCTGTCGAATGAGGTGGGAAACCACTCTCTGTGGAACTGGTGCCATGATCTGGCATAGCAAATCCTGTGCTGTTAAATCAAGGCTTTAAAGCGATTTCTCAGTATTCAGAGAGGACTTTCCTTTTTAGGCAACAATGGAAAATAATCTGGATTGACCCTGACCCTTAACCCGCAACAGTGAATGTCTCAAGCATGGTACAACGGATCAGAGTTGTTCTTAGTGCCCTTTGCCCTTTAGCATGTCTGAAAGGCAAACTTCCCACAGAATCAGAGATAATCACTCCTGAATGCTTAGCACCCCGGGGCTTTCAGCCTAAGGGCACAGGGGGTGGAAAGATGACCTCCTGAGGACCCTCCAGCCCTTTTCCTTATGATTCTGTGATTCAGACTGTCAACTAGAGATATTTCAATGACTTTTGAGCTGAACACAAGATTAATGTGACTTACATACCAAAAATATTGCCCAAACATTGTTCATTAGCATGTAACTTCTATTAACGAGCTAAGTTTCTTTCAGTGACTGGTTTTGTCACTTGATATGCTAGAAGCATCTCATACTGAGCAGACACTGATTCTGTGTGTGGCAGGACTACTTCACACCCAGGGCAATGAAAAACTAAAGCTGTTCAGAATTCTCAGCAATCTAAACAGAGTTTTTAATGATAAGCACATGAGTAATAGTTCAAAAGACACAGATCTGATTAAACTGTTTCATACATATTACCTATTACCACAATGCATGCAATCACCCTGCCCCAGGGTTTGTCCAGGATTTCTGGAGTTTCCCAGGTGTGGGGAGGCCAGATGGAGAGCTATTTAATATGGGTGGAGGCTAGTTGGCTGACAAAAGCCCTAAGACTGGTAAGCCCGCATTTTCCTTCTCTTCTGCAGTTGTGGTTTTTTTTCTTTTTTTTGTCGCAGTGTTCTAGAGGTCCTCAGTTTGGGGTATATGAGGAACAATAGTTATAACTGAGTTGCCCTTTTGTGATAAAGGAAAACTACACAGGGTCAGCATTGACAAACACATACCTAAGGCCTAATGATTCAAGTCTCCAGAGGGGTGCTGCGCTGGTCACCCTTGCTTCCCTGCTGGCTTGCAGCATGTCCTGCAAGTGATCTGTAAGCAAAAATATAGCCAGGAAGAAGTTTTGTAAGTATAAGCATTTTTTTTCTTCACTCTTGGGAAAATGAAAGGGCCTGACTTTTACAGTATTTAGTAGTGAAATTTGGCATGGCACTAATATAGGGGGGAGGTTCCTCCCTTCCCTTCTTCCCTGCCCTGCTGTAGGTGATTGTCAGATACATGTCATGGCTGCGATTACTCTGCGAAGTGGATTGTGGCCACTCCTGACACATCCTGGGTGTATACAGGATAACCCCTCTATAGCTCTCCAAGCCTTCTTTTTTAGGTGGACTTGCAGAATGCACCTCCAAAAACTGAAAAATAGCGCATTTGCTCACATTTTCACAAGCAAGTTAGAAGCCTATGCATTTGTTTTTCTGCCTGCACAAATATTCTTCCAGATAATGGTGGTACTGCTTTGTGTGCCCTCCGGTAAGGAGGGGAGGTCTTGGAAACTTGGTGTCTTTGGAATGTAAGTCTTTAAATTCTGCCTAGGTCCTTGTGAGAGACAATGGGAAGTGCTAGGACCCTCTAAAAGTGTCCAAGGAGTAATTCGGAGGGCCTGCATGAAGCCCTGAGGTGAGGGTCCCTCTGAGATCCAAGAGAGACAAGTGGGATCTGAACTGTCCCCATGGGACCTGAGGTTTGTAGGGTTCACTATCCTGGGGTCTGTTGCTGCGAACTTTCAGTCATAATTTTTTTTATTATCATGAAAATCACTATAGAATTAATGTAATGTAATTAGAAAGTTGAATATCCCTCAGCTCTCTACATTAGATTTATGTATTAAGTTACCTAAATGGACCAGTGTCCAGTCAGGATAGCATTTTCCGGACTCCTGACTCACTGGCGGTCTGGGGCTGAAGTGAGCTAAGTAATATCGTAATAATTCCTACAAATTATTTAACAAATATTAAATTATTTTCTTGAAAGGCTTCTTCCGCCACTGCTGATTTGTATCATGGTGCCTGAAGTGCTCTGCTTCCATTTAAAGCTTTTTGTGCCTAAGCCTCTGCCTTCTGCTGCCCTACCTGTCTTGATCTTTTTGCAGCTGCCACTTCAGAATTTGAAGATAAGGGGCCATCTAACATAGCAGCAATTTTTTTTCTTTCCATGGCCATTAACGTTTTTTTCTTTTTTAGTGCTTTTTTTTTTTTTTTTCCTTAAAAAGATACCTTTGTCTATAGCTTCCTGCTACAACTTCAAGGAAGAGACATTTATCTATTACCTTACTGCCGCACTGTGAAAGTCATGAATTATGTTCGTCTACCCATATAGATTTTCACCCTGCTTTCAGTAGGTCTCCATTAACCCGCATCTGCCAAATTAAACTGACAGGTTTAGAAAAACTTGACACAACAGATTCTAAAATTAGGTCTGCTACAAAAATCAGAGGGATTGAGACCGTGGTTTTCTCCCTCTGTGCAGCTTTAGTTGAATCAGAGTGACATGATAATACAAAGAGGTAAAAAGGAGAAACAATGTTTCAGTCCTCCTTTATAGTAGGGTTTTGTTATTCTCGCTTTAAATTTCAGTGACAAAAGTGGTTCAGAAATCACTAACAAGAGTTTTCTGACATAGATGTGCCTTGTGTTCCTTTACTGGGGGCTTTATTCCTTTTTTCTTTTCTTTTTTTTTTCTTTTCTTCTTTTTTTTTTTTTTTCTTTTTGACTATTCTGAGGACTTCCAAGGATGATATGTAGAGCGATTGTTGGGAAAGAAGGGAACATCATTTTAAAGAGAAATTGCCAAGCTTAATTGGTCAAAAATTGACACAAGCTAAAGTTCCAAAAAATGAAATCCCTACAGCCAGCATGTGTTCACCGTGAAGTGCAGTCAGGGAACACAGGAATAGTATTTTAAAAGGACTTTGGCCACAGTTCCCAAATAATCAGCTGTTTTAGATGAAGTCTTGGCAGTGAATCCACCAACAGTCTTGAAAACCTTCTCCATATTGAGAACACTGGGGCAAGCACCTTGTACGCCTGCTGCATGAGGATCATGGGCAGGACCAGTTTCTGGGGTCTGGAGGTCTCCTACTCCCAACCAGTCAGAAATGTTTGGCACCTAAACATTTCAGCAAATTCTTAGAGGTCTCAGCTCTTCCTCCTTTTGGCTCCCCTTTGTAGGAGTTACTTGTTTCTCCAAAAATAAAAACAACAAAAATTTAAAAAAAATGGAAAGAAAAGAAAAGAAGAAAACTGGTTTTGGTGAACTGCTTGAACTCGAGCATACTCTTTTGTGTTGAGCATAGTGGTGTGTATTGTACATGAACTTACACTTCATTGCTGTGAAACATCAGGTCACATCAGAGAGATTCTTCGCAACCGTGCAAGAGGGAAACAATATTATTAACTAAGATTTACTGACTTCAGAAACTAAAGGAAACAGAGGACCTGGAGTAGCAAGCCTGGGCTACCCCAAGATTACACACAGCATCTTCTCTCACAAAACTGCAGAAGGCGCTGCTTGACAGGAACACTGGATTAATAAATGTTAACAAATGCCAAATCTCGCCCTTACTCAAGATCTCTTAATTTTTACCATAGAGTTCTTTATGGAGCTCCGCTGCTAAGGAAGCCTCCAAAATTCTCAAGGAAATGCAAAAGATTAATAATTTTACATTTCTTAAAACTTTGCAAACACTGAAACACACAGCACACTCTAGAAATTAATATTTAATACACAACAGATGACTCTTAATTTTCTCTTCTGAAAGTGAAAATCAAAAGCAAAGGACAAAAATGAGAAAGGTGTTATGTCACAAGCCACAGTTTGAAATAGAATTCCTAAACAAACTTTTCTTTCATCAGGTGTCCAAGGAAGACTCATGCCATACAGCACCTGTTCCAGTTTGCAGAAAGCTGTGGCTGTTTGTTGTTTTCTTGTTTCAAGGACTACTGAGATTACTAAATCCAGGGGACCCAATTAAGTATCTCCTCCTTCTGACTGTTTTCTGGTGTTGCTGTTTTACAGTTCCTAGAGAGGCTGGGACCTGTGAATCTCAGAATATCTACCTAGTAAATTGTTTGGCAGGTTATGTTTCTGTGGAGGTGAAATACATCACTTTATAGAGGGCCAAACTGAAGCTGTGCTTTGGAATAGGGAAAATACCTTTTTATTCCATAATGGCACTGCTTTCACTAAACAGCAGTCTTGCATTGTCCTTCATTTGGGATGATCTTTGATGCACTGAATGTCAACATTTTGGCATATTTATATTTTGTATTAACTCATTGTCAATATTTAGGTAGTTTTACAGGATTTAACATTTTACAGTAACAAGACTTCATGTTACAGCCTTGCAGTTGGCTACATTGATACAAATGTCTGCAGCCCAGAGATTTTAGTATTTTTAAATTAATGTAACACATGTAGTTATGACATGCTATCATCACAGTGATTTTAGGTTACTTTTATCCTAAATAAAATATAAAGCTGACCTATCTGGTGGTTTCTTTATCATACTCCAAATGAATAGCAACAGCATTGAGCAAATGAGTTTTATGTTGATGTATGCTGCAACACAGTCTCACTGGACTTGTTTCTCTGGGATCACCCGTAAATCTAACATTTTCCCCTGGGCATTTCTAAATACTAATAAAATCATTCGGAGTTCTGCCTCCCCTTGAAGAACTATAAGAAATTTTGATTCTAAAACAATAAATCTTCACTCAGTAGACTGTTTTCTGTTTGTTGTTGGGGTGTTTTTTTAAAAAAATGAGTGAGGACTGTGTTGGAGCTTTTATTTTCATCAGAGATCAGTGCCAAAACCCTAGAAACTCATTTTAATAATTTAATTAAACATCTTTAAGAGTAGATTGTTCTGTTATCTTTCTGAGTGGCCTGTCACATACCATACTACATTATAGCATGTGCAGACGTCAGTATGTGGTTTTGTGCATGCGCACACACATAACTTGGTCTGCATAGATGTGCATGATCTACCTGTATCTCTAAAAGGGCTGCACAGGACCAAAAGTGGATCTTCCGCCAAGAATATGTTAATAACCACTAGAATAGTTTAGATTCCAACATTTTGAAGCCAGAATTCACAGAGGGATTTTTCTGTTGTATAATATGTATCTCTGTATTATTGTGTGGCAAGGACACCTTCTTATAGCCCTAGCTATATAACCTATAGAATTTTTTTAATATATATTTTATTTATTATTTTTTTACATAGAGTGTTTTCTGGTGGAAATTTTATAAAAGCTATACACAATAGGTTTATTTTACTATTCAGTTAATTTACAAATCTTGAGTGCTGGTCCAATTTAAACAACTGTAGGAGATCAGACTGAAACGAACAGAAAAGAATTACTTCCTCCAATGTTGACTTTCAAATTGGTTGAAGGACCCCAGAGATTAAACGATGGATGTTTGGTATCTCTCTGTTAGGATCATTTTTTATTTTTAATAGAAAATTTCTGACTGAGACAAAAAGGCCAAGCAAGTTAATGCCTAGCAAAGTATATCTCATGTGGATAAGGCAATGGGAAAATAAAAAAATCCCAAGCATCATATAGTACCTCAATCCCTTTACATGAGCCAAGCATCTTTGAAGCTAGTAGTAATTCATCCATCTATGGATCTACATCTGTTAGCTTAATAGGTGACACAAGGCTGGATTTTAAATGAGTCTAACCCAATAACTAGACTTATGTAACAGGCTTTTCAGGAAGATAGAGAAGGAAGCCTTAATGTTGAGAAACCCTAGCTCAAAGTATCAGTTCCAGTAGCTCCAATAGCTAACATTAAACCTTTCTCTCTGTCTGTCAGTATAACTTTCCTTTGTATTTGCTTCACTCTGGCTATCACATTTGCACTAAGGCTCCTTTTGCCCTGCCGTTAACCTATGTGAATACACAGGTGTGTGCATAATACATGAACAAAGAAATACTATTGTTTCAAAGAATTTCTTTCTCATGGTTATTGCTGCAAAAAAAAATACACATCACATGCAACTACTTTTCTTAATCACTGCTGAAATGTTACTGATATTATGTGTCCCACTGTCACTCAAACTACATTAAAAAGCATAGTAAGGAGTAGGTTTCTGTAACTTGGTTGTTCATAGTAAAGGTTATATCTTGTTTTCTTTTACAGGGCTGATCAGGCAGAACACGATTTTCTCTTCCTGTATGCTGGTCTAACTCCACTGACTTCAGACAAATTACTCTTGATTTATTCTGGTGAGAGATGAAGAGGCTGCTGATTTTCTACCTTAGATGACTTGCTGGCACAATAGCAGAAATATTATATGTGTTGGAGGAAAAAAATATGGTGTGCAGAAGCAGAATGTCCCACACAACTCAGTTAGTTTAACTTAAGAAATGTTTTCTCTCAGAAAATGCCAATAAACTAGAGCAACATTTTATTTAATGGTGTGGAAAAATTCCACAATATAGCCATATGAGAAATGTATTTAATTTTCTTTTTTTAAGCAAGTCAGCAAGTAAGGCAAGAGTGCATATTACTAAGTTTTCTAGCATAGCCTAGAAGAGCATATTGAAAGATCCCCTGTAATGCAAATTGGACACAATGCTAAGATGGAGTGCTTTGTGCAGCTGCAGAGCACTTTGCTGAACTGATTGGTTTCAGATGCTGTGAATCTCCAACCTTGTTATTGGCAGACATTAAAGCAACAGCGTAAACCTTTTGTGTCTTATTCTCTCCTGATTATACAGGAAGTGGTGGGATAGAATAAACATAGCAAGGCATCTTTGCATTGGAGATGGTTCCAGCGATAAATACAACCCTGGCATAGGGAGGCACAACTCTTGTTGACTTCAGTCAGCGCTGCGCTGGATTACTCTCGGGATGAGTTTGATCCTCGGTCTCCTTCTAGTAATGAGTGCTCTGGCGAGAGCATTAAGCACTACAAGCAGAGAATTAGCAGCTCCAGTATTACCCATGTTGTCAACAGACATGGAAAGCAACCAGGAGGCAGAAGGAAACTAGTGTGTGTGCTTTACTGGTTTACAAATATACACTGATTAAATCAGCAGCAACACACTGACAAAGCTAGGACTTTTTTCTGCTCCCTTGTAACTGTTCGTACATAATACATATTTAATACATTTTAAGGCATTTATTTAGATGCATTAGCTGCAAGGAAAAGTAGGTGGTTAGGTAGAGAGGACTGTAAGAGGACTAGCTGTGATGCTGTCTTTGAAAGTGCCGAAAAACATTTTATACATACAAGTTGCAAAGCAGTATGTACCCTACCTTGAAAATAGATTGTCAGTATCTTAGCATGAATAAGGAAGCTCATGTTGACAGTACAAGAAGTTTGGGAATGTTTATGTATGTTCTTGTTAAAACTGGCATGTTTAATTCCTGTCTGAGCTCCAAGCAAAGCCTTTCTGTTCAATATGACTTTATTTCATAACAGGGCAAGGAGGGCTACACTCTGAAAGAAAGGGCTAAATTTTAATAACCTCTAAATAGAAAAAAGAAGATATTGAAACAGAAAAAAAAAAAAGAGAACTAGCAGCTGGCATCAAATGAGACAGAAAGAAGTACAAAGAAATTGGCAGCCAGAGACAGGTGAGAAAAGAATAGTACAGGCATACCAGGTTTTCAGAGACCTGTCTTCTCTCTCTCTCTCTCTCCCCCTCACTCTCTCTCTTAGTCTCTACACACTTAGCAACGAGACCACTTGCAGCCAGCACTCCCCCTGCTCCTGATGCATCCCTCTGGCCTGGGTCCAGTGGGAAATGGACCAAGCTGGGGGCCAGAGGGAGGCACGGGGAGGTAGCTGAAAGGATGCTGGATGTTTCCCCTCCTTGAGTGCTCCTTCCCCTCTGCCCATGTCACAGCAAGTGGCTGTGCTTTGCCCGTGGGTCCACGAGAGCCTATGCCCAGAAAAGAATTTCTTGGTCAGTGCTGTCAGCTGGGGAGGTGGTGCCTGTACTGCCAGGCATTACTCCCTGCTACTGTGCCAAGAAAAGCTTACTCCCAGAGAGAACTGTCTTTGAATTTTTGTGCCTTTCTGTGTTCTTCCTCCCTCTGTTCTATTTGCTCTTTCTTCTTTTCTTTTCCTATGTGTTTCTTAGGGCTTGGGCCTGATCTTTTCCCCACATTTCCAGAGCACCAGACACTTCCTATGATTCCAGGTGAACAACAGTCTTCTGAAAAATCCTTTTGTGGGGCATGGGGGATGGCTTGAACCTTTTTTCTTTTTTTTTTTTTTTTTTTTTGGTGTTAATCACATATTTCCCCCTGAGTTTTGACCTTAGATGACTATAAAAGAAAACTGAAGACTGCTATTAAAAGTCTGTGTTCTAGCTATGCACGGGTTTCTCACTGAAGCTCAAGGAAATCATACACTGAAGACAAAGGCCGTTACACATTTTCTGACAGAGAGAATATAGCCCTAGGGTTTGTTACACTATAACATCTGAAAAGAAAGGGGCTTCCAGCTACTTAAGGTTTGTTTCCGAGCTAGATGAAGCTGTGCAAGCTATAAATGACCAATAAAGTCTTTACAGCATAACTGCACTGGGAAGTCACTCCAGGTATGTCTGTGGACTCAGTTTTGTGTGTTTATCTGTATAAATGGCTTATAGAAATAAATGTCACATTCACTGGTAAAATGAGAGATACATGGAGCATGTATCGTGAATAATGCAAGCTTATCAGAGATAAAGGAACTGATGAATTATAGCTATTGTTTCCATATTTACTACTGCAAGCTCTAATTTTTTATCCTATGAACAACTAAACTGTGAAGGGATGGATTGATTTCTGATAAAACAAGAGCTGATAAAAGCCCTGGTGCAGAATGAAGTATATTTGGGTTGTTTATAGCATGCAATTAGTTTTTCTCCCTAATCTCCTGACCTTCACTGTTGCTACTAACTCAAGACTATCCTCTCCAATGAAGTGACACTGCAAAGGAAAATATTCACTTCTTCCTAGCAAAGGCGACATAGGACAAACCAACATGAAAATGGGTTTAAGCTACAGGTCTTCTGCCAAGCTACAGAAGTATAACTCCCTTGCTAGTTTTTCCTTTAAGGCAAAAGAGATTTAAAAGAACAATCTGAGAGTAGCTTCTGTGGTTTAATCTGAACTGGTCCATTTTGATGTAGTGGAAATCAAACAAACAACATACAGAAAATAAAATTATATGCTTAACCTTTAGGTAGTCATTGATTCAGAGAATGTTTGTTGGAAGGTTCCTCTGGAAGTCATAAGTCATCTAGATCAGCCTCTCCCCTGAAGCAAAATTACCAGCTATAGATCAGGCAAGGCATGACTTTGCCTTGTCAAGTCACGAAAACCTCCAAGACTGGAGATCCTACAGCCTCTCACTATTCCAGTGCTGCACTTATGACCTTTTTTATTAATTCTTCCCAAACATTTAATCTGCTGCAGTAAGGGTTCATTGCTCCTTTTGATGTTATTTTCTTATAATGGAAAGATTTTGGCTACATCAAATCATAAATTCCCTTCCACCAGTTGTAGGCTGCTATCAGATGACCTCTGCATCACACTGAACAAGCCTATCTCTCTCAACTTCTTCTTGAAGGTCATGTGCTCTACGCTCCTATCTCAGTAGCCTCTATTGGACACTCTTTCTCCTTACTTCTCTTGCAACGGAAGCCAAAACTGGACACAGTATCTTAGGTGCAGCCTCACAGGGGCTGAAAAATAATGTATAATAACTCCCTTTGATCTGCTGTCCAGGCTTTTCCTAACAGGCAGCGTGCACTTTGCCTTATTTGTGATGATTGCAATGCTGGCTTATATTTCGCTTGGTATTCACTGCCACTTCAAGACATTTACATCAGGGCTGCTACTCAGCTAGTCAGGTCCAGCCTGTATTTATGCATGAATTGGCTTTTATGCCCACATGCAGAATTTACTTCTTGAACTGCATAAGATGTCTGTTGACCAATCTTCAAGTTTCTTGAGGTCCATCAGGATTGATGTTTTGCTTTCCATCTTAATAATCTCTTACTTACTATCATACACAAATTGCATGCCTAGTATCCACGTTGCTGATGAAACTATTGAAGTGTACAGACCTCAACTCCATTTGTTCCTAGCTGCCAACCTATTGATTGCTACTGATTAGGTTGTCTTCCTCATTCAACAACAGGCCCATGTTTTGTCCAAACTTCCTTTTGCTACTAGCATACTTACTAAAATTACATTATCCTCTAAGTCTAGACCTCGATTTAGCTCCTCTTGAGCTTTGCCCTGCCTCCCTAAGTACCTAAGCAAACAAATCTTACATTTTTCCCAATCACTACAAGTGGGTTAGGCATGTGACATACTTTTTCTAAACTGTTTTCCCCATTATATCCCCATAATATCCCCATAATATCCCCAGTTCATTGGTCTTGATCCAAAGACCACCAAAAGACAAGCCTTTGATTTCACTGGAGCTGTACCATCAAGAAGCTTCTTCATACAGGATGCAATGTTCCCTCCTGTTCTTCTCTCCCCAAAGAAGCCTGTGCACGTGGTGACACATGCTGTCCCACTCAGTCTCTGTGACTGTGCTCACACTGTAGCCCTGCAACCAGTCATGACCTTGCAATTCTTCCTGACTGTTGCTCAAGCTCCATACACTAATGTAAAGACCCTAGAGGTAAGTCTCAGAATGCATTTGCCTCTGAGCATAGACTTGATTCATCAGCCATCAGACTCTGTCAAAGAAGTACTCTAGTTGTGCCAAAGCTAATCAAGAAACCGATCAAAGATCGGAGGCTTGATAGAGAAACACACTAAAGGAGAAACAAAAATCTGTTCATAACAGACAACTCCGATCATTCAGAAATAGTCATTGGCCCTGGGTAATGGCTAGTCTTGATCTTGCAGAGATGGCTGAGGCATGGGACATTTTTTTTCCTAACCTCCTTCCCCTTTCTCCTTAAGTCTCTGTGTGCCAAAACTTGAGAGCAGACTGCCTATCACTTGGATAAGCATAGACTTATCATTCAGTCACAGCATGCACCAGCCCTACCCTGTGTCTGGATTTCATTTGGTGACTCCACTCTGACAATGAATTCTACAGGTAGAATATACAGGGTGCAAAACAGGTGCTGCTTCTTTTGCTCTGTGTTTACTGGCCATTATATTCAGCTTCCTCATTGGTGTTTCTATTATTTCACCCTTTATTTCCTTTGGTACTCATGGATGACTTTTATCTGAGCCCTGTGATTTGCTGTACTTTAATTACAGGAACTGCTCCTTAGTATTCACTGTAGCATTATGTTTATCACTCTGGTATTTGCATACCTATCTGCCAAGGCCATTATGCTCCAAAACCTGAGTCCCTCCTCTTTCTCAATAACTCTTTTGGACATCTGTCCCATTGACAGTGCTCCATTCCAGCACATAATCGAAGCCACAGTATTCTCCGTAATATCTTTGTGTTTCTCTCCAGTTTCTTCACAAAATCTGTCAGGACAGGTGAGGTTTGCTCCAGTCCATGCTGTCTCAGACAAACTCTCTAACAACTGTTTCATAAATATTAACCTATTCACTTCAGTCCAATCCACCAAGCACACTGTAAAGAAGAACAAACTCTACAAGCATTCCTCATTCTTCTCAGACAAATTGTTCAGAATAGCTGCTTCTTAGCCACATAATCTGCAAATGCACCTGTATCCAAGGTCTGGTGGTTTGTGCTTTTCATCTCACCAAAGAAATAAATGAAAGTTTGCTTCACTCTAAACTGTTGTTGGCACCTGTTCAAAGGTGATCACGCAGCCCAGCTTAAGTAAGGACTGGTGAAGACTTACTAGAAACACGTCCATTTATACAAGCAAACAAATCCTTGAAGTAGTTTCTTCAAGAGCGGTTGTCATCACTGCTGTGGTTTGCAGACTGATTTAGATGCTATTTGTGGACTATTGACGTTCCTTTCTAAATTTCATGAATTTGTAAACACAGGAGCATGATCACCTTATTTAAATCAGGCAATCCTGAGTGGTACTTAGGTCAATTATTTCTTTTTAATGGGATCTCTGATAAAGGTATGCAAATCTCAACTTTCTCTGGGATCAGTTCCTCTACACTCAGTTGAGAAGAAAGCTTCAGCTTCTGTCCCATCCCATGGTGCATCAAAATGTACCAATATGGAGAAAATGCCTCACAAACTTACACTATTTTTATAAGTAACTTCTCTTAGCATCTGCTTTTGATTGACAGAGTTATTGACACAAACAAGACACTGTGCTAGATGATTTGGTCTGATCTAGCAGGACTAATTTCATCTTCTTATGTTCTTGCCTTCATGACTCGAAGTAGAGTATAAAAGGGTAATGCAAGGGCCCTATCTGCTACAAACACTCTGTCTTACTGCGGTCTGCTGCTTGCAACCTACGGGGTTGTGCTCTACTTCCTAGGTAATCCGGTTGCTCTCCGTAGAATTGTGATTTTATAAGGAAAAAAAATATATCTGTGAATAAGAAGCCATATTTACTCCTGTCTGTGTTAAAGGTGACTAAGGCCACAGTAGGAGAAAAGCTGCAGAATAGGGGAGAGTGGCTGCGTTGACAGAAAATGGCATACATTATTCTTATATCCATAGATATGGAGGGAGCTAGGGAAGAGGCTGAAAAGCAGTGCCTTTTGGTAAAAGGGTGCTGTCAGTATGATCAACAGCTGTAGTGACAACCCAGGCTCTTGTGGACTTCTAGCAACAAATACAAACTTTCTCCATTCAGAGAAATTCCCCTGGGCATAGAAGGTCTTAAAATATGCATTTTTTATATTTCTCTGTGCCTGTTGTGTTGAAATAACCAGTAGCCCTTCTAATTTTGTGGTAGCAAGGCTTTGGTACTACTGTTAAGGTTGGTACTTCTGTTAAGGAAGATAATACTTCAGGTATAGTATTTTATTGAATTCAGGTAAATTCTTTTTCTTAATATTCAGATATATTTTTGGAAAATGGGACTATTTGTGAAACATAAAAATGCAAGCCAATTTCTTCCCCCATTAACTTGAGAGGTGGCTGGCAATCTTCAGGTTTTCTTATTTAATATAACACTGATTTATTGCTTTATGGAATGTTTATGTTCTTACAGTTTTCCCCTATGGATATCTCTAACCCATACCACAAAGTTTGCTTGTTTTTTTCACTGTGTTCAGGATTGTCCTTTTATAGCAGAAATAGCAAGCATTATTTGTGTGCTGGAGTAGCTCATGCTTTATAGTGGTTTAGGGTAACGTGGAGTGAAGGTGGCCCAACTATAAAAGCATTCAGTTTATCTGCTACAAGGTAGTCTATCATATAGTATGTTGCATTGTCAGCAATATTATTGCTTCATGCACTGAGCTGACTGTGCCTACCCATTCTAGCAAAACATTTAAATACCTATACAAAACCTGGTATGTTTTTGTATATTAACATGCCCTCTACACCTACAAAACCTTAATGTTCTTTGATGTATTCTCTTAAAATACCTGTGAAATGCTTACTGAATTTTAGAAACATTAGATCAACAACCCAATGACCTATGTTTACCTACTGAACTCAACAGGAACAGCTACTGAACAGATACAGGCACTATGAAAAGTTTGCACTATGCTCATAATAGGTGACCAAGTAAACCTGTACAAGTTTCCAACAGTCTCTACACACTTTCTTTTGTATCGTCTACCTGGAGCAAGACCTCTGTATATGCTACTGAACAGCTGACGCAGCTGAAGAATTGGATTTGATTTGAGCTGGTGACCATTGCCTGTGAGCATTCACCTGGGGTCAGTTTCTGAAAAGAAATAACATACACTTTCCCAGACTTGGATGTTCCTAAGGATTCGCATCACTGCTTTCCTCTTTCGCTGTCTGACTGAAGGATATTAGTAGTATGCTGTGGAGGAAACGTTTCTTACCTCTGACAGGAAATGTTTCTTACCTCTGTATTCCTCAGTAGATACATAAAAGGGTCCCAGCTCCAGCTGCCACCTTCTTTAAGTACAAAATCCTCAGGGAAGAAAATCCTTTTTTTTTTAGTCTTTTTAACAAAGAAACAGTCAACCGATAGCTGATAAACACACACAGTGGGCAAGCAGCTGGCTCAGCATACCAAGACTCTTGCCACAGTAGTAGCATAGGTTTAAAATGTGCAAGGGTATATTTATTCACTCTGGCTATGAAGAAATGAGTAAAAGTAACAGAGACTCATTTTGTGCCTGGTAGGCTGGTATCTTTTTTGCTGCTGTCTATTATTGACTAGATCACATTGACTGTGATGCTTCAAACACTGTAATTCATCAGACAGATGCTGACTAGCTACTTGGTCATTGTTTATTTATGAGCAGGGAAAGATTTCCAAAGGTGTTCAGATAATTTAGAACTCAGCAATCAATACATATATATATTTTTAGGTTATAAAATAATAAACCTAAGTTAAATTATATTTTGTTGTATGAGACAGAAAAAAAATGAACCCTCAAGGGGCAAACAAACTGTTGTTACTGAAGGAATTATCCATTCAGGATGGACTCAGCTGCCTAACTCCTCATTAACTATTTATCAGTTCCTTGGAAGGAAAAATCTACTATACAGTGAATTCCCATCAATATTTAATATAGCAGTGCCTGGAGCGCTGGACTGAGTTTCTCACTTGTGCAGACAGCATAAGCAAAGTGTATACTGCCACATCTCTTAATGGGGGAAATCTCAGATAAATCCCAAGGCTTCTTTCTTTTGTTATGGTTTACTTTATATACTTCTCAGAATTGTTAATGACCTGTTGCTGAGCATTTCTGCAGGGTTCATGCCAGTCTTTTTCTTTCATAAACAGCAAGTGCACTTATTGATCATCAAGCAGTTTCATCTGAAAGCCAAAAATACACCATATTGACTTAATGCTACCATCTTCTGGTTTGGAAAGTACCTTTGCTACCCTCGCTAGTCCATTTGTTTGTTTTTTTTTTCTGTGATAAAACTACCATATCCGAGATCTTTTTGTTTTACTGCCCTAGTTTTAGTCCCTGATATAGAAAACACACATTATAAAAATAATTGGGCAGTCTTCATTAATATAATTTTCTTTCAGAATCATCCATCACAGTCAGAAAACTTCACCAGAAGCTTGCCAGATCTTTTGTTATTTCTATACTGTCTGCCTGCCTGTCCAGTTCCTAATTATAGATATTCTGCCATCTCAGTTAAATTTACAGTTGCCAGATTACAGCTAAATTGGTTTTCATCACATTTTTAGCCAAGCCTCGGTTCTAAAACTCTTCCATTTTTCACTGTCCAAAGCCAGTTTCTGACCTAGTGTGACACTGCAGCTGGGACAAAGGAACTTACTAGTGTTTCACTCTTACAGTGTCATATCTGTCTAACCTGTCCTGAAACAGAAGTGTTGGAACTTGTTTTGCACTGCTGTGTGGCAGAAGGCTGTCATGACATTTGTGAAGTGGAAACTTCATGAAGTAAGATGCTTCCTAGTGAAGAACACTAAACGACCTCGGTCTCAGTACGCACAGCTATCCCCAACAAAGGTAGTGGGTTTCTTTACAACCTCAAAGCAGCAGAGACTGTCATGAATTGGCCACAGATGGAAGAGAAAGAGTCAAATGTGAAATCTCTAAAAGATTAATAAATTAACTCAAATACTATTTTTAATGTTACGCAAACTGCCTATTATTTTCTTATTTACTTTATCACCCTGTTTGCTGCAACCTAACGACTCTGCTTGGAACTGTCTGCAGAAATACTGTGCTCTGAGCTGAAGATAACGAAAATATTCTTCCCTACAGACTTGTACACAGTAGCCTATACATTCCCACTTGGGAATTAAGTAATCTCCATTACCTATCTGCCACAGCAGGCAATGAGGCAACAGACCTAAAGAAAAAAAGAAGTGATTTGCCTATTCTCAAAGCTATCTGTTGTACACAATAATCTGCAAAAACCTTAGCATCCAGTGGTGATGTGATATGAATTTGGCCCTTTTGATTTGATTTCCCTTACAAACTCAAAATGTTTTGTCTTTAATTCTTTTTCTCTGGCTGCTCATATGGCTCCATGATGATCACAAATTCTCTCCTTGTTTCATTTTGCAGCCATTTGGGAACACAGTGGCAACATGCCATGAATATTGAGCTCATTCTACTTCATTCAACTTACTCGACTGTCCCACTTCATCCTTTAGTCTCCTCAAGATTTATTAGAAAGTTTTATCTTACGTAGAGCCCAGGTCTTCTGCCAGATGTACACAGAAGCTCTTAATACTCAAAGCAATCTGTCTGTCAGAGGAGTTGTCTATGACCTTTTTACAGTGTTGTTGACCTGTTAATCTAGAGCTCTCACAATGCAGAATTCATCGTATTTCTGGTAGGAGATTCCCCAAGAGCACATGGTTTGACAAAGATGGCGAGAATTAGTAGAACACATAAACAACTTTTAGGCTACCATTAGAAATAATGTTATCTTACAAAATTTAAAAAAAATTAATTATGGTATTTACCAATTCCTATATTTTATTTACAGATGAGGGACTTGACTCAGAAAGCTAGTAATGTCTGCATTGCTTTTGGCATAGTTTTCTTTGGGGACAATACGGTGCATATCCAGCAGGTAAACTGCGCCCTCAGATGATCATGTTGTATTTTATAAATTTGAGTTGTTGGCTGGAGAATCCTGGATCCATAAACTTGTGAAAAGACAGTCAAATGTAGACAGCAGGAAATAATTTGAGCGTATTATCACCAATGTCCACTTCTACTGTAAGTCTTCTATCCACTTGCATCCCTACTTGCTAACTATGGTTTATAAACCAGACTTTACATTTATGTATACCAGTCTGCCTACTTCACAAATGCACTTGAGTATTAGTGAAACATAAGTAATTGTCTATGAAATGCTAGTTATGATACAGATTGAACATTTGCTCATCTTCCTGTCTTTCCCTCAGATAGTGAATTACAATGTGCTGAACAATTAGTTTTCATGCACAGCTCATTAATTGGAAGAAATTTGAAATTGTCCTGGCTCTGTCATTTTAGATAAACTATTCTTCACTGGTTTTTGGGCTTGATTAACACCATGAGTTTCCAGTGAGTACTCCACCTCTTAAGAAACTGGTAGGACATTTCAGAATGGAAGTTTTGTCTTGGAATGAATCCTCAGAAATAGGCAGCCTGTAGGCAGAAGCGTGAGAAGGAGCGGGAGTGATGGGACACCTTTCTTTGAAACTGTACTGCATCTGAGGGATGGGAAAGGAAGAAAAGACTTGTAACATGGTTTAAATGATGAAGAGTGGCTACAGTTTCCACCACCTGTCTCCCACATCTGGTGTGTTCAGCTGGGAACTAGAGAAAACCTACACAATGTGCTACAGGAGGAGGATGGGAAGCAGCAGTGGAAAGGGAGGGTCCTCTTTAATTTGAGAGGATTCTTGCTTTTTTGTGTTCATTCATGACTTATTCTGTGTGCAAGAATACAGCTTTTTAGCATATATTCACTTAAATGTAAATACTTAGATACATGTATAAACATATTCACTTTATAACAACAAGGTTATAACCTCACTATGATAGCAACTATGCCTAGCTGTGTTTGTGTACCACTAATTCACTCAGGCATTACATATATGTGGTCTGCTCAAGTCAAGTGCTTCAAGTCAAATGTAATAACAGTATTACATCAGAGTTTGGTGGAATAACTCATTTAGCCTATTCATGCATTTGTAAAGCTATTAGAATAATTCAGAGCCAAGCATGCTTCCCAGAGGAATACTGGTGTCTTAGATCGGTATTTACTTTGAGATCTCTGCCTGAAATGAGTTAAAATAAACCTTAGCTATGTTTTAGGCATATCAGTCTTGGTTCATTCATCTCTGTTGTTTAAGGTAATTTTAGAAAAAGGGCCATAATCCATCTAAGGAATGTATTTCTTACAAAAGGCTTCTGGATTAAAACACTTCTCAAGTTTGACTGACACTAGTTAGTGGCCCTAGTGATGTTCCTATTACATTAAGAACATAAGAACAGCTGCACCAGGTCAGACAAATGGTTTGTCAAGTCCAATGTCCTGTCATGAGAGTGTCATTAGGGAAACAGGAAAAAAAGCTGCAGGAAAGGATAAGCATAAAAAAATTCTGGATGGCAAATCCACTCCGACTTCACTGCTAGAAGTACTTAGTCTAATGTATAGATCTCAACTGTATTTTTATTATGCTATCTACTTCTTCAGAATGGTGTGATATGTGTATAACAACCCGTGCCATCCTTGCTGCTTTCATTCCTGATGACCTCACTAGTGCATTAGCTAAAGTGCATGTATCTTAACATAATTGTTTTCATCTCTCTGTGGAAATAACTGCAAAATGGCTAAGGGTCAGGTCACTGTCAACTGTAACTGATCAACAAGCCCCCACAATGGAAGAAGGCTCAGAGGAGATGGACAAAGCTATGTCCTCATGAAGCTCAGAGAAGAACACAAGGAGTGGCCAGAGATATTGTAAAGAAAGCTGAATTTACCCCAATACAAAGGGGACATATGGGTGTTTAAGATCAATGGCGCTCTCAGTTAAGTGTATCAACTATAAATGGCCTTCCCTGAGTTAATCAAAAAGCCAGACCTCAGCCAGACCAGCATGGGGGTAAGTGTACAAGTGGCTCAGCCCAAAATAGAGTATAAAACCTGAGCAACTAAAAAAATTAACTTTGAAGAGAGCAGTAGGCTTTAGGTGGCTTTAATCCATATGTTGTTGTAGCACTCCGTTGAATCAAAATCCCATGTAACGTCAAATATCTTAAAATAAGTAAATTTGGTATTAAAAAATGAAAACTGTTTTTGTGTGGAATATCTAAAAGAACCTGGTCAGAGAGAACTGAATTCTAACTAATTGACCTAGTCCAGTAAAGCAGAGGCAAAAGTTGATGAAAATTTTCATCATTTTCCTTTGAAACATCCTCTAATTGAATTCAAACACATGCATTGCAAGATTGTAAATTCCATGAAGGAAGAGCAATTGTTTATGGACACAGCTAGAAAGGATGGCATAAGATTAAAGTATGAGGAAATATAGTTTGAATGTTAGAATAAAAATCTTCGTGGTTAGATTTCCAACATTATGGCATAGCTTCTGAAGATAAGGTGAAGACTCAGTGCTTGGCATTTGAATCTCCACTGGCAGAATCACTAGGGACTACACCAGAGGAAGTTTGTCTATCTCTTTTTTCTATAGCATGTAATTTGTTTTAAATCCACTGTATATGCTTACAATACTGCTTCTTTCTAACTGTAATAAGAGTCATTGGTTTTCTTGTCACTGATGTCTTTACCATTATCTTAAAAACAAGACAAAGAAAGTCACAAATATAACTGATGTTATTAAACGGGAAATACATCTATTATCAGATGGAAAAATCAGGCTACAGTGATCTAACTAATGTAGAATAAAAAGAAATTAATAAAATGCAGTTTATTCATTGTTCAGATGAGTATAAAGATGGAGGCCCCAGAGGAATGGAGCAAGGCAACAGTGTTCTTCAGTATTGTTGTTCTAGTTGGTTTGAAAGAAAGCAAAATGCAAGAAAGGACCAGAGCAAAGAAATGTGGGGAAGCAAAAAAAAAGGTTGTGCAAAATAAATTATTGCAAGATGCAGTTATTGCCTGGGGATCACAGAAGCGTTAAAGCATTTAAAACTATAAAAATATGGTGCATAGAAAGGCTACTGACTGATACCTTTCGTCTTCCAAAAATTTAAATGTATCCCTGTCATAGGGGAATACATACATATTTACCTGCTGCTCCCTGTGAAGAAAGAATCTGATATTCTGACGTATGATCCTTTAGTGAATTAAAATGTAGCAAAGCATTCATTTATGCTAATCTTATTTAATGTACAAGCAACAGAATAGGGTAAAGAAAATATTGGTCATTTTGGCAGACCAATAGGCAAAAAGGCTTCTTTAAAAGCAACTGCTTTTCTCTTTAGGGTGAATAATCAAGTGCTTATGAGCCTTTTTATATATTTGATTCAACTTTATTCATGGAGTTAATGCAATAGGCAGAGGTATAGGTACAGAAATATTTATCTGTGAGAAGCAAGAGGATCTGTTACCTTTATGTGGCTTGCCGAGTCCATATGCATCCAGTTCTACTATCCACACTAAAAAATGCTGAAAATTATGAAATTGTTCTGTGAAGGACTACAGAAATTAATGGAAAATTGAAAAGCAGGTTATTATCGAGCTCCTAGAGTCAGTCAGAAGGAAACATAAGCATCAACTAGAAGAGAAGATACAGGATGATAGCAGAGCGCTTATACATAGTAGACAAAAGCTAGATGAAACCAAAAGGATAAAAGCTGTAGTCCAGCAAATTTGATCCAGTTGTGTAACAACTAGTTTTATAGTATCGCCAGGTTATAGCTGTCCAGGGATATCAGATTGTCCATCCCTCAAATTTTTTAAATCCAAGACTACACTTGATTTGAGGAGAGAGACTCTTCAGCAATCACACAGGCCAAATGCAGCGAATTCATAGGGACTCTAATATTTAAGATCAGATGAATTATTACAATAGTCCTGTCTGGCATTTAAAATTCTGAGCCTAAGAGTAATATTTTTATTTTTTTTTAATTTAGTGCCTTTCATCCAAGGGATTTTAAGTGCTTAACAAACACTAATTAATTAATCCCCTCAACACTTGTGAAAAGTAGGTAATTATTACTAAATCTGCTTTGCAGATATGTAAGCTGTGGATCAGAGAGGTTAAATGATTTGTCAAAGGTTGTGCAACCAGCAAATATCAGATCTGGACTGCTGGAAAATCTAGGCTGTGAGTACTCTTATAACTATGATAATTGTATTATATTCTAGGTAGAACAACATCAATCTTTTAATTTCTTAGCAGTCAGCTGGTGTTAACTAAGCATTTGCAATGGTAAAGAAACAGATCTGAACAGAGCAGGTGAGGGACTGGAGTGCTGATCTGCCAAGCTGAGAGGTTAGTGAAAAGATACAAATGAGAGAATACAATTTATTGGTAAAAAACAAAACAAGCTGTTGATATTAATAAAGTTTGGGGTGCAGTGCTTTTTCTTTGTCTAAAAAGGATGGTGGAACACATTTGTAAAGACTTTAAAAGGCACTATTTACTGAAGCTACTCACCACTGACAGCATGCTCTGACTTTCCCCTCACTATCTGATTAAATACAGCTTGGTGCTGCCTGGTATCAGCATGCAGGCTGTTCATAAATCCTGGCCTGGATTATTCTACATTAAACTGGACAAAAGCCTGATTTCACTGAAGTCAGTAGTAAAACTGTTCCAGACTTCAGTCTTTTAATTTGTGTCACTCCAAGCTCAGTCCAAATTAGAGTTTTCACTGCTATTACATTTTATTTCTCCTCTTATGCTTGCCTGGGGAGCAATTTCTCCTTCTTGTTTGCAACATCCTATTAAATTGGCCCACAGAGAATGTGTGAAAATGGAATGAAAGCTCTAAGGCATACTTTTCACAGTGTTTTCTTTGCAGCATTCTTCCTGAGTTGAGGAGTTTGGTCCTAGCACAGTTCCCAATAGATAAGTATTTCGGGTACTGCTGGAGAATGAAGCCAGTACAGAAATATTCCATAGTCTGGTTTCTTAATGGGGTGGCGCCTACACAAACCGTGATACCATTAGGCAAGTCTTCCTGTCAACAATTCAAGAACAGCTGAGGAAAGCACACAAAAAGAAACTGTAGGTTTCGGGACTACAATGTCATAATGTTGTATTTGTGGGTAACAAGCTGCTGACCTAGCAATGATCTGTAATCCACAGCCATCCCTAACTTCAGGGACCTACAAAAAAGTCACAGGAACAGGCTTGAAGCAGATGCTCCTAGAAAAGTACCAAACTCAAATGCCTTGGATCACCCAGCTAAGAAAGGAGAAGACAAAATTCTATGTTCTTTTGTAAAATATATCTAAATTGCTGAGTACCTAAGCCTGGCACTTTATAATTCTTGTTTCTGTAAGGCCACTCATGCTTCAGGGTGGATTGTCAGTGTCTAGTGGTGATTCTTGGAAATACAAGAATACAACAGGGGAAAGGATCTCCGAGGACTGAGACCATGAATTCAGTGCCTTGCTATGTAGGGAACCTATTACTGCTTGAATAACCATGGACTAGTTCATCACTGCTAGATTGTTATGACTTCTATGCCTGCTTGAATCATCTCCTGTTTGCATATAATGTCAAGTAAAAATGCTAATGTAAGACTGAATGTAATGCATTATTTCATTACTACTCACATTCAGCCTCATATATTTCCCTTGTTTACAACGAACTACATTTTCCACATATTCTCCTGCACACTTCTTGACTAAGCAAGATCTGTCTTCATACCTGCAGAATGCAACAAATCAGATAATTTTCTTTTATACTTTGGAGTGAAATTTGCAAGCTTCTAAAATCCATTAATATACATACCTTTTTTTCTGTTAGCTGCAAATAAAACACAATTATGTTAGAAGATCTGGCACAGTATTCTGAGATTTAACACCATTTAGTTACATATTGCAGATATTCTGTTTGGTGCTGTTAGGTTACTTAACTGTGAGTGAAATCCAGATCTCACTGAAGTCCAGGAGGAATTTTGCCTCTGTCTTTCTAAGCAGACCAAATAAAAAAATCCAACTGTAAAAGATCTAGGCCCATACACATGACTAAGAAGTTATTGGCAAGCAAGGCTGAATACTTTCAAGCAATTGTTATGCATATGCAGTACAAACAATAGTATATTGTGTATGTGGAAACTTTGTGCAAGTCTGAGACCTTTACTGCTTCTGTATCTTTTGATGTTAAACTGCCACTTCTTTTAAACTGCATGCTACCAAATTACAGCCAGGTCTTATAAATCAGTAACAAAAGCAAAGAGAAGCTAGAGAATATTAGGGTAATGGAAGTACAACTATAGCTGTCAAATGTAGCTCAACTTGCTTTTTAAGTGCAGTTGCTTAAATGAGTATAAGAAAAACAGATAAATACAGTAGGTGAGGAAAAGAGGAAAGGACAGTAAAACTATCTTAGAAAAATAATACAAAAAAGCTTCCATTTTTTTCAGTTCTCTAAAGAGTTGACATGCAGGGTACTGTTCTTTTTCAATCTTTTTTCTTTTTAAATGCTTCCAAATAGCTTTAATATATTCCATCTATGCTTACAGAAAATAATGAACTGACGAGTATATGATACTTTGAAGGGATTAACTGACTGCTGCGGAACAAACCAGATCAACTGCAAACTAACGCAAAAACTTAGTGAACTTATTATTTCTAACCCCTTTCCAACAGAACAGCAATAGTCAAAATTAAGGAGTCTTTCTTTGAAAATTGTAGTTATTTTGATAAACAGTGCTGTCAAACCAACAAACGTGAATGCCACAAACTCTAGATCATTCACTTTCATGTAAGGTTTACAAGGTTTCTTGTGAGAATACTTCATAGTTAAAGTATGTCTTCCCTAGGGGATCACACAAGCATTTAATTTTCATTTTGGCATGGGGCCCATTGTGTTTATGAGGTTCTTTGGAGAAGTGGAATTGATGACCACAAAGGAAAAAATGAGAGTTACTTATTTTAAACCATGATTATAACCTTTCAAGATTTTCAGAAAAAATATGCTTTCTTCCAGATATATATGTATAAAAAGTGACTTTGTTGCAAAAAAGCTTTAAAGTTCCCTATTTAGCCTACCAATATAAACAGTCATATATATGACCCCTTATATCCTATAGGGTTATTTATTGTGCTATAATGATATCCTTTGCTGTTTTGCCCAGTTACAGTAAATTCCACGTACTACACTTTCTTGATCTACAATGCACAGTATTTTTGTTGGCAAGCATAAGTTTGCAGGTAAAACTTCAACTTAGTTGAAAATGCTTTCATTTTTCACATAAGCTTTTCAATTATTAATGAAAATTTATCATACATTTTACTAATCTTGATTTCTTGTCTATCACATATTTAAATTTACACTACAGGTACAAGAATCCCCTAAGTCCTAAAGTCTACGCAGTGGAGCATGATCTTACAGGTACAAGCCATACAAGAGAAATCCTGCTGTGGCAGGTCTTCATGATATTGGCGGGGCTGTGCTAAGTGTGTTGCTATAGCTTTTCTCATAAATGACTTGCAAGTCACTCTTTCTGATGATCTGCATGGATTCTGGGCACAATCAGTTGTGTTTTCTAACAATACATTGATTTTCTTTTACTGTAACTCGTGGAAGATTTAGGTGCTGTAGGCCTAGTCCTGTTGAATTCAATCCCGTAAAACTATAGGCATCCTTTACTGCACCATAGATAATGAGAAATGAATATGCTCAGTGTGTGACAGTCTCACTCAGTGCCTTCCAGGAGCAGGAAGTTTAACTGAGCATTACAATACAGCAGTTGCAACATTAGTCGTGCACTGTGTTTGAATAAAGAACATCCATTCTGCTGCTTATTAGGTCATGTAGACAAATGCAGAATTTAACCTCAGGGGTCTGTTAAATGGGAAGATGTGGTGATAAATTATGTGGCAAATTCCTTCTAATAGAGTTCTGATATTCAAATACATGTTAAAGGACTGCCAAACTGGTCAAATCCTAGGTAACTTAGTAATAAAAAGCCCCACTGTGATTGTTGCCTTCAGACATCGAGTGTCACATTCTGGTTTGATTTGTCTGGTTTTTTGTTCCTTTTCCCTTTTTTCTTTTTTTTTTCCCCTCCCTGTGAAATAAGGTTTAATAGTTACACAAAATTAATTGTTACTCCTATTTCTTTGCTCAGAGAAGATGCGGCAACATTTGCACAACAGAAAACATCAATTGTCACTCAAAATGAAAACCTTTTTACTGTCATAAGTAATTGCAGAACTGTTGATTTCAGCAGCAGCCTTCAGAGTAACATGATTTTCCACTCTGTTTCTGCCATATGCCTGTTGACAAAGGATTTCAGAAGTATAAAACAACTACTGTTTGTTTTCTTTTGATTATGCTAAATGCTGCAATGCAAAGAACACACAGTGGATTTTTCAAGATATTAATAATCCCTTCTAATTAAGAAATCTCTTGTGAATTCTTTTCATGATCATATTTCCACCTTTTTATGATTTATCAGTAATTGCTCAATTCTTGACTTTGGCATTTCCCCTCCACAATTGTAAGATAGTCTTACATTTCAGAACTGTTCTTTAGTCAACTGTTAGCTAGATCCCACTATCTCCAAAGTGGTTTCTTCACTTTGAAATGTAAGTTTGATATAATTAGTTCTGAGAACACCTTTCCAATGTCAAATATAAGATGCATGCCTTCGGAGTGTGTATGGCAAAGGTCCAAAATGAAGGACAGTAAAAGCAAACGATTGCCAAAAAGATGTGAAATTAATTTCTTAACTGTACAAGTCTTCTACAGCTTCAATTTCAAAAAGTAATATTTTCATGAACAATTTTCATTAAGCACTGCAAAATCTGTATAAAAGCTAAGCTGAAATGGAACATGTAAAAAAAATCATAATGAAACAAGAGGGATCACGAGTGCCAAAAGAGTACTTTCTCTCATCTAAGTTTCTGACATTTTAATCGAAGAAAATAAAGTTCTCATATTTTCTTCTCTAATGGTACAATGCTTTGCAAGGTTATGGCACAGCTGATGATAAGGAGAATAATATTCACTTAGAACTGGCAGAAAGCAGACACTGCCTTTCAAACTTTTGCAACGTTTTCATAAATTCATTCTTCACTATATCCACATGACAGTTTCACTGACAACGAGACTATAATCAAAGTCTTGCTAAGCAGGCTTAAAAAATTTTAACCTTATTCCTTTTCTGCTTCTGGCTTCCCATGACCATTCTCAGACTGGCATTTGTCAAGCTGACGTCTGTTTTGTTGGCATAGATCACACATGGCAGCTAATTCTGCTGTGTTTTTGTTTGGCTGAGCCTAATCTATTGGAATTCAAGAGTCAGCCAAACTCACTATACCGTATGCAGTGGAAAAAGCTGCATACAAAATCTACAACAGAAGTGCTATGTTAGCGGACCTCTCTGATTTAGGAATAAAGAGGGTTAAGAAAATGTTCTCCTAGTCCCTTCTCTCATGCCTTTGTCCTGAAAGTTGTGGCTTAGTTGCTTTCCAAAATGCCTCTGATAACTCTCCTCTTTCTTTTTCTTGTGTGTATTGGAATTGACACAAACACAGAATTGCAAATGCCCAGTATCCAGTCATGAATGTGAGATCTGCTATTTAAAAAAAACACTTCGGGTTCACTCTTCAAATTCTACTCTGCAAACTGTGCAGAAGCATACTTTTTAAGTGAGAGGGTGGATTTTCTCTTAGTCACATGATTCTAAGAATGGGCTTTTCCGTGAAAAACACTAATGTAGTACAAACAGTATAAAGACACTGCAAGTTATCTTCCGCATTGCCTGAAGTAAATGTGTCTTCAGCGTTTCATCACTGAAACCTCTGAGATTTCTTTTCTTCAAACAAGACCTTTCCAGGTGCATAGCTGCACACAGACTTCTCCAGAATTTGCTTGCTAATTAATTGTAATAATATACATCAGCCTTGTTTCTATTTGCTCTTTTAGCCAGATAAGATTTTCTCCACAACACAAAGAACCTTGTTTCATTGCTGCAGTACCAGTGTAACCAAAGCAAACAGCACTGGTGAGAAGCTACACCCAGCATACACTGAAGTAACCCCTACGTCACACCAAGAGTTGTCTTGAAGACCACCATCTGTATAGACCATGTGCCACCTGTGGCACGTAACAACTCACTGTGAGGCCTGTTGCTTTTGTTGAGAAAGTAGCTTCTCTGCAAATGGCTCTCCAGCATGTAATGCACACAACGCTTGCATTAGCAAAGGAGCTCTGAAGCTTCCTAAATGGAAAGACTACCTTGTGCCCTTTAGTTAGCTTTGCATACAAACTTCTTAGAGCTGTCTTTTGACTATAAAACTCTACCTATTACTTGTGCTGCCTATCAGGGCAAGTGCCTCCAGTGCTAAGAGAGCAGAGCTGTAACATGATCTGTAATAACCTACTTTGCAGCTCTTTGTTGTTTGGGTTTTTTTCCCTGTTGATTCGTTTTCACTAATGTGAGTAATGTTAGTTGATGGGTGGTGCTGTGTGAGGAAGGAACGGTGTCAAAGTCTAAGACTTTGGTATGCACTGGAAGATATGCACAAGCAAGCGCAGCATTTTGCAATGGATAGGAATGGTTTATGATTTTACGGCTTATGATTCATATATGAAATGGGCAGCAAGAGTAATGGTTGCAGTTTTGCAAACTTAAATTGAACATGATCCTGAATGTTGATTAAATTCTGAAAAGTGTTAAAGGATATCTTGGGATTTTTTTTACTCTTGTAGAGTGTTTTATTAATAACTAAAATTAATAATCATGTTTACTACGTAGGGCTTGAAGGCAATCAAGTGGAGAGTTTCCATCATGTTTCCAGATGATAACAGTAGTCCACCCCCGCCTTGATCTTCTAACTTGTTTTTCTTCACTTATCTGAACATAGACAGAAAAAAAACCCTGCTAGCTGTCTGTCCCATGCAACAAGACTTAAACAAGCAACAAAATAAAGACAGCATGCCCAAAACCAAGATCAATGATTTGTCTACTAAACAACGTATTTCTAGAAAAACAAGAACCACATACCCGCAAACACCTATTTCTTGTCATGCGTTATTTTGAATTCAGTATTCAGTTTTACCCGCACGTGTACCTCTCTTGGTTTTCTGGGTTTTTTTGTTTGTCTGTTGGGTTTTTTTTTTAATCTCTTTCTGCCTGTTGTGAAAAGACTGCTTAAAAACATGATTCCTAAGCAAACACTGGTGCTCTAGACCAGCAGCTGCAGTTATTCAGTGCAGCGAAAACATCCTGAAAAGCTAACTTTCATCAAGTGGACTTTGGAAAAACGCTGTCTCAGCACAGGCATTTAAAAAACATACAACATAAAATATCATTTAAAAATATCCCAAGGTCAAATGGGATTATTATTTACCTTAACTGGTTTCAATCCTGCCACGTCATCACAGGAGATACACAGATGCTGGAGTGAGAGCCAACTCGTGTAACGTAATCTGTACGACACATATAGTGTATCTGCTGCTCAATAGGGAGCTTTTTGCAGGAGTGAACAGGAATCTTCGGGATAGCTATATTCATATTGTTCACCATACCTGATTGGTTTTTTTGTCTTATACCATAGTTTCACAGTACAATACTTAATCTTTCTTGCACCTACGAGCTTTAACTACTTTTTTCTACAGTGATAATACCAAAATTGGAGGTTTTGTAAGATACTGGCTCTGTAATAAATTATGATTGAGCAATAGCTTTCAAAAGTCTTTTTAAAAGATCTTTAAATTAATGTCTTCAATTTGGAGACTGTGGAAGAGCTGAAGTGAATGGCAAAAAGGAAAGCTATAAGTTTATCCTAGGGCCATGGATTCCCTTTGGCTTTGGCTTTATCCCTGGGCTATTTCCGTTATTCTTATTGACTCAACATGAATGACGAATCAGTGCAATGGGATTTACTTTTTATAAAGCCAGAAACTGTACATAGGATCTTGAGTGGGTAGAAACATATGTTTTTCTTTGGAGTTTCAAAATTACAGTATTTAAAATATTTTAACTTCACATAGGCATAAATTTAGAGCTCTTTAAAATGTGTCAACAAACAAATTCCTCATAATTAGCTATTTAGCAAACATCAACAAAAGTATTTGTAAAGACAAACACACACAAATTTGAATGGCAACACACTATATCTAAGTTATTACATATATATGTGGAGGGAACATTACACTGAACTTCAAAGTGGATTTTTATATTGTCTCAAGGGGTAGGTAAGTACCCTGCTTCCATTTATGTTTTTGAAAATCTCCTCCCTTGTAATTCTTTTTATTGCAAACTTAAAAAAAAAAAAAAAAAAGACAATGTGAAGCCAACAAATCTTTTGTTTTCCTCTCAAAGATTTCCTCAATATATTAAACTTCTAAAGTTTCCAGACTAACATCCAAATAGTTATGTGCTGAAGAGGTTTTGCCTAGTTCTTGACTTGAATCTCTTTTGACTGCTCAGCCAGACATGCAGATTTTGAACTGACAAATTGAAATGGAAGCAAAGCTGATAACTGTAGCTAATTTTCATTAAAAAAAAATAGCAAATTCTTTAGAACCATATGCAAAAAGAAATATATATAACTTCTGGACACAATAACAAGCCTGAAAATGTCTCTGGATAATATTTCCCCTCCCTGCCCCCCGCCAAGTTGCCCTGAATTTATTACTGTATTTTGTTTAGGTCATTTTCGTTTTGGTTTTCTTGGTTTTTTTTTTTTTTTTGGCGTTGTTGGGTTAGATTGGTTTTTTTTTAAGAGGATCTCAAAGTTACTCCTTTGAATGTCTGAAAACATGAAGTTATTGAGCCTCAGTACATCACAGTAAAGTAAGCATATATGTTTTCTCTGGTTGGTAGAGTGGAAAATGATGGTTAGAGAAGCAAGGGAGTTGCCAGACAGTTTAATAAAAAGAATATCAAGAATCTTCATTTAACTCCTCTGTTCTAGCCAGCTGAAAATACTCACACACACTCAAGTAAATACTGGGTCAGGTTTGTCTGCAGCTATTTTGTTCTGTTTTCTTCCATAAGATTATTTCTTTCTCTCAGGAAAAAAAAAGTAAAAAAAAATTCCATGTATGCCGTACACACACAGAGTCTCTTGCAGGTAAATGTATCTGAGAGGGAAAAAATACCTCTAAGTCAGAGAAATTACCCAGAAAGAAAGCTCTTATCTTACTCGAGAATATTTGCAATCAAACGATGAATACACTTCCCTATAAAGAATTCGGTGATTCTCTCTAACGGTATTATTTATGCCTTTGGTACCTACTCCTCTCATATGGAAATTAGTCTAAGATTTTGTTCTGTATTTCTCTGACAGCCTACAGTATCAGGGATTACAGTAAAAGATGAGAGAATTTGTAATGATTAACCATTCTATTGAGTTATTAATTTGCAAAACCTGAAGCTGAGATTGCTTCTAAGTAATTTTTCAGCAACATATTTATGTGATCAGAGAGTGATTAAAAATATAAGAAAGTGTGATGCTTTCAGGTCCTGAAAAACACATTTCTATGGATACCACCGATAAACAAAATAGCTGTGTTTTTGTACAGTCCTTTTAACAAAACTTCAAAGATGATTTAAACACAGACCAGCCGAAGGATTATATATTCTTCTGCCTGGCTACCTTTAACCAAAATCTACTGAAATGTAAACTCCAGATTTAAAAATTCACATTTTCACAAAATCTAGACAAAAAAGTTTTGAAATGCAGCTATATTCTTCACTTATTTGCAGCACACACCTATTTTTCCAGAAAGGTCTTTCCTTAATTCTCAGGGTTTTAACTAAAGGAAAAAAAAACCATGGGATTTACTTGTTTAACTCACTTCTGAGTTAACATCAGAAAAAGCTGGATTGGGCCCTACTTCTGTAGTACTACTCAAATTTATAGAAGATAAAAATCATACATACAAGCTATGGAAAAATATAGAGATATTTTTTGTGTTTCATGGATCTTAAAATATCTTTGAATGGCAAAGAAAATTATTTAAATTAGTCTAACAATACTACTTACATTGCAATGCCAGAATTTGTATCTGTTTAAGATATTAAGTAGAAATACTATGTGTATTTTTAAAGGAAATCAGAAAAAAAAAAAAAAAGGGAAAATCTACAAATTTATCACTTTTCCCTGAGACAAAGTCTTAAGCTGTGCTTGGTTTAATTATTTTGAGTTACGCGATTAGGGTAGTAACTGCAGCACAGCATATCAATACACAAGAAAGCACATCCTGTACGGTTTATGTTAAAGACTCGCTTATGCTGTGAAGCTGGAGATCCAGGGGCAGCTACAGAAGCTTGTCAGAGGCAGTTTCAGACACTTACTGTGCATACATACTATTTTTTCTAAACACTGTATTCACAATAGCTTAGCTGATGTTGAATCACTTCTTAACAGTGTCTACCTTTCTGCCAAATGAGGGCTAATGCTAGAGGCCACTGATATACAGAAGCAGTTTACAACTATAATATCAATAATTGTTTAATCATGTAATCACAAAAATGGAGAGTGGACTAGAAGTTGGCATTCTTATGGATACTGAGCATTTGACAGATTCATATGAATTGGTTATGATGTAACAAAAAGCTCACTTTCTGTTCATTAAAGTATTATCATTTTACTCATAGAATTAATTTATTTCTTATTTCGAGTCCAAAGGATTTATGTCTTTGTATTATTTATTAACTAATAAGATATAGTCACCTACAGCTTGCTTGCTAAGTAAAGCAAGGAAAAAAGATATCTTCGTGCTATAGTTAATCTTTTTTGGAGGGTTTTCCGGTTATTAATAGTTTGACTCCTTTACACAGCTTTGTATGTGTTAAAGAAAACCCAAGTACTATAGACCTGCAAGGATATTTTATATAATAGATTAAGCTCTGGCTCTGCTATTAAAAGATGTTTTAAGTTGTACAAACTGACCCCTCACTCGTTCCCTGTGATACTTCTCACAAGGGATGAACAAAGAGAAAAAAAAAATAAATCATTAAGCTTTCCTTACAAATGTAGCTGAGGAGATTCTTCAGGAAAAAAAAGTGTTATTTGTTCTGCTTCCTGTAATGGCAGTGATTTCCACATGTCTGTCCGTGCTGGAGAAAAAAAGACTAAGGAGACATTGGATGTGCCCATTCTTATTCAAAGAATTCAGTTCAAAGACATCAAAAAATTGGAAATGCTGAGGGATTTTTTAATGAAAAGGAATGAAAAAGTTTGGTTTTATTGCGCCTGTTATACCTCGGATATTCAGCTGATGTATTTCTTATCCTACTAAGACTAATCTACAGCTGTCAACATATTATAAAAACAGGGCTGAAGGAGACCACGGGGAGACAAAATTTAGAAAAGTTTTTATGCCATTGATAATAAAGATTTGGAAATTATACAGATTAAAAATGAATAGAATAGAAAAAATAAAATAAAATAAAATAAAATAAAATAAAATAAAATAAAATAAAATAAAATAAAATAATATAAAGGGATTCATGTGCTTGTTTTTAACTTCAGCCTGTGCTCCCTCGCTTCCATCACTTCCGAGAGGAGGGCAAAGAGCAGAAATCCCACTGTCCTCTGGCCAAAGGCCAGACAGATTCGGTGGTGCGACGGATGAAGATTAACCTGGAACCTCTTTCCACGCTGAGAAAACACATTGAAAAAAAAAAAAAAAGAGAGGAAAAATAAAAAATGAAATGAAAGCCGAGACGCCCCGGCCCCCACAGGCCTGTCGCCGCCGGACCGAGGGACGTGGGTCCCCGGCCCACCCCGCGTACCCCTTCGCGCTCCGGCCGCTCCGCGGCGCCGCCCTCGGCCGCTGGGGGGCGTCGGGGCGCTTCCGAAGGGCGGGCGGCGCGCCCCGCCCAGCCCGGCCGCCGTCACCCCGGCAACGCCGGCGGGGCGGGGGCGGAGGCAGAGCCCTCCCCCACGGAGGAGGCCCCGGCGGCCAGCCCGGCCCCCCCAACCCGCCCCCCGCCCTGCTCCGCCCCCCCCGCGGCCGCTCACCTGCCCGCGCCCCGCGGCCCCGCGGCGCTTGGGTGGCGGCCAGCGGCGCCTCGCCGCCTCCTCCTCCGAGCTGATGTGGTTTATTTGGCGGCGAAGCGCCGGCCCCGCTGCCCGCCTTCTCCTGCCGTCGGTGGCAGAAGGGCGCGGGCGGCGGCGGCGGCAGGGGGTGGAAGGCGAAGCCGGGCCGAGCGGAGCCTCCTGCCCAGCTGCGGAACGGCCGCCCGGGTGTCGCTGGCTCAGGCAGCGTTCTGCGGCGGCTTGCACGGCCGGTGCCGCGCATCGCCCGCGGGATGGAGTGGGGAAGGAGTTTTCTCTGGCGGTTGAATTACTCGGCACACTGTTTTCCGTGGCTAGACGGAAACTCATCCGTACGCAGCCCGCGTACGCCCCTGCCGTAGCACCCGGCGTTGAAATGGTTACGTTTAGCAGCAAGGCTGCACAGGAACCACTCCGATGTCTTAGTAATTCAATTAGTCAGGTTTCCAGAAGGTGGGGTTGGGTATTTTTTTGGCATGGAGGAGGAGAAGCCTGGGACGGCGCCTCCCTTCTCGTGTTGCAAGCCAATCAGGTCGAGGTGTAAAAAAAAAAAAAAAAAAGAAAAGGGAAAAAAAAAAGGCAATCTGTAAGCAAACAGCAGGCTGTGCCCTGACTGGCTGCGCAGGCAAATCCCCCCCTTTCCCAAGTAAACTGCATGCAAAAATCCCACATGATCAAGCAGCAGCGCCCGTGCTTCGACCTGGCTGCCTGCGCCTCCTCCTCGCCTTCATCAATCACGCACACCGGCGCCAGATCCCGCCTCGGACACACGCGTGTGCATGTATGTATGCGTGTGTACCTCTATATACCGCGTATATATCTCTGCGGCTGCCTATCGCACACACGCATGCACAGAGCCAAGCCAGCACGCCAGGCTCCTAGCTTTTCCAGGCTGCTGATGTCGGATTTACACGCAGTGAAGGGACCGGTCATTGCAAAAGGGGGCGTGACTGTTTAAAGATTTTTTTTTCCCTCCCATAAAGCAATTTATTATTTTTTTTTCAAAACTGACTTTTGCCCCTCCAATCCTCGTCGCTCTTTACGATCCCTCCCTGCCTGCCGCTGCATTCAAGTTTATTTATTTGCCTGCTGGCGTGGTATATTTTTCCTTGCTGCTCTTGCTTCTGCTTCAGAGGGAAAAGGAGAGCAGCTGTTGGGCAAGACCGAGAAGAAGAACTGGGGTTGTGGTTTTTTTTTCTCGATCTCCTTATGTAGTCATCTGAGGGGTGGATTCTTTTTCTCTCTCACCCCCACCCCACTCCCCAACCCCCCACCCCGCTCTCTCAAACTGTTTTGTCCTTCCGCAGAAGTTGATGTTCCCGGGACTGGACCCTGCTTTATCACAGAGAGGTTCCGGGAGGCTGAAGCAGGAGATTTCCGCACCTCGCCGTATCGCTCCGTTCGTCCCCCGAGCAGGAGAGGCCAGCCAAGACCAGCATCATCCGAGGAGTTTGCAGGCTTGATTTTCCACTTCTCCGAGGTTTTGCTTTTTTCCACGCCCTCTCATAAAACAATTTTTTTTTATTTCCATCTCCTTGGTTTCCACGCCGC
Organism: Numenius arquata; assembly: GCF_964106895.1. NCBI lineage: Eukaryota > Metazoa > Chordata > Aves > Charadriiformes > Scolopacidae > Numenius > Numenius arquata. Next base: position 62,621,929 of record NC_133616.1, on the reverse strand, counting down.
AATATTTATTGGATTGGCCCTTCTTTTTTTTTCTGCCCCCCCCCCCCTTTTTTTATTGCTTTTTTTTTTTTTTTTTTTTTTTCCGCCTTTGCTGTTGCTCAGTGCTTGGTGCATCCACCGCCCAGGAACAGGAAGGACAAGAAAACCACTCCACAAAGTCTCCTTCAAGACATTCTCTGTGCTGCAGAACAGGCTCCCCAACTCCATCAGCGCACCAAACTCCTCAGGGCTCTTGCTCCCCCCCCTCCCCCCCCCCTTTTTTTTCTTTTTTTCTTTTTTTTTTTTTTTTAAATTTCTTTTTTGTTTGTTTTTCATTTGCTGGGGGCGGAGGGCCAGGAAGGAAGACACAAACTTTGTACTTTGAGATCTGCTGATACTTCTCGCCTCTCTCCTAGCCGGCGGCCTTTAATATACTGCCAGGACCCCCCGTGGGCTTCCAGGGGGAAGATCTCCTTTCTCTCCTCCCCGCTCTTCTTCCCTCCTTCTTCCACTCGCTCCCTCCATCCCCCTGTTCCCCGGCCGCCCCCGAGCCGCGGGGCCGCGCCGCCGGGGCCGCTCGAAGAGGGCGGAGGACCGGCGACCCTCGCCTGCCCGCCCGCCGCGCCGGCGGGCCGGTGTATGTCGTGCCGTGGGCTCCTCCGTACGGGACTCCCGGTGAATGAGCACCGCCCGCCGCTTGCCGCCGCCGTCGTCCGCCTCGGCCCCCACCTCCGCTTGCCGGGGTGAGGCTCCCTGAGGAAACGCGGGTCGCGCCTCCCTGCCGGCTGCCCGGCTGCGCCGGCAGGCGCCCTCCGCTTGCTGCAGCGCGGCTCGCCGCGGAGCACACCCGCTCTGAGCCTCGCTTTTTATTTATTTATCCCCCACCATCTCCCGTGCCCCGGCTCGCCCGCCGCCCCGCCCCATTTTTTTTTATTTTTTTTATTTTTTTTTCCCCCTTTCTTAATTTTTTCTCCGCATCCCGGGCGCGATGCCGCACGTGGAGATGCTGCTGGTGGCGGCCGCGGCGCTGTGGGTGTGCGTGCGCGGGCAGGAGCCCGGCGCCAAGGCAGTGGCCGACCGCTACGCCGTCTACTGGAACAGCACCAACCCCAGGTATGCGGGGCGGCCGCGGGCGCGCAGCGGCGGGCGAGGGGCTCGGCGCCGAGGGGCTCGGGGGGGGGGGGCGGGAGGGGATCGGCGCCCCAACGCTGGGGGCTCTTACTCGGCGCCTGCCAGAAACTGGGGTGGAAAACTTTCTTTTTTTTTTTTTTCGGAGGGTTAGGGCTACAGGCAGCGACGGTGAGGCGGGAGGTGGTGGTATTTCTTTTATCTTGCCCCTTCTTCCCCAGCGCTGCACCAGGCTCAGCCGCTTTCCCGGGCTCCGGTCCGTGGGCGCCGGGCGGATGCGCCCTCGCTGCGGCGTGGGCGCCCCTCGCAACAGGGGCAACCCCCGCCTGCGGCTGAGCCTGCTCCGGGAGTTTGGGTGGGATGAGGAGCTGCAGGTAGCGGCTTCCCGCTTGTGGCCCAGCGGGCTCCTGAGGTAGAGGGGAGCCGGCCCCGAGCCGCCCGCCGGTAGCGGAGAATGGGGCTCCGGGCAGGGAGGCGGGGGTCTCCCTCCCCGACGGGACGGAGCGGGGCGGACGGTGCCGGCTTCCCGGCAGCCCCTGGCGGGATCGCTGTTGGGGGCGGCAGCCGCGGCGCAAGGGTGGCTTTCCCCCTGCTCTGCCCGCCCGGCGGGGGGCTCTGCCGGGTAGGCTGGGGTAACCGTGAGGAAGCGAGGTAGGTACGGCGTCCCGGGCCAAGGGGGATGCCGGTGCCGCCGGGGACAGGACGGCGCATCGCCGGTGTCCCCGTCGGGGCTGAGGGTGCTGACACAGCCTCCTCGCTCCCATCGCGCCGAGGCGCGCCAGAGGGTTTCTGACAGCAGGCTTTGCGTGTAGTTCAGCGAGCTTTCTACTGGAAAGGGAGGTTTCATTTAATTTTTCTGGAGTTTTCCCCTCATGTTTAGCATCAGGAAATTTCTCTCCTGCTCCAAATGGTATCCATGTGTTTGGGTAAAAAGTCACCTGGGTATTAAATTTTTGGCCTTGTTAAAGTGCGTGTGAGCAGACTTTTTATTTTTTTTTTTAAACCTGTCAAGCTACTCTAAGTAAATTTGGGGACATTTTATCTTAGGTTATCTCCTTTCTATGCTTCTGATACTGCTGTTTGGTTCGAGATTAGCACATTGATTTTTGTCACAGGTCATGTTTTTTAATAGATCTGTGTTGCCTGCAGAAAACTCCTCTACTCGGTATTCTGGAGTGGCTTCAAAATAGGTGATGAAGAAGTTACCGGGCAGAATTTTCAAGTGCCCAGACTTAGCTAGTCTGTCCAGCAGTTTAACACTGTATTCCTGATAAAAACACCTCAGCAATAAATAGTTGGTACAAAAAGCTTGAGACAGAGGATTTATCCAAAGTAACAATCATGCTTGGGAATGATGAGCATCTATAATTTTGAATGGTGATCTCTACATTTCCTCTTTTTACATATGTTACTTGAAAAAAAAACCTCAGAGTAAATGAGATGAAAAGTTGCATTTCACATCACACACATCAAAGAACATACATCCCCAAAAAATTGCTTGTCTCTCAAAACCAGAATTTTTTCTGTTGTTGTTAAGCAAAATGAAACGCAACTGCTGGAAAAACAAAGAAAGTAATATTCGCAAATCCCACTGGGCAGAAGGAGGATTGTTGAAAGAAATAGGTTTGACTAAATGCACATGTTGCTGGCATAACAGCTAAAATACTTCAAAAATAGCCTTACATTCAGGATTTTTCGCTTCTGCTCTCCTGTGTGTGATAAGCTTACACAATAACTGCACATAGGTAAAGATAGTGGAAAGTACATGCAATGCTTACCTGGCCAGTAGTTATTACACATTGAATGGATTTGTAAGGATTCTAGTAAATTTAATCTTATTTTATTACTCTTAATGAAATCCCCTCGTAGTCCAACATTAAACATCAGCAGATTGCAAAGGAAACTTAGTTTTGTTATTCTTCCAAACACTAGAGGAAGAGTTAATTTTAAGATGTTTCTAAACCTTCCCTTTTAAAAACAAACACTTTTTTCTTGTCTTAAAATACTCACTGACTCTCACAATGTTAGTAGCTATTTGGACATATCACGTTTGTCCATGAGTTAAAAATACGAGAAAGAGCAGGGTGCAGATATATTTCTCTCTTGTTTCATGCAGTGTGCCAGTTTTTGTGTGCTTTCCAAGTTACATGATAATTACAGAAAAACAGGCAAACACCTGAATGGTATGTGTAAGAGACCCAAAGAAAAGAAAACATTTCTGTTTTGAATTCGTTTCATCAGAACCTAACCTGAAGGCAAAATTTACTTTGGTTATCAAAATTTTTGGAGCAGTTAAGAATGTTGCAGGAATACCTTCGCGGTGATTTATCTGTTTCCAGAGACAGACTCAGGAGATCAACAATCTGGTTTTTATATACCTAGAAGTAAGTAGGGATGCTTACTTGGTGATAACCATTTGAAATTAGAAGACAAAATATACTGTCATACTTTAAACACAAATGCCACCATTGTGCTTTAGCTTACTTGTTTATTGTATTTATTCAGAATTAACAAACTGCTGTAGAAATAATTAATTCACTTTAAAAATGAAATGTTGATCATTTTGATAGTCATTAAAGGCACTTTAAATTATGATTTCATCAAAACTTTGAAGGATTTAATAATGATTATACTTCCCTCAGATATGATGATGTTTAGGTTTTTAGTGTGAGACTAGCAATTTATTGAAATACATAAAGGTCTCATCCTTATTAAAAGACACATCAGTAAATTGATGAGTGGCCCAATTGCTCCTAGTGCAAACAATATTTGGTAAATAAAAATGCTAAGAGTCTATTAGCAAAATTCATATTACATTTCTTGATTAGTTGCCAAACTTCTGCTAGAACCATTAAAAAAAATGTTCTATGATCATTATTGTTAGCATGTATGAGTAACAAAGTAGTATATTCTTACAGAGCCTAAGTCTTTTCTTAGGAATGTTTTAGTATTCCTGTGTCTTATTTTTGTTATGTATTTAATTATCAACATCCACAAAGTACCATAAATGCTGTAGTCCAATTCCAGGTGAGAATATGTTTAAGTATTAGAATTTCAAAGTATAATAAAGTAGGTTTTTTTAATCCTTTTTTCATAGTTTGGAAATTAATCCTCAAATAAGTTTGAAAATGTGTTGTAATATTTTTATTATTTAGGTAGACTTAGAATTAAATGTACATAAATTCTAATTATCACCTTAAAAGTGCATTAGTCTTTCAGCACTGTTTGCATATGTGTTCTTATATAGGACAGTGAAATATTGTCGTCAAAGAATATTATTCTGAATCCAACGCTTAAAATAGTTTGAGGAGTTTGTTTTGAATTGGAGCATATTTATTTAATCCTGATTACTAGTGTCCTCGTAAATACAATTCAGACAAAATGTGGTGTAACTGGGCCAAATTTTGAAGTGGTTTGCTTGCTTGGTGCTTGCTATTGCTTTTAATCTTGTCAAAATTCAAGCTGGAGTATTTGTAATTTTTGCTACATTTTTCTGCTTGCAGGTTTGTGCTTCAAGATTGTGGTTTATAATTAGGTATTTCCCTATAAGTTGTTTCAGTGACAAGTTATGTACCTTATAAATTGTTACTAGTTTCAAGGTAGTTAAAAATAGCTGCTCTTCAAGTCTAGTTTCTGGTCACATATAGAAGCCAAACCTTATAGTCTCATGAAAGCAAATGTTTTTGGGGTTTTTTGGGGTTTTTTTTGTGTGTGGGTTTTTTTTTTTTTTTTAATTAGGACCATTATTTGATTTGGCTGTATCTTACACTAGAAAATTGTGTATAAAGTTATATCCACAAGAGAATTATCATAAAGACATAGGATGCAGACATATTTTCTGTTTGCGTATTTGTGTGGATAATGAAATCAAGAAATCAGATGGTAATTAGAGAATTTAGAGACTGAAAAATCATTTCAACTGGTGTGTTCCCATAATTAAGCTTGATACCACAATTCGATCAATTCTGCTACAGTTTTTTTTTTTTAAGATAGATACTTGGGAGCAGTGAACCGAAAAGTGAGTGGATACTTCTGAAAATTCTGTGCATAGACCAGAATTGTGCAACCTGGCTGTCTGAACTTAGGTGAAATTTGTAGCTGGATTATTTAGGCAGTGATTTAGAAAAGCATCTGACTTCCCTGAAGTGCATACTGACACACTTAAGTTCTGTTGCAGTTGTGTGGATGAATGGATTTTTACTTAAGTGCCTCCCAGAACCAGCCAAATGCGTAGGCTTAATTTTGAGAAGCTCTGAAGGCAGCTGCTCCTGCATGCCTGGCACTTCTTGGGAGTATGCTGGATGCCTGGCTGGATGCCCGAGTATCCTACCATCCATTTGTATGTGTTTGCAGATTTCACCATGGCATGTTTGTTGTATATGCTGAGGTCATGTGGCTGGTTTTCTTTCTTTGATTTAACTTATTTGTTTTCCATCTAGAAATAGTTCTGCCCAGGTACAGAGGCCAAGGAAACCATGCAGAAACGGTTGGAATAGGAAGGAGGGAGTTACATGTTGTTAAGAACAAATAAGAAGTTGAGGGCAAAGAGGGGCAAAATCAAGGCATTTGCTTCTGTTTTGGTATTCCATGTAATTTTTATATGTCAAGGGAAGCATAAGACCTTTAGTGCTTGTGATATATATATGCGCACACATATATATGTATATATACACAGCTATTTTGAAACGGCATATTTTCAGAGCATTTTATCCAGCAGCTTACTTTGAGAACGCTTACTGATTTCTTGAAATTAAAAGATCAGTAGTAGAGCCTTCAATTCTTACACCTCCTTTCTGTGCTTTTAGTAGTTTCACTAACACCTTTGTGTCTCAAAAAGAATATTGCTGTTTATTTTAAAAGTGGGGTTTTGAAACAGTTTGAATCATTCTATGGAAAAACTGCACAAAGAACAATAGTTTCACTGGCTTCCACCTTTGTATGAAAGGCACCTTGTTAAGTGGTGCATGGTCTTCATGAAACACTTCTTATTAAATCTTTTCCAAATGCACAGAGTGAGGACACTTCATTGCATTCTGTCTGCTAGTCCTACATCCTTTTGGAGAGGGACAGATGAAGATGAGCCTTCCTTTCTCTCCCCTGTTGCTATGATCCCAGCAATCTACCAGCTTCATGCTGGGCTGAGAAAATGAATGAATGCAATTAGTCCTTTAGGAGTCATGGTCTTTGCATTCATACAGAGGGGCATATGTAATATATATGCATTTGTATGCAAACATGTATGCATTTCAATGTATGTATATGTATACTTTTGTATATATATGCATATTTGTACGTATGTATGTATGCATTGAAGTGTGTCATTAGAGGGTGATGTGGTGTAGAGTAAATCATAAATGTTGCAAGAGGAAAAAGACCTCTGAAAATGAAATTTTTTAATTGGTGAACTCTTAAATGTTTAGAAAATTAATAGCTTTACAAACAAATTCTCAGGTCTCACTTTCCAGCTAAGATCTTTAGTTTTAAAATTAAAAAAAAATAATTAAATTATTTGAAGAATCTTTGTTTTAGTTCTTGGCCATCTTCCCTTTGTGCTGTTTCTTCACACACTAGTAGTCCCTGGGTCAATAGGTGGGCAGGTATATAAGCAAGTGCTCGGGCACACAAATGTAAAATGGATGAGGGATGATTGCAGGGCTATGTTTTGTGAATTCTGTGGGCTTAGTGGAGTACCTTGTTAGTGCCTCTTCCTAAACCACTCTGTCGCTGGGCAGAGTCCTGCAGTGTTGAAACATTAGACTCTAAAAACTGCGTAAAGAAGGCTGGTCATTTGGATCACCTTAGAGAAGATGCTAACAAAGATGCAACCGTTCCTGGAGAGAGCATGAGTAGACGGTAGTTTGTCCATAGCTGTGAGATGCACCTCTTTTGCTTTGACTCACTGTTTTTCACTATATTTTTTAATGCAATTCAAATTATTTTGGAGCTGGGATTTTCTTCCAGTAATCACTCTTTGCTATCCTATCCAGTTCTGGGCATTCTTTTAAAAAAATGTCTTTAGTCCCATGATTAATCTAATCTTCCAGTGTTTCTGAATGGTGTGATTCACTGTTGAGAATAAAGGGCTCTGTTTTGTTTAAATTTTCCTTGCACTGGTGCTTAAAATTTAGTCAGTCAGCAGCACAGCAACATAATGAAATGGAAACGTTTGGTTTAAAATAAACAGACACGTTATTGAAATTGCTTTCTGGTGATATTGCAGTTATTGTGAGTAAGCCCTACTGTAATGTACTTCAGCATAGCTGAATGGAAGAATAGAATCCTTCACACATTAGAAGTCTTCCTTGCATTTTTGTGTTCTCCCTATTCATTGTAGTCTCTACAAGTTAGATTACAGTTGAGCTCATTTAAAATGGTGGGTATTATTTTATAGTGTGCAAACATGTATAAATGTCTGAAATACTTTTTTTTTTTAAGAAACTGAGCATAGATTGTTACATTACAAAAACACAAATTCCCACTCCTACACATTTTTTAAAATAATTTGTGTTAAAGTCAAGTATTTGAAAATACATTAAAAAAGGTTGGCGTTCTGCAAGGACTGAGATACTTCTCTCCTGTAGAACACCAAGATTTCCAACAAAAAAAAAAATACACCCCCCCCTTTTTTTTTTTCATCTGGAGAAGCATCCTTCATATTTTACTGTTGACAGGTTGATGAAAATACATTGTTAGATCCTAGTTTTATGGAAAAAATGAGTTTGTTTATTTTTGACTGCTGCACAATGTAGAGAAATTGTTTGATCCCCATGTTCTGTTAACTGGTATGCTAGGAGCTTTGTGGCCATTTTTCAGTTTAAATGCATGATCAGTAAAAATGCTGTCAAAAGAAAAATCAGCTAACGAGAAGATACAAAAGAGTCCTGTTAATTAGCAAGATCTGCTTGAATAGCTAATACCAATTTATAGCAAATTCATCAGGTTCGGCAATTTTTACTTGAAAAGCCGTGAAAATTACAATTCTTTTTGTCACTTGCATTATAATCTAGTGAAAGAATATGCCTATCCGTGTTGATATATGGCATGGAAAAAAAGGATCTTAGACTGACGAAACCTGTAAGTACAGTATTAGTTAATTTTCATTTTGTTAATTTTCTGTCATTAAATCAGCATATTAATCTAATAAGGAACTGTTCAGCAGTAATACCTTTAATAAAAAAATTTACTTCATGTTTATCACTGAGTAACTTTATATTTTTTGTTTGTTTTCATCCCACTCTTAAAGAACCATCTTACCTTATTTGATAGGCGCCATTTTCCGTTTTTGATGACAGTAATGAAATGGTCCTGGAGTGCAGATGATGAGGCAAAAAACTGGAGCAGGAGATATGTTTGCTTTGACTCTGATCACCTTCTGCTAAAATATCTTTCTGCTCCAAGATAAAATTTGGCCTCATGACATTTAAAAGGATGCATATTTTGTCAGAATGTATTTTGTGCTGTAATTAATGTTTGCTGTGTAGCACTGACATTCTTTATTAGTTAATATAAATTTTAGTCCCCAAAACATTTTCTTTTTTTTTTTCTTTTTTTTTTTTCTTTTTTCTGCTTGGGGATGGATGCTGGCCAGTGCCTGGTGTATTTACATTGTGTGAGTTGTTCATCAGTAGTAGTTGAGTGCCATGGACTTTCCCTAGTGGGTAGCAATGAAGCACTACCTTTTTGCTTTTGTGGACTTCAAAGTAGTATTTTTCGTATTCATATTACAGTTCAGAAGAACTTCCTTCTCTCTACAGACATTCAAATCACATTATCTTATCACACAGGGAATTGCTCAGAAATATATATAAATTTTTATTATAATACTATTACCGTACATAGGATTTTTTATTTTCATTTTTACTTTACGTTTGTTTTAATTTTGTAAATCAATTTAAGTATCTTGTCTTAGTCTGTGCCTTTGAAACTGGAACTAAATACAGTTTTCATCAGAACTAAACAAAAAATACTAAATCTCTCAATGTCTAATGTTTTGTTGTTTTGGTAGTGTTGTATACATAAAATATAGATGTATTTTTTGTGAGGAGGAGACAGAAAGAAGTACTTTTACTTTACTTACTGGTAGATTTGATGGTGATCTTTGTAGCACAGTTATCAATCTGTGATGCTGGTTCATCAGTGTCAGATAAGGACTGCTAGCAGCTTTAATGATGCTGGGTCCCCTGGAATTGTTAAAAGTTGTTGCAAAGAAATTTGCTAATTAATGTTGTTAATGAGCAGGAAAACCAGCTGCATTGGTGTGGGGTTGGGTTTTTTTTTTGTTGTTGTTGTTCTGGTTTTGTTGTATTTTTTTTTTCTTTTTTTTTTAACTTTAGTTAATGTCTAAACAGATTTTTAAAAAACAGTTATGTATTCATACAGGCAGGGCGTTTGATGAGCAGAAGTTAACAAAGTAGGAGCTATCAATCCTGCTCTCTTTTCCTATTGTTTCCAGAAAAGAAGGAAATAAAGAGAGACTCTGGAATTTAAAAGTATTGACCTTCTGACATGCACACACAGCATGGTCATTGCACTGGCACATAAAGTGCCTTAAGCCACCATAATGGCAAACTGCATTTTTGAAGTTACTGATATGAGAGCCAGCTGGATGGGGGATGGACAGCCAACACTGGTTCTGCAGCTATTTGCAAGTTACCACTTTAGAGCCAGACAGCTTCACTTTTATATTCCCAAATTTACCACTTAGGAATAATGTTGCTTTGTTCAGATTAGCCAGGGATTTGTGACTGCTACATAGACTTAGAACCATTTGGTCCAGAATTGTGTGGTCATTCTTCATAGAGATCTGCTTCACAGAGTAATTTCATTCATCTGGTGGTGGGGGAGGGATGAGAAACAGTGAAGGGACATTCAGATACAGCATTCTTCAAGGAAAATGCGCATCCACATTAGCTAGTTGCTTTTTTAAAGCTTTTTTAAGATAAAGGCAGAGATTTGGATCAAGTAGTTAAAAGCCAGATCAGACCTGTGTCTTCAGACTACATGTGATCTCCTGGATAGGCTCTGCGTGGGTAGGCTGGAAAAGACCTAATATTTTATATACTGCAACAGCTCTTCCCTTCCCTGTCCCCCACCTATTTTTTGTTTTGTTTTGTTTGTTTACAGTTATTGCTCCGATACACTTATACATCTTTTTGCAGTTCTCTTGGGGCTTAGTTTATTAAAAATTAGTGATCCATCACTAAGCGGGGTACAGTACAAATACTGGTGCTCCCAAAAGGGAGGTTTTGTGCCAAACCAGAAGAAATAATAGGGATACAAAAGCTGCCAAAAAGCGTGTCTCCCAATTGCTAATTAATCAGGCGAAAAAGCACCTCAGCAACTACAGTTGAATGTGGGACAGTTTATTGTAAATATTGAATAAAGATATGTTAATAGGACATAGTTTCTTTTTGTTTGTAGCTATGTATAATTTAAAGTCATCTATGTGCCAGAGTTAGTGGGGATTTCTTTTACGTTGATGGCATTGTCAGTGGATAGACCTCTTTCAAAAAAGCTCATGCTACTTTTGAATAATAATTTAAAAAATAGTATATATATTTTTTCTATTTTTTTTTCTTAAGGTGGTGGTTATTAATAATAATATCTATAGATAATAAAAGCTTTAGAAAAGATATTTTAAAATATTCATATCTTCAGTAATCTGGGTTACAAGGTATGGGAGAAAAAGAACCATTGCTGTGAATATCTGGTATCCAAAGCTGCCAATCACTTTTGGCACAGCTCCCATCATGGTCGCTGTGCCCGTAATTAAATGCCTGTCATTAGTGTATTTTTCCATAACATTTACAATGGAAAAGGCAAGGGGTCCTTGCAGAGCTATGGCTGTCAGGGGAACAATAAAAACTAATTACACACTCTGCTGTCACCATTGTCAGCTCTGCTTTTGGGGGGAAAGAACATGGAAAGTGTGTGCCTAATAATTATATATATAAAATTATATATATACAATACCCAATTGGGGAAACTCAGTCATAGTGAAGTGACATTTACTTGGAAGTTTATTATTCCTGCATTCAAAAGATCTTAATTCTAGGGTTGTATTTGTCCCTTCACTTACGCCTAAGTTGCATACACTTTTCCCTTTGCATTTCAGTCACTTTTGCCTTTCTCTCTTTCTTTCTGTCTTGAACACTTTCTGGTGAACAGAGCTTTCCAATAAAATTGCGAGATCACAGCCGGTATTTGCCTTCATTTATTAAATGGTTGCAAATCATCTTATCCTTTGTATGCGTTTGCTTGTGTTCCACATAGTAAACCAGATTTAAAAAAAAAGAGCTGAATGAAAACAGCTAGTTTGCATGTTCACCTTTTTCTGGTTTCAGCCCATGGTGTGCAGGACATCTTCAGCAAAATCAGGTTAAGAGAGAAATCAGGAGTACTGCAGTAGCGGCTTTGGTGAAATGTGTGCCAGTTCTATTTATCGATGCATAATTATTTCCAAATGTTATAAGCATAAGTGCATAATTGCAGAGTGAATTATCTTGAATGTTGTCTTTAAAGACATTGAAAGAGTGAAGTTGTGCCTTCACACTAATATTTACTGATTTTTTTTTTTTGTAGCCTGTAAAATGAGTAATTTATTTAAGCAGTTTTTTTAGCCCACTGATTTAAAGAGGAATAGATCCTTAGAACAAGAATTTAGAATATATTTATGTGCCTAGAGTTGCAGACAGGAGCCGTGTGGGATTTTTGAGACTGCGTGGTGCCTGCCTAACTGTCTTAGGTTTTATTTCTGCTTTTTTACACCCATAGGTACTTAAATATCTTTCAAAAAAACGGTCCCTAAAGCTGATTAGGGAAAGTAGTTTTAGTAAATGTTCTAGTTTTTAAAAGGTGTTGAAGTCAGTAGGAGCTGATGGGTACTAATGAGGAATGGGATTCCATCTATTTATTTGAATTGCATGCCTTGATAGATACTACATAATCTAGTGTTGATCTTTTTTTTTTTTTCTTTCTTTTTTTTTTTTTAATGCACCACCTTTTGATGCTTTTTTATTGCAGTATTTTTGTCTGTGTTCAGATCCAACTTTATTGGAGTAAAAAGATTCTCCCGCTGCTTTGGATGGGAGTTGGTTTAGGTCCTATATTGATGATTTTATGTTGTAGTTAACGAATAAGAACTTCAGTAGTTAGCCTTGCCAGTTTCTGTGAGGCCACACAATCTGCATGAATCAAATCTAGTGAGAGGGCCCAGCAACATGGGACTATGTATCTCTGTGTGTATTTGTCTGATTGGGTCCTAGTTGGACCCTAGTTGGTCCTAGATTGGGTCTGATTGAAGTTCTAGACTGAGATTTTTTGAACAGTTTTTGCAGAGTTCAGACCTGCAGCTTTGGGGGACTGAATGGGGTAAAAGTGAACCTGGTGGAATTAGTACTTGCTTTGCCATCAGCGGTTTCAAAAGTGAGAATTGGCTTATCATATGTGATTAGCAGATAGGTATTAGTGAAACTCTGAGGTGTTGGACACCCTTTACAGTGGAGGACAATTTTTTATGTGCTAAAAATCATTAATTTAAGATAATGAAGGCAAAAATAGTCAGGTATAGTAGTACACAACTGGGATACAGGTTATGTATTTTTCCAAAGCATTATGTGCAATATACACAATATATCTTCCATATAAGATATTTCTTAAAGACGAGATGGATCTTGTGAATGCCCAAATAAGTCAGGATTTTTTCCTCACTGAAATAATTAAAATGCTGTATTCAGGAAAGAAGTCTCTGTTTTCTAGAAAATAGAACAATAGTCTTCTACAAAACAGAAATCTCGATTTTGCCAGAGAATGCTACTTCTCCTTGCAAATGTAAACTCTTTAATACATAAACCGTGTAGTTTATTATCTGTTTACCAAACTAGTGGGCAGGTATTCTTGTCGTGTGGCATGTGACTGTACTCTGAGGCTGCTGAGAGAATGAGAAAGCAATTTTTCTTTTCTTGATGCAATTTGATTTAATGGAGTACCAAGTATTATATTTTTCTTGATTTCCAGTGGACTTCCCAATGTCTACTGGCTATGAGATACAATGTAATGAGAGGAAGACATCTTTCAGGAAATATGACATGTTTAATTTGAGAAGGCACATGTTGATGAAATAAACTTTTTCTTAAAATCAAGTCTGACAAAAAAAATCAAGTTCTAATTCTTAAGCTGTATCATTGTGCATACATTTGAAATTTCATCATGTGTTGCAGTCCCTGTTGTAGGCAGATCCAATTATAAGACATTAGGCAGTTTAATGTTACCTGTATGTATTTGTAGTGAGTTGCCTGCCAGAAATTTGAGAATTTTCTGTGAAGTTGTTTTTTTAAATATATTTTTAAGATGTCCCATGAATGTTTAATAACTTTTTATGTTGAGTTTTCAAATGTTGTAAAGGAAGGCATACACAGTTTTATTGTTCTGTCTTAAACAGTTCTCAGACAAACTACCTTTACAAAAAATACTAGGAACGCTTCCTGCAGAGAACACGATCATTTCGTAACATTCTTAATAACATAATCCTCATTTAAAAATATGAAGTATAAATCAGTCTCTCAGAAGTTGTATTGTAGATAGAATCGTCACTAGCAGAAGTTCCTTACATTTGTTGAAGGTTTTGAGGGTATAAAGAGATTCTTCATTAAAATAAAAACAAAAGTGGTGTTATTTGCAGTATCTTTAATCAAGGTGATATGAAATTTCTCATTAAGGTTAAGATTCACATTATCATAACAAGTGACAGTGTGGGTGAAGAAGGAAAATTAATTAGAGAGGTAGTTCATACTCTTTTCTCATTATATCATGGCTGTTCACTGCATTCATATTCCAAGCAAACCTTTTCTTTATATCTCAATTATATAAAACTTACTTGCGAAGAACACTTTATGAAGACAATCTCCATATACACTGTTTCTAGTCCAAGGCACGATAGTTAGCTTTAAAAAAAAAAAAAAAAAAAAGTATTTTTAGTGATTTACAGCATCACTTTAATATTACTTTTTCAGACCCTGTCTCTGACTGAACTTCATTTTATGGCTTACTGTAAAAAGAAATCTCCGTTTTTCATTTTTCATACTAGCTGTCTTGATTTAGTGCTGATATAATGGCCTTCTTCAGAACAAAGCATTTGGAAGACTTTCCTAAGCACTTTATTTTAGGTGTAGAGTTGGAGCGAATATATTATTACTGATGAAAGCAATTTTGCCTTTGTATCTTCTATGAGTAAATCAGACTGTTTCAGTGCCCAATTAGTATTTCTGTACGTTTTTTTTTTTTTTTCTTATGTATGACAGGGGAATGATTGCATTTTCTTTGTGTTTGTGTGGTTATTTTCTTCATAAAACTAGTACAGCAGATGCCTACATGACTTGATTTTTAGATTACAATTAGTATCAGGTAGGTTTAACCGAATCTTCTTGAATTATCTGTTTTCTTTCATATTCAGTCCTACCCTTAAGACAAAATGTCCTCTGCTTTCCATACAGTAACGAAAATGTCAGCAACAAAACAAGCCTTGGTAGTGTCTTAGTCCCAAAGGTATGGTGATGTACCCCAGCGAAAAAGTTTTGTGGTTTTCAGTTAAATGGGCTGGAGATTAGTAGTGTTACATGTGATTCCTCTTAGGGATAGTATTCTTAATGATTTTGGTCCGAGAAACATTCCCCCATTTGAGAAGGAAAAGAAATAATTACTTTTTTAAAGATAAATTCATAGGTTATAGAGAGAACCTTTCTTGCACTCTCTGCTTATTGTGGTCCACTTCACTGCAGTAATGGTCTTATTGAAATACATCAGAAGCAAGCATAGTGTTTATACAAATATGCCTTATCAGTTGAGAAATTATCTGATTTATACAGAATATCCTGATTTATGATAATACAGGATTACTTTTTTTCTGGAGTATTCCATAATAAGTGGTCAGGAGTAGACTGTAAGTAGTATTCTGCAATACTTATCTAATCAACAAAAAGAAATAGTGTGATAAGACACTCTGACCAGATGCTGTGCTATATTTGCATGAAATTCCCATTGAGTGTACTGAATCATTTGGGACGTTATTTTATTGTTAAGTTCCAGTAATAGAAGAGAATGAAGTGAAGTAAGTATCAACTATTCTGTAGAAATACTTCACTGTGTCTCATTCTCTTTTATTCCTCTCCAGATTTCAAAAACAATATTGCTAATGCTAAACTTTTTTTAAAAAAATTAGAACATTATTAAATCTCTCTAAAAATTTACCATGTGTTTTTGCCACTTTTGCAAAGCTTGTTTCACTTTTTATTTCAGTTGTTAACTGAATGTTTTTTCCTCTTCAAAACTTTGGTTCCATCTTAGCTACTCTTTTGGGCACAGTTATGTATTTATTTTGTATATGTTAACGCTTATTTATCTATATATTGATTGAAATTCTCATTCTGCATGTGAGCTTAGGAGAAGGTAATATAAAAGATGGGTAAGAGAAATTTGTTACAAACTGATTTTGACATAAAGGAGCCTCTACTTATTTCCTTAGGACTGGGAAACCTCATAACTTTATCCTTTTGAACTCTGTTTTGGAAACAAGCATTTCCCAGTTACTCAGGAATCTTAGCTCTGTTGCAGAGGTGCTTGTGTCTTCCGTTAACAGTACTGGTTCTTTCTACCTATCTTTAAGTGTTTAAATGCTTTCCTGCATTCTTTCAAAAGGAGAAGAGTGGAATGGAAAGCGATTGGGAATCCCATCAAAATTTAAAAATCAAACAAATGCCATTCCAATAATGTAACATTCTCAAATAAAGCAACTCAAACAATCAAAACTCTATGCATCTGAAGATTGAACATGCAAGGTGGAAAGGTGCCTCTGCTCTGCTGTTGCTTGCCCTTTAACCCCAGGGCTGACATAAAATGTGTTTTTCAAAAGATCCTGACACATCCGAAGCTAAAGCTGTAATTTTTCCTGTTTTAACAGTGGCTTGTCAGACTCTTTGACTCAAAACTTTCAGTGGAGTCTAACATGAGAAAGCATGTTCAGACAGGACTCCAGCCACTCTAAACAAAAAATCATACAGCTGCCTTTCACTTTGAACAGGTAAATGGTGATTGTCAATCCAGTGGTATTTCACTGTCAGAAACGTGGTTTTGGGAGGTTGGGTTTCTTTTTGTATAATATGGATGGTTATGGGGAATAAGGGAAGAAGCTGAAGAAGGAGGGGGAAGAGTCTACAAATGACAGCCTCTGTTTTCCGCCAGGATGCTTCTTTTGATTTTGTTGGTTTTGCTGCAACTCCGCAAGCTTCTGGAAATAGATTAATACTTCTACATAAGCGTGATTGCAATGCGAAATGAAAAGAAAAATCCTGAGATTTTAATTAGAAAAATATTTATTTAAAAACATTTAATTGTACTTTCATTGCATATGAAGTCATCAATTTTTGGGGGGAAGTAATTACATCTTGCATATGACTTAGGTCCTTAATGTGAAAAATGTCAATTCTTAACCCCTTTTCTATCTTTGTTGTCTTGATAAACTGAAAGTGTGTTTTTTACTTATGGTTTTTAAACATCTGTGCAAAAACATGCATTGCATGGTCTTGCTGTGACCTAGGTGTTTCAAAGAGAACGAGAGCTTTGGATAGGTGATGAGATGGGTTTCTCTGCGTACTTCATTTACTTGGGTCACCTTAAATCGATTTGCATATAGTAGCTGTCTGATGTTTGATTTTCAAACTCCTCTGTACCTTTCCTGTCCCTCTTCCCTTTTCCTTTTTTCTTTTTTTTCTGTAACCATGAATATTTCCAAGAAAAAGTACTTTTGGTTGTAATCTGCTTATCCTTTTATTTTTACCTTGTTAGAATAAAATCAAGTAAGGTCTCGGCTTACACACAAGTGTGTTCTGCTTGCAAGGATCCATGAGACAGTGGCTTCAGACTGCAGTAAATATTGACTGGGTATCTGAGCTGAGCCTTGCTCAAAGCGCGCTCTGAAGACTTGAAAGACTCCTATTGTTCCTTCTCAGTCAGCACTCCATAGCCAAGGCTAAAGTATGCATGTGTTAGGAGAAGAAGAAAGGCAATGGGGGAAATTAAACAGTGAACACAGCTGAAGACATAACTGCTCAGTGCAGAGGAAAGGGAAGCCTCCAACAAAAAAGGGGCAAGGACTTGGTGCAGGTTGCATAAAGTTTTGCAGAAGTGGAGTGTCCCAACACTGTCCACCCTCTTTGTGTGTGAGGCGCCAGGTGAACATAGCCTTAGCATCAGTTAGGCAGGGTATGGAGAAGGGGTGCCAACTTTTTCCTTCAGGGGATGGTTCCTGCGAAAGATTCTGCAATCCTTTGTGAACAGCTAGGCAATGAAAGTGGATTCTTGGGCAACTCAAATGCTGTTTGAGGCTCCCATCAGAGCAGTGATGGATGAAGTTTGGAGAGTTTAACCACTGCTGTTCTCTTCCGTGTAACTATTGTCTTGGCTGTGCAGAAGGAAGGCAAGATGCAGAAAACTTACTTTAATTAGGCCACCACATTTTATTAATTCATTTGGGAACACAGCTTGGCAATAAAACACAGACTGCAGATTGTTGTGCTTTTCTTTGGCCATCCATCCTCAGTGGAGAAGCTTCTGCCAGCCAGTGCAAGGTGGGTGATGGACTCTTGCTCTAAGGTGGGATGGGGAGCTGTCTCATCTATTCATACCTTCCTGACCCCTTTCTGTTTTCCTTAGGAGTGCTTTTTCCTAAGTTCCTTTCAAATTCTCGTTTGCCAGGATATTTCACCTCTTTATAGGATGAGTACTTGTGTTGACTGGGTGAGTAATACAGCCTACTGCATTACATTCACCTGAACCGAGTCTCTGTATGCATATAGATCCCTGACTTGCTGTGATGAAAGTGAAATTCATCTCACCAGGCTTCCTAGCTCCCTCCCTCCTTTCCTGTCCAAGAAAAGCGTTCAAAGAAAAATATGATTAGCATTGTACCTGCTGCCAATCTTGAAAAAAGAAAAAGTATAAAAATCTTTCCTGCTGATTCATTTTTGCTTCTAGATAGGTACTCCTTGTGTGTCATGAGGGAGATGTGTCTCACGCATTTCACAATGGTCAGCTGTCCTCCTCCCTTTCTATTTTGTCTCAGTTATGTTCTCCGTTCCCTCCTGTCCTTCAGTCTAGATGATGTAAAGAAACTTCAAAGGACCCGTGACATCCTTTTCTTCCTGTTCACAAGCCAAAGCCTTGCCCTCTGTGTTTAAGATTACAGAAATGACAGTGTATCTATCTCATTATTGTAAAGCATATTGAGATATTTTGAATATGAAAGGAGCTGTGTAAAAGCAAATTCTGCTTACTCTCCTCAGATGGGAATAGGATTGTCTTGTTACTGCACTGGTCCTTTATCTAGGAAGGAGAAGTGTTTGACACTGTGCTAATAATAATGAGTTTGCACTGTGTATTGCTTGCACCCTCTAGCAGCCCTATAGCAGGAAGAAACCCTTCAAGGGTGGGGTAGGAGAAATTAAAACAAGGATAGGTATTACCTGAAATATGGATATACTGTTGATAAGAAACTTCAAGAACAGTGCCTTAAAGCTAGCAAAAGCATTGGTTTTCAAGCTTTATAGAGAGCAGTACTATTTCAGAGCCAGAAAAAATGACTTTTGGTAAGTAGGTAACAGATTATTATAAATTGATGTGGAATAATGTGGTTGAATTTTAATTAACCAGGATTTTCATTTCACTAGTGATCAGCTGATTTGGTGTGTAGAATACTTAAGAATATAAAAAATGTTAGGATGAATTAGATTCCCCACTCCCCCGCAAACATTTTTTTTCTTTTTCTTTTTCCCCTAATGAAAAGAATATGCTATGTAAATATTGTATGTTGATCACCTTTTAAGTTTCTTTGTTTTGAAGACAGAAATGTGTAGTGAGTTTGTAATTGTGATACAGAAGGGGAAGGCTTATGATTATTTTTTTCTGCAGTGAATCTGTTTTCCTTTGAAATAGTATTTTAAACAAATAACAGATTTGCATCTTGTTAGTTTTCCAATTTTAACCATTACTTCTGTCTTGGAGTTTAAACCAACAGCTGGAAAATATATTTTACTGAAAACCACTGCATCACAAACACCAACTTGAAAAAGTTAAACACCATTAGAAAGAATTTTTGTGTATGCCTTGAATGCAAAGTGACTTTCAATAGAGCCAGTGTAATGAAACAAGTAACCAGACTCTTGTCTAGGCCACTTTTCTTTCTTTTTTTCAATATCCTCCTTATTTGTGTGTATGCCTCCCTTCGTCCTCCCCCACCTAAGACAATTTTAATATTATGTTTGATATTTTACAAACAGGAAAATTCAGAGTTACTGCTTCTGCAACAATCAGAATACTTCTCTGTTACATAAGCCATAAGATTTTTGTTTTAACCTTAAACATGTGTATATGAGATAGCAAAAATGTCTTCATTTTGGAAGGGCTTATTGTTCAGACTGGAAAACAACATATTGTTGTACAAATTATCCCTCTTCTAGTTTTAAATTTTAATGTAGAGTTGTTTCTTTGTATTTGCCAAATTAACTATTCTAAATGACACTAATTTGTGTATTGAGTGGCTTTTATTAAAAAAGAATGACCAATCAAAGTCGTAATGTATTTATGTGCTCTTTTTCTTCAGTCTCATGCTAAAAAAAAAAACCCAAAACTTGTGTGCCTTCACTGCTGCAGCTGATATTTGAACTGTAACCATGTGTTTTTTAGAAAGCTTATGTGTCTTGGTAGAAATATGGTCTTAGTTTTTTTTTGTCTCTGTAATGCTATGTTTACCTGGCAGCATACAGCTTTATTTCATATGCTAGCATTCTAACCAGCTGTTTTCACATTTTAGCAGAAGTCAGTCTGAAAAACAGGTAGTTGTTGGTACTTACCACTGTGCACTGAGTTGCATTTGTTTTCTTCAAACTTCTTTGATTCTTCTGTTCTCATTTATCTGAATGTCAAATGACTATAGTAACTGTACTGTATTAATGCAAAATATTGTCCTTCATATACAGTCATGCACTGTTTCTCTTAGAAATTCTACTTTTATCTTTCCAGCTTTATACTACCAAAGTTATAGTATTGAAAATTTTATTACAAAATAGAATGGGTTTATTGCAATCTTTTTATATTTTTCTTTTAAATCGAATTCTACCAGTGTTTTCTTAAAGGAACTTACAATGTTGTAAGGGAGTTGAATTTCTCCAACACTCTTCTCAAGAAGAGTGTTTTATTTTACAGTAGAAGTCTGCAAAGAACAAAACAAAATCATAGGAAGACTTGTTAGGCATGTCTCCATGAAGACTGAAACAACGGATGCGGGGGGCAGGCGGCAACATAGAGTTCCATTGCTTAGTGCACAGCTAACCGTTTACACCTTTCACATTGAAAAAGACCCGCTTGAGAACAAAGGGAAGAAAA
The DNA here is from genome assembly GCF_964106895.1 of Numenius arquata. Taxonomy (NCBI): domain Eukaryota; kingdom Metazoa; phylum Chordata; class Aves; order Charadriiformes; family Scolopacidae; genus Numenius; species Numenius arquata. The sequence continues at coordinate 62,601,391 of NC_133616.1, read as the reverse complement.
GACCTCATCATCTGTGCAGGTACAGATTTTCAGTTCACCTTCACCGTAATCAGTTTCCCGGTTTGATTGGTACATCCCGTTTCCTATGGCAGAGTGGCCTTTTGATGAATTAATTGAAATCACAAAACATGATAAAGAGCTGTTCTCCTAGACCATGGGGTTTGTGCCCAGCCAGTCTGTTGCTTAAGGTCAATTAATCAGGGATGTACACAACCTCCTAACTGAACACAGTTCATGTGTCTTTGCCTCTGTGTTTCAGATCCAGAAAGGGGTTGAATTTTATATTCTTCTATGTTTGTCTGTTAACCAGGCTCTGCATTGACTTGTTCATTTCTGACTAATGAGAAATATAAGATTGGGGTTTTGTAGAACTAAACTTAACTTGGCTTGATTAGTCAGAAACAATAAGAAACAATGGTACTGTAACTGGGCAACATAATTTTATTTCTTGACAATCCAATACTGGGTTTCATTGCTATATTTTAATTGTAATGAGAGGATAATTTAGGACATGAAATTCAGGACAATATGTGGGTGTATATTTTTATTATGATACATTTCAATTATTCTTGGGAAGGATTACTGCAATTGCTGCTTTTGCCCACACTGAGGATATGCATATATATCCCATATGTATATTTCATATTTCTATTTAAAAAACCCCACAGTTGTGACTTATACCAATGAAATAAAAGCAGTTCTTACCAAACTGTTATGTCTAAGCCAGTTTCCTTCTATTTTTCTGTATTCTTCACATTTTTGTGTATGCCTTACTTCCTTATTTCTTATCTAACGTAACAGTTTTATTATTATGATTGGCCAGGAAAATTCAGGATGCATCAGTGAAAATGCTTTTTGAAGCATTAAAATATGCTTCTTTATGGTATAGAGTCCACAACATGCATTGACATTTTCTTTTGCATATTTACTTACCCTATTGTACAGTATTAGAAATGCTGTACCAAACAAGGCATAACAAAGTATGAACCCGACAGGTTCCTGAGGGTCTGTATTGTAGTTTATAGTCTCTTACCTGAACTAAAAGTTCAGGACAGCATAGTTTTATGTCATTTTTGGAAATGGAACATGAAAATGCTTATTTAATATCTGTGGATGTTATATACAAGCCAAAATGATCCTTAAAAAGCAGATGTCTAGAGAGATACTCACTGGTGTGACACAAAGATTCTTGCTAAAAACTTCAGTAGTTCTGCCTCGTGGAGTATCAAATTTGGCGTATGTTTTACAATTATCTGTGTAATTTTCAGCAGATTCATGATATCTGGTCTAGCACTCTGCCTTAATGGAGAATAAAGAAAATGATACAGACCCATATATGTACATTAGTGCGTAAGAGTTACTCTTATTAAGCACATTTTTGAAAAAACATCCTGAAATTCTGACCTAATATCTGTGTAAATACTTTGAACATGTCATATAAGCACTTGTCTGCTCAAGGACTTCTCTGAAGTACAGGAACATTGTAGGATTTTAGAAAAGTATGAAATTGTGGAGGACTGGTTTTTTTTTATTAATTAAGTTATTGTAATGTTTGTGCTTTAAATAGTTTAAAGAAACATTTTATAATAGGCTCTATCATGAGTAGTCAGGAAACAGGTAGAAGTGATTTGATTTTTCAACTTGATCTTCTTGATCTTTTACTCGAGCAGTCAACCTCTGACATAGTGGGAAAAAATATTTATTTTCAGAAGTGGATTTTGCAACTATAATGCCTCAAAATACAAATTTTCTAATTTCCAGCTAGAGAACAGATGTATAATTTTATCCTTAGGGCTTTAGATGATGAATTACATTAATTCATATTATTTAAAAAAAAAAAAAAAACCAAAAAAAAACCAAACCCAAAAAACCCAACAACAAAACAACAAATATATGTAATGGCTTTCAGTTTTATTAATGCAGAATTTTAAAATTCTGGCCTCTAGAATATTTTTTAAATCCCTGTTTAAGTTATAGCAGTTTCTGAAGATATGCAAATTGCACATTCAACTTCAGTTTTGAGTGCATTTTTGTACTAAAATAGAGCAATTCACCAACTCATATTCTTCATTTTCCACAGCCTCTGTTTTCCAGATAGGTGTTCAATAATGCCTTTTCAACAGCTTGTCTAAATAATTGCTGAAATGAGAGAAAGCTTTCACTTACTTGGTGAATTATAAAACACACACGTAAAAATCCCTGCTTTTTGGAAGGGTTAAAGCTTTTCATGAAGGTTAATAGAAAATAAAGAAGTGTAGCAATTTAGCGTTTGAAGAATTTGAGCCAAGGTGTCTATTTATCTCTAATGGAGGATGACAACGAAGGATTTAAGAAGTCATCCCACTTATTGTCTCCAACACAAAAACCTTCCGCCTGCATCTTTCAACTTGCTTCACCACTTCTGAAGAAGCAATGGGCAAACTGCTGAATTTTTATTAATCAGCTTAACCTAATGAGATGAAAAGACCTTTTCGGAATTACGGGGGGGGGAGATACGTGCATACAGAGAAAACTGTTTTTGAATGCCTTCACATCTATAAATTTTCTTCATACCAGCTGGAAAAAGACAGACCTCAGTTCTGCTTCTGGCTCCCTCACCTGCCATCCTCCTTTTGCTTTCCTACCTAATTTTAGATCTTCTGTAAGCATATGTTCATGAGGTGTTCCCCCCCTTCACCAGCCCTTCAGGAACAAGTAAAGGGAAGACTTAATGCGGGGTTGGGGTGGAGATACCTTTGGGAACTGAGGCAAGAGCGCCTAAGCTGATAAAACATGACTCTTCTGATGGGGGTCCTGTTTGGATAACTCGCCTCTTCTAAGTTCTTCTTTTCCCTTCCCTCCCTTCCTCCCCCCAGCTCCCTCTCCTTTTCTCTCTCTTGTCAAGCCCACTTCATAAACGGTAGCAGCTGGAGATCTTTTTAGTGGCATTCAGGGATTACTGCCCTTCAGGATTTTAATAAGCCCTACTGCCTGAAATGCCTGTGAGGGTGCTCTCTGAGACAATTACTATTCAGGGCTGGGATTGAGGGCCCTTCATAGCCCAGATGGCCAAGGGGCTGCGCACGGGCAGATAGCATTCCCCAAACAACAGATCACTGGAGCAAAGAGAGTGGGGTTTTTTGTTTTTGGTTGTGGTTTTTTTTTGTAGTTGGTTAGGATGAGAAGTGACGAGAGGGAGAAAAGGAAGCGAATAAGGGGGTTCTATCACTTTGCAGCTAATCGAAGCTAAGTTTGCTCATCCTCCTATACATAACTGGATTTAAACTGTGACCTCTTAAGAGCTGCATTTTGAGGTTACGTACCACTATTCGCTGTAAGGCAGCTGCTCTTTGTAATTTAAAAACACAATACCCTTGATTATGAAGAGTATTTTTTAGCTGCCCCCACAGAAAGAAATAATCTGCAAAGGGCTAGAACAAGATCTCTTCTTACTTCAGTACTGGGAACACAAGACAAAAATTACAGGCAGAACTAATTGGTAGCTGTGGATATCTGGAAAATCTGAAAAATACAGCTGATTAACAGAGGGCAAACGTTTAGCCAGAAGGGAATTATTCTTTTGGGTTTGCTTTTACCTGCAGTATGGCATGGCTTCTAGATGAAGCACATGGAAATGAACGAGTGGACTTCTGAAAAGACCTTTTCCTTGAATGAAATTTTAGCCACTGGAATAAGGGAAGTACAGGGTGTAGGAGAGGAAGCTTGGAGTTGTTTTTGCAAGGAATGCTCCTTAGTGACTTAAGTGCTTGCAAAGCTCATTGCAGTACAGCCAGAGCTTGTTGGTCTTGCAGTCCTGTGCAAGAAGCGGGAAATGTGGCTTATTAGCTGAACAGCTGTTCTCTGTCTGGATGGACAGACATTAATTTTTTAATCCTTGGACCCCCTGATGGCAGAAAAACCAATTTGTGCCTCTTCACATTAAAGTTAATATTTGTGATACAGAGCTCAGTTACTGCCCATTTGCTTTTGACTTCTAGAATGAATACTTCATTCTTTTAAATCATATTTAATAAGAAAATAAAATGCATCATGTCATAAAAGAGAGAAATTGCCTTAAATAAAAAGCATACAGCTGGACTGTCTTATGGCTGAATAGTTTGGATGAATGGGACTAATTCTGCAGTTATTGATCTTGAGGTTTCTTCTCCCATACCCCAGTAAGCTGTAGCAAGTTAATTTGTGGAACGGCTGAAACTCCAATTCAAACTTTAAAAAGAGTATTTGATTGCTCTCCGAGAAAAATAATAGACACAAATTGGTGGTAGGTTTTTGCATGCTGATAATGTGTATGTAAACAGTTCTGCTTCATAAATGGTTGATTTCAAAGAACTACACCAAACTAAAGTAGGATGATAATTTCTTACTCCAGAACATGTGGTGATGGCTAGGGCACAGAGATAGGTTTAAACACTACTGAACTCTTCATCCTTCCTCTGAATATTCAGACATCTCAAGTAGAGTAGGTGTGTGAGGGATACCTCTGTGGTTAAGAAATCATTTGTAACAGAAGTAATACAGTTGACCTCAAGATGATTTTTTATTATCTCTTTTCGAACTGATAAGCATGATTGTGTGGATATACTCCTATGATGAAGCTGAACGATCAGCTTTGTTTCTCTCCTGAAGTCCCATCAGAGCTTTTTTTCCTCTACACTTGTTACTAGGATAACAAAATTAAAAAGAAATAAAATGTTCATAAATCAGAGAGAACTTTACTTTAGTAATGGGTGCAGGTTTCTGACATGTTAGCAACTCTAGTGAGCCAGACAGTGCAACGCTTGCAGAAGTTTCTAAATGTTACAGTTATTGAAAAAAATTCTATTTGCAATACTTTGATGAGTAGCCTCATTGGAATAATTGGGATAATCATTCAAGCGCATAATATGAGTAAAATTTGTGCAGTTTTAAGAAGCAATACCATTTTACATATTGTCTTTTGAGTCCTCAAATTCAGGTTGCATAAGAGTCAGCATTATAAATTAAAACAGTTTATTTAAGATTGAAACTTGAATCTTCTGTTCAATTTGAATTGATAAGACCGGAAAACTTCAGCTAGAGATTACTTCTGTATATTTAAACAGTGCTTCAAACAGTCTGATATGTGGTCTGACATGCTTGAGAACATTCACCGTTTGTACTGCTGCATTTCGGCTCTGGGTTGCAGGATGTGTGGTCATGCTGGAACATCTAGGTTTTCATTTAGATAACGGATTCATGTGTAATGTTACATATAATAGCAATTGTGCTCTTCAGCAGCATCAGTGTGAATATAAGACTGGACTAACAGTGTCATGGCGAATCGGGCTAAAACTTTAGCTCGGATGTGCAGAACTGTTTATAATAATGGTATGTTGTTTCTGTGTGTTAATGTAAACGTTGATTTATGAGCTCTTGGTTTTGATTATCACTTTGGATCATTTCAAGATATTTCTATTTTCTGATATGTGTGATTTATGCTAGGAATGGTATATTTTCAAAAGGACTTCTGGTATGTAAGTTAGTGCCATGTGCATCCACTCACCTCAGAGCATTGCTGCAATGTCCAAATATTGATCTAAGGAAATATTTAAGCTCCGAAGTGATGTTTCCTATATAAGACCTATGATTCCTCAGACTACGTTCAACATCTGGGTTCCTTCTCAATGTTCAAGCTTTTGCCCAATTGTTTTTGGTCTCTTTGTTTTTTTCCCAATACTAGGATAGGTCTAATTTTTAAGACCATTAAGAGATTAACTTCTCACTTGCTGTCTTCTATCAGAATTATTTGTTAATAGCAAAGAATGCTAGAGATACATGCAAAGACAGGACTTGAAAAACAGATACCATATTTGAAGGCCTATTTGTAACATATAAAAGCATATAGCACTGGAATATTTTTATTCCCTTTCCTCCATCTTCTAGCATGACATGTCTGATTTTAGCCTTTTCACATTTTTTTATTTCAGTGTCAGCAGACAGTATATGCGCGATAATTTACCTGACAGTGTCTACTGCTGCCAGGTCTAGAAGCCTGATGGAGTCATGGAACAGCATTATAGTGCTTGTCATTCTAAATGTCATGGGCATTTAGCTAAGGGCTCCTACAGCCTGAATGATTTCTTTCAAGTTTTTATTTTAAAAAAGGCACAACTTTCAATTAGAATTTATGCATTTTTCCTAGTTAATAATAATATATGCCATGAAATAATTTTTGGATCCTAGTATCATAAAGGCAGGTGTGTAAAAAATTGTTTTCCTTTAATTTATCAGCAATGTTGACCATCTTCCTATGTGTTTTGTAATCCTGAATAGTTGCAGAAATCACTGTGAAAATATTTTTAATAAGCTTAGATCAGCTGGATAAAATAAAAACAGTTCAAAGGTGGTTGATAGGCCATTACCATAATCTGTAGGCACTATTTATAAACTCAACCAGCAATTTTGATTCTCCTTCTAGTTGAAGTAATAGTTTAACATTCAAATATAAATTATTTTATTTTTTCCTTCAACTATGGTTTTGCTAACTACAGAATCACATTCTGTAAGTGATAAAATATTAAGCAATTTCACTTCAGAACTTCTAAAATTTTTGACATCTGTCTCATGTCTTTAATGTAGTCTGTGTTTTTAGATTTCTGTTAACGGAGAAAGGTGTTGCTATCTAAACATCTCCTTGAGCACGTCCAGACCATGCTGTTCAAAGTGCTGTCCCACAACACAATCTGATACACTGTAAATGGCCAATATTTTTAGGTGTCCTTTAATGACATGAGATGATAGCATTAGTCTCAGTATGTGGGAAAATTAAGGCAATCCTAAAAATATAGTGAAATTTAGCAGTTAATTGGAATCTTTTTGGAAGCATTCCATGGATGTAGTTTCCCATTTGTATGTTAGAGTGGGTTTGTTAAATTAGCAGTGCTTTTTCCATTTTCTGAATTAAACCCATTTCATCATAAAAAAAGAAGAGGAAAATAGTTTTTAATGACACATACAAAGCTAGGGGGAGAAAATACACGAGAGTAAAAGTACTCTGCTAACCAGTTGGACCTTGATATTGGGTCTGGTTTTATATACTGGTGAACAAAAGGCACTTAATTGGTGTTTATTCACTCCAAGTGTCCCAAACAGTAAACAGGAATAAAAGTGTTCAGAAGCACGTCATTTCCTCACAACTTGCCATGACTCCCTGGCGCTTCTGGTTTTTTCGGATTATTAGTCTGTGAAGGAAGAGATAAAGCATTTCCTTGTATTGAATTTGAGCACGCTCTGTGCTTTGGGCTGAATGAAATATTAAAGGCTGTTTGCGATCTCACAGATGAGTAGGGCAGGCAAACTTTCGCACGCACATGGAAGGCGGGGCAGACTGCGGTGGAGATATCCATAGGTGCCTGAATTTAGGGGATTTGTTCATAGTTGCTGGTAGTATTTTCCTCCCCCGTACAAGGATGTTCCACCCAAATGGTTTGAATGACTACTTTTAATTATTTTTGTAAGCACCTCTGGACTACGTATATGTACTTGTTAATACTTCCATTGACTGTGACTACTTAAAACTATTTCATAAGCACAGTAAACATTACTAATTGTAATGAACTCTCCCAATCTAGCATTCCTGAAACCACTGAACCTGCAAGACGTGCTCCTGCAAATGAGAGGGTGTGGATGTACTGCTCTCATTTTCATCAATAGAACAGATTAATTACAGTTGGAAAGGAAAGCAATAAATGATAGAGTCCACTTGGGAAAGTAAAATTCTTTGGGATACTGTGAGGTGGTTAAAATGTAAAGGGTTGAGCATATCATCGATCTTTATTTCTCATTTTTTTATAAATACGTATACTTTGTATTCACCCTTGCATGATAGCATACATTCCTTACATATATAGCTAGATGGTTGGAGAAGGATTTCTACAGTGTTGACTAATGTTCTTAATACTGTATAATACTACACAAATGGTAATTGTCCTACAGAGGGATGTTGTCCATGACAATCCTTCTTGATTAAAATTACCTTACACATTGGCTCACTGCTGAGACCTTTCATCCCATGGATGGCTGGTTTTACAAGTTTGGCCTTATCTGTCAGCCTGCCTGTGTGGAACCGAACTGAACTGTATCTATATTACTTAATGAGAAACTTTGTCTTAAGTGTAGGGAAGTCTCCCACTATGAGGCTGTCAGCTACCTAAGCCCTAAAATCCATGATAATTACCGTGTCTATAAAATGCCCCTCATTATGGCACATAAAATGCTTGGCTGCAAAGAACTGCTGTGTGAAGACTGTGTGCTGCATACCAGTCAGCATAAAATAAAACTCCTGGGTAAAAAGTAAATAAATAGACATTATACTTGGTTTCATTTGCACATTTTTTGATGAAGGAGATTTCCAAGTTGTCTGGCTGTGGTACAGCAACAATTTCATGCATGCAGTCTTTACCACAGAGGAACTTACTGACACTCCTACAGCCTGGTGTGCCCGTCTAGTCTGTTGCAAATAAATGTGCTGCCCTGGGAGAAAATGGTGCACAAGGAGTTAAGCAAGGCTATTTGCTGTCGGTCAATACTGGAAAAAATATGCAGTAAGAAGCTAGTAACCTTCCAAAGAAGTTGGTTTGAAATATTCATACAACAATAAAGGTGCAAATCCTCCTCTTTATTTGAAGGGAACTTAGCAAAGATGCATCTTACAAGAGGAAATATGAAAATACTTTTCCTCAATTATGAATCGTTGGCTCAAAGCAAGTAATGAAATTGTTTCAGAAAATAACTGCATGATTATTTATTGACTTTGGCCACATTGATTTGCTAAATCATATGGATGCTATTAAGGTTTGCTGTTTTAAGCAACAACACCCACTGCCCCCCTTCACCCCTTTCTTCAATTGACATGATCAAATCCCAACACAGTTTTGAAACCACATTTTGAAAGATTGTGTATTTCACTTATACATGTAATGGTTTCATATTTCTTAATTCTGTCCCCTTGGCCATCCCCACCCTTTGTATTTTAGACTTTTTCTGTGTAGCATGACCCTCAGCTCAGATCTGAAACTATGAACTGTGCTATTGTATGTGCACTTTTGGTTCAAAACTCATTTAACTGGAGTGTGCACTATGTTTTTCAAGTGGAAACATTCCATGTATCCTACATTACAATGTCAAATTACTAGTGGATTTTCAAAGCAAACAAAAAATGTAATTTAAAGCCATCTCTCTCAACTGCGGGTTTTATTAACGGTCCCCTGGTTGTTTTAAAATAGCATATGTTAGAGCTGTCCCACATCTTATTACTGTGAAGGCTGGTGACAGAAATGCTGAATCATGCAAAGAGTATTATAGAAAACTCGGAGCATACTTAAACTAATTCAGATACTGCAAACTTATTCCTTAGCCATTTTCATCTGAGGAGGGCCCCATTTTGACCTTTACCTATGCATTTTGAAGGAGGTATCAGGTGCTTAATCTTTGGCTGTTTGTGAAATACCTGTGAGTTCCATACTAGGAACAGAATTAAACTCTCTGGAACAGAAGTTGTAAAATCTGGTATCAGTGTCTAAATGGCAGTACCAGTGTACTGAATGGCCTAGCAGAGGAAAATGGACTTTCTATAATTAATAGTACAAAATCAATGTTTCTAATGTGCTGTTCCTTAAAAAGGCACTTCCACTCTCAAGTAGCCTAAGGTTGTTTCATAGCTACCTCTTAAAATGTTAACATTGCATTCCCAGGCTGAAACCCCATTTTTAACCTTTCCCTTGAACGAGTTAGAGGTGAGAGAGTCAATGTACCAGAGATGTAAACAGAGTTTGCTGACTTCTGCAGACCATAGACTTTGAAACTTGCTTCTTCTGCCATGTGTGACTCTCAGTAATTCTCTTTTCTAATTAAAAAACTCTTTTAACCCTCTCTGTTGTTAGACCGACAGCAACATTGCAGCAGGCCCACCCATCATCTGAATGGGGGAGTTGACAGTACGTTAAAAGGCTGAGCTTTCCCTATGAGTGCATCGCATCCACCAGCCACATATCACTGCTAAAAGAAACATGGCACGCAGGTGTTTAAATTATTTACACTCATAATCGGCCTTTATGTTACATTGCTGAGCCAAGCCTCTGTTATTCTAGTGCATAATTGATGGTGCTCAGTAGTGGAAAAGTTAGAAAAGCGGAAGTAATGTGATGCGAAAGTTGAGTGAGGCAGCTCCAGCTGGCTCAGCCTGCCTGGTCTGAGCTGCCTGCATGGCTGCCTGGAGAAAGCTGGGACCAGGCATCGTGTCAGGGGCTTGATATGGCATGTGAGGGGGAAAGGATTTCTTCAGTAGAGCCGTATCACTAGCGAAGACTTGATGGCTTTAGTAGTTTGTCGCAAACCGCTTCTGTAAAGTTTTGAGAGGAATTAGAAGTTGTACTCTCGGTAAGGGGTAGTTTACCGTGAATGCTGCGTGATTTTGAATGGTGTGATGACAGGTGTCGGTGGATGGCAAAAGGGTCTTCATGCCCTCATCATTCTAGTACAGAGAATTGCATAACCAGGAATGTTTTATAAAGGCAACAGACCTTCAGAAACGCTGACCATTTAATCATACACAGGAATCTCTCATACACAAAAATAATCTAAACGCTGCCCTATAACTTTTGTAATATTCTGGCTATCTTGGATGCAAATTAGTACAGTATAGAATACACCCAATTATTTGAAAATACCAATTACCCTATTTCCAGAAGCTTCTGCCAATTGATAAAGCATCTTAATGTCTCATTTCTGACATAAATATTGAAATGTTTTGTAAAGAATGTATGTAATTTACAAATATGAGCTCATTTTAAAGATTCATTTCTTCCCTCCCCTCTCTTTGTTGGGCTTTTTTTTTTATTTTAAGTCAGCAGTTTTATTTTTATGTCTCTCTAGCATGCTACATGTGTGCCTTGTATGGTAATGTACCTCACACTATGCTATGACAGAGGAGGAATGATTGCTTCTCCAATATGAAAAAAATAGCCTTTTTATTAAACAATAATGATCGTTGTTTTGGGCTTTGGCCTGTATCTAATAAAGTCTGTAAAAGTTTAGTACTAAATTATTTTGGAACAGCAGCAATTCCTTTGTTGCTAGTTTTTCTTAGATGAATGTCCTAATCACTGAACCCCTCAGCATTTCTTGGTTATTATCATCAGGATAAAAAAGGATATTTCATTACAGAAACAAGGAAGATGGTCAGAGTAAAAAAATAAGTTAGTCAGGAAGTTATTGTGGTTTGTATTATTGATCTCTAGGTACACTGAATTTTTTTTGGTAGCAGTATTTGTCTTTGAGTCAGCCAGTGTTTAACCACGTGGTGTAGTTGCAAGTAGACCTCTTGTGTAACTGGCAATGAATAGTACTAATGAGCAGGACTTTCTCCACTCTTATGAAAACAAGGGTTACAGCTTGTGTAAATTCTACTGGTGTAGCTGAAATGCACATATTATGACAAGGGATGCATGGCTGAAATAATTAAATATTTGTGCACCCCACTTTTATTTTGATAGGAATTGATGCACTTCTAATGGTTGGAGCCCTTGACACAAACACAGTGTTGTAATGCTCTTGAACTGATTATATATTCTTATACTAAGTAACACGCTTTCTTCTGTGCATGTTGGAAATGACCATGCGCTATCTAACTAAACCTTTGCTTCTATTACCTTCATACATAGAGGTAGTGCTGATGCTGGCATTTGAATGCTAAATGCGCATTCTATGACAATTCTTCAGGTGATAAAGTGGCTAATAACTTTTATTATTATTTCTAAGCAGCAAAAGTGAATGTTTCATCCCCATTCATTGTTAAGAATAATGCAGAGATTCCAAATCATTTCATCCCTTTGCTTTAATAAGCTGCTCTCATTAATATTTCCTATATTAAATCTGCCAAAAGGTCCCAAACAAACAGCAAGAAAGGAAAAAAAAATAAGGAAATCTTGCTAAGATTATTATGACAATAAAAATGACAAAAAATTTACAAAATTATATTTCATATAGGAAGCGCAACCTTGTAACATTTAATGAAACAACACAAATCCTTACAGCTTCTTTGATGATGGTGCTATAAAATAACCCTAATAAGCTGTAAGGAAGGGAACCTGTGTCCTGTTGGAAATAATGACTATAGTCCTGTGCCACAACATTAGGAAGGCAAAAACAGAGAGAAAAGTAATTAGACACTGAGGAAGAAAAATCCTCAAGTATGCTGCATTAAATAGGAGCTGTAAAGGTATAATATTAAGAAGCACAATCTTTCATTTAGAAAACATTTTGAAGAATTTCATTTTGTCAAAGTTATTTCTATGCTGGAAGTTACTTTGTGTTCTAGAATAAGGAAATCAGTGTTTTTAGATAGGTACATACCATTTAGATGTTTGTATCTATTTGTATAGATACATTATCATGTGTTTGTGTATATATAATTGCTATAAAACCTCACATTTTTTTAGTTTCACCACAAATATATGAATATCAGTGTTTAAACCAAGACTCCAACCTACCTTTGGCTTTGGAAGAGAAGGAGGAAGAAAAGAATGAATTGAAGGAGGAAGAAAAGAATGAATCAAGTATGAATCGGGATCTGTTTTTCCTTGGCTTCCATCTTTTAATTAATTATTCAAAACATCTACTTAAAAAAAAAAAAAAAGTTTTGTAGTCCTCTAGGTGAATGAAGAATTTAACACTGGCAGATATTCATACACCACCTACAGAAGTGTAATGGCAATGGTGACAGGGTGAGTTTAAAGCTTGTATCAGGGAAGTTCTTGCGTGCAAGCAGTTTAAAAATCCAGCTGTGTAGTCTGTTTTGATAATCAAAGTGCAGTTACCATTTCTTGTGTATTATACAGCTTAGTGAATCAGCAGATAGAAGTAATTGCAATTTAAGAAGTTAGGTATTCAATCAAAAGTTCTTAAAATGGGATGTATCAATCTATGAAACATTCAGGTATGGGCTACTGGTATGTGTGGGCTTCTGAGTGTATCATTTATGTCCCAGGGCTTCAGGACCCCAAGGTTTTGTGTCTTGTTTTTGAGTTATCTTCTGTTTCTGGGACACTTTTCTAAGATAGCTATGTATTTGTAATATAAATTTGTATATATGTGATGTATATTTGTAAGATGGCTATCTATTTAGCAGCTATAAATAGTTAGGATATGAAATTGAAGAATCTCCTTTCTCCTCCAGAAATAAAGATGGGCTCTGTTTTCTCAAATCTGTCCAGTCATGTTCCTTGTTAAACTGTAAGGAGAAGGTTCCAATCCTTTAATACTTTGTTATAATAGTTAATTGGCACTAAGTTATAGTGCATCTGTCTTGTAGAACTACATTTCTTATTGATCCAAAATTAAACTATTAATCACAGAATCATAGAATCGTTTAAATTGGAAAAGATCTTTTAGTTCATCAGATGCAATCGTTAACCTAGCACTGCGAAGTCCACCGCTAAACCATGTCCCTAAGCACCATTTCTCCCCATTTTTTCAATACCAGGGATGTCACCAGGGATGGTGACTCAACCACTTCCCTGGGCAGTCTGTTCCAATGCTTGACAACATGTTTGGTGAATAAGTTTTTCCTAATATCCAACCTAAACCTCCCCTGGCTTAATTTGAGGCCATTTCCTCTTGTCCTATCACTTGCAACTTGGGAGAAGAGACCAACCCCCACTTTGCTACAGCCTCCTTTCAGATAGTAGTAGAGAGCGATAGGGTCTCCTGTCAGCCTCCTTTTTTCCAGACTAAATGACTCCAGTTCCCTCAGCTGCTCCTCAAAAGACTTTTTCTCTAGACCTCTCTCCAGCTTTGTTGCTCTTCTTTGGACATGCTGCAGCACCTCAATGTATTTCTTGTAGTGAGGGACCCAAAACTGAACACAGTATTCAAGGTGCAGCCTCACCAGTGCCAAGTACAGGGGGATGATCACTTCCCTAGTCCTGCTGGCCACGCTGTTCCTGATACAAACAAGGATGCTATTGGACATCTTGGCCACGTGGGCACACAGGTAGCTCACATTCAGCCAGCTGTCGACCAACATGCCGATGTCCTTTTCCACTGGGCAGCCTTCCAGCCACTCTTCCCCAAGCCTGTAGCACTTCGTGGGGTTGTTGTGACTTAAGTGCGGGACTCAGCACTTGGCCTTGTTGAACTTCATACCATTGGCCTAGGCCCATCGATCCAGCCTGTCCAGATCCTCCTGTAGAGCCTTCCTACCCTCAAGCAGATCATCACTCCCACCTAACTTGGTGTCTGCAGACCTAGTGAGGGTGCGCTCAATCCCCTTGTCAGGTCATTGATAAAAGAGAACTCATTGATTAAAGAGAACTGTCCCTAATACTGTGCCCTGGGGAACACCACTTGTGACTGGCAACCAACTGTATTGAACTCTATTCATGAAAACCCTTTGGGCCTGGCCCTGTACCCACTTTTTTACCCAGCGAAGAGTACACCTGTCCAAGCCATGAGCAGACAGTTTCTCAAAGAGAATGCTGTGGGAAATTCTGTAGGTGTCAAAGGCTTTGCTACAGTCCAGGTAAACAACATCCACAGTCTTTCCCTCATCCACTAAGTGGGTCACCTTCTCATAGAGGGAGATCAGGTTTGTCAAGCAGGATGTGTCTGTTGTAAACCCATGCTGACTGGGCCTGATGACCTGGTTGTCCTGTACGTGCCATGTGATGGCACTCAAGAGGATCTGCTCCATAACCTTCACTGGCACTGAAGCGACTGGCAAGTCTGTAGTTAGCCAGATCCTCCTTCTGGCCCTTCTTGTAGATGGGTGTCACATTTGCTAATGTCCAGCCAACTGGGACCTCCCTAGTTAGCCAGTACTGCTGATAAATGGTTGACAGTGGCTTGGTAAGCACTACTGGCAGCTCCCTCAGTACCCTTGGGTGGATCCCATCCAGCCCCATAGACTTGTGTGTGTCTAAGTGATGTAGCAGGTTGCTAATCATGTTTACTACTTAGTAAAGGCCTTTGATGCTATCCCCCACAGCGTTCTCCTGGAGAAGCTGGCAAATCATGTCATAGACAAGTGTACTCTTCACTGGGTAAAAAACTGGCTGGATGGCTGTGCCCAGAGAGTTGTGATTAATGGGGTGAAATCCAGTTGGCGGCCGGTCACCAGTGGTGTCCCTCAGGGCTCAGTTTTGGGGCCAGTCTTGTTTAATATCTTTATTGATGATCTAGGTAAAGGGATTGAGTGCACCCTCAGTAAGTTTGCAGATGACACCAAACTAGGTGGGAGTGTTGATCTGCTTGAGGGTTGGAATGCTCTACAGAGGGACCTGGACAGGTTGGATCAATGGGCCAAGGCCAGTGGGATGAGGTTTAATAAGGCCAAGTGCCGGATCCTGCATTTCGGTCACAACAACCCCAGGCAACACTACAGGCTCAGGGAAGAGTGGCTGGAAAGCTGCCCAGCAGAAAAGGACCTGGGGGTGTTGGTGGACAGCTGGCTTAACATGAGCCAGCAGTGTGCCCAGGTGGCCAAGAAGGCCAACGGCATCCTGGCCTGTATCAGGAATAGCGTGGCCACCAGGAGTAGGGCAGTGATGGTGCCTCTGTACTCGGCCCTGGTGAGGCCTCACCTTGAGTACTGTGTTCAGTTTTGGGCCCCTCACTACAGGAAGGACATTGAGCTGCTGGAGCGTGTCCAGAGGACAGCCACCGAGCTGGTGAGGGGTCTAGAGAACAAGTCATATGAGGAGAGGCTGAGGGAACTGGGGATGTTTAGTTTGGAGGAGGCTGAAGGGGGACCTCATTGCCCTCTACAACTACCTGAAAGGAGGTTGTAGAGAGGTGGGTGTTGGCCTCTTCTCCCAAGTGAATAATGGCAGGACCAGAGGAAATGGTCTGAAGTTGCGGCAGGGGAGGATTAGGTTAGATATTAGGAAGAATTACTTTACTGAGAGGGTGGTCAGGCACTGGAACAGCCTCCCCAGGGAGGTGGTGGAGTTGCCATCCCTGGAGGTATTTAAGAAACGTGTAGACATGGCACTTCAGGGCATGCTCTAGTGCCCGAGATTGTTGGTTTGTGTTTGTTTTTGGGTGGGTGTGGTGTGGGGGGTTTTTTTGTTTGTTTCTTTGTTTGGTTTGGTTTTTTTTGTGGGGTTTTTTTGTGGTTGGACCCGATGATCTCAAAGGTCCCTTCCAACCATGAAGGTTCTGTGATTTTGTGATTCTGTAAATAGTAGCCAATATTTATAAGTTGAGTTAGCACTAGAGAATGTTGTGAAATCTGCCATTTTTGGTTTGGTTGAAGAAGTGTGCTGGTGAGACTCTGGCCTGGGACATGGTGGTAAATGGCCAATGAGCTTTCTGTCAAAAAGATGACAGTTAAATCTTGGATCACAGGACCATCCAGGCTGGAAGGGACCTCAGGAGGTCTGTAGTGCTGGCAGGTGCGCCTGCAGACATGATGGTCTCTGCAGCCTCCAGCTTAACTCAGTCTAGTTTATCTGGAGCAATAATAGATGAGGGAATTACACATCATATATGTAAAACACTGGCCCTTATAGTGCTGTGCCCAGAGGGGTCTGTGCAGGTTGTCCAGATCACTCATCTATCTCGCTGAATTAGGAGGGGCCAAGGGTGTACTTCTAAGATGGTGTCTCCACCTCCCGACTGCCATTTCGATTGCTCAGGCTCACTCAAGCATTAAATCTTTTCCTGAGTGCAAGGGCTTGCCCTCTGCACGCTGTCACTGCAGAGGGAGTGTGCTGCTGGCACCCGAAAAAGAAGTTAACCCAGCATTGTCAGTCCTGCAATGAATCGGCTCATTATGCACGAGGTGGAGGCTTCTAAAAAATGTTTTGTTCTCCTTTACTGAGTTTAAAAGTAATTTTTTATTTTAATCCTTACAGCTGTTTCCGGTCTCTGTTATGAATTTTTCACATACTACCTTCCATACTGCTTGGTGTAATCCATTCCCAGGTGTAAATCTCAAAACATCTTAATATCAAAAGTTGCTCTTGGTTTTGTTTTTGGTTTTAGTTTTGGTTGGGTTTTTTTTTTTGTGTGTGGCTATCTGTGCTTTTTTTTGTGTGTGCTTCCTAGGTAAAAAAAAAAAAAAAAATAAAATTGAGACAGATATTTCCAGAGGCAGGCTGAATTACAAAATCTACCAGTTGCCTTCTAGGATGCTTTTAAAGTTATACTAGTTATCTCAGAATCACGGAATCACGGAATTGTCAGAATTGGAAGGGACCTGTAGAGATCATCTAGTCCAACTCCCCTGCTAAAGCAGGATTGCCTATAGCAACTTGTGCTCAAGATGTGGTTTTGAAAAGGTACCTTCTGTCACATGTAGTTTTCCTCTCTTCCTTTCTTGGTCTTTGCATTTTTTCTGAGTCCAACTATATAGTTCTGTGCTTGATTTTGGGGAGAGAGAGGTGTCTTTAGGGGAAGGACATACTTATTAAAGTGTATAGACTGTTTCTAGGGACTTGCGTATCTGGATGCTCTGGATAGCTCTATGGCGTTTACCTGAATTCTTACTGCCCTTATTTATGACTTGTGCTCGTAGAGAGAACATAAATAGCTGGGGAGAAAAACATGCAGGGAATACTGTCCTGCAGATAAAGGGAGGTGGTGTATTTCTGTATTTAGCTTATCTTTTTCCACTGGAGAAGAAAGAATTAGTGCATCCTTCAGGGACATAAAAGATTTTTCTGCCAGAGTAATTTATAGCATGGACTAAGTATTTTTTGTAGCTGCCAAGTGCTTTTTTTTTATGTTTTTGGAAGTAATAAGGCAGGATTACAAACTATAAATTATTATAGTGGTAGCTGCTCACAAGCTTGCCCACCCATTCATGCTGCATAGTACTTTATGGAAAGTTATGTTTAATTTCACTTAATGAGTACTTAGGACTGAGTCCTCTCAAATGGGCTTTGATGGGCTGTTAAATTTACAAATGTCCTGTAGCTATAAATTACCAATAAAGATTAGTAGAAAGAGTACATTGCCATATATTTCACATGATTTACTTAATGTCACAGTCTTTTCTTTTTTTTTTTTTTTCCCAAACTGGAGGCCCACAAATGGTGGGGCAGGATATGCTAACCATCTGTGATGATTCTTACTTCTGCATTAAGGTTTAGCTACTTTTTGGTGTTTTGATTTTTTTTCTGTTTGTTTTTCTCATAAGAAATGAGTAGAAGGGTATGTGTATGTTTATTAACTCATGGACAACAAGTGGGAATATGGTAGTTGTTGTAATTAATAATATGACATAATAAATAAATCCGATAGAAATGCCTTTTAACCTACAAATGGAAGTCAGATAATATTTTTTATTCTCAAATATTAGTCAATGTTGCATCTAGAAATAGAACATACTAACCATACTTAAATAAAGGTTTAGTCATGAAAATCACCTGTGCAATCAAGTAGCAATTATTCTTTGACTTCACTGTAACTTTTTATGTGAAAAAGGATTATTTTCAGTAGTCTATGGATTTTGGAGTTGGGCCCAAAAATCATTTGCTTTGTATATATAACTGAAGGGCAAATGGAATTTGCACCTTTTTGAAACAGATTTTTTTTTTAATCTGTGAAGGGGACAGCTTGGGCAGCAGATGAAATAATTATGTTTCTTTTCTCCTGATTATTTTCCAAATCCGTATAAAATAGCTGTCAAGCTCTAGAATGAATTGTTCTCCTTATATACTTGGATTTCAGTTGAGTTTTAGATAAAGAAATCTGGCTGCTTTGATTACTTTTTATCTTGAACATGTCATGTTGTCCTCCCTTCATCCCCTAAAAATAATCTTTCATTGCACTTGCTTTAATAAATGTAAAAGCTGTGGGTAATAGATTACAACTAAAAATGGTACTGATTGATAACTGTGTATGAACAACTCGCTTAAGGAGTAACAAATGTGCTTTCCTAACAGTATTTTAAATAAGATATATTTTTTCAATTGTTTTGTTGATTATTTTTCTATAAATGTATATCTGAAAACGAGTGATAGCTCTGTAGTTTTGCATGACTGAGGTTTTATGGAGGGGGAAGATTGTTGTGGTTAAGTGCTTTCAAGGAAAGCCCAATGTGCCTGTGAGAACTTTTTAAAATTATTGCTAACTGTCGCTTTGGTAGGACAGTAGGAATTTGTGGGAATATGTTATATGTTATAAAATGTGAGAGCTGTAGAGTTGTTAATATAATTTTTTATTATTACATGAATATTAAAATTGTGGTGCTATTTCTAGATATAAGTTAAATTTATGCTCACAATCTTATCCATACCTCCTGTGAAGACAATAAAAGTTACAGACAGAATGTAAACTCCTACAAAGGAATCATGTCAGAGATAATCATTTCACTCATCATAGATTATGTGACAAAATTGTTAGCGAGGACTTAGCATAGGAATTGGGTAATTAAAGTACAGTAGTTACCTTTACATGTATTTGTAATTAAATTAAAGAGTTTTTTGATCATTGTCCTCAGAAACATTTTAAAAGCCATTTTATATTATAAACAAGAACATAGACTTCCTTATTATTCTTTTCTCAAGAAAATAATGTTTATTGTCTTCAGGAGAATCTAAGAAAAAAAGCAAAATAGCAAAGCAACTTACTAAAAAAAATGCTGATGTGAAAGATATCCCATATATAGTTCATGCTTCTGCATTTGAAGTAGATGTTTTTAGTGCTGTTTCTGATTTAAAGGACTGTTCTGGAAAGATGGTATGTAATTTTTCAGAGGAGTTTTTTCAGTTTGTATGGGAAATGTAGCAAAACGCTGCAGTTTTCCTTTAAAGTACTGTTTACTTATTAAGTGGTAGGTAGTGGTGAATCCTTCTTCGTATCCAATGTCCATCTGAAGTTTTGACACTGAGATGTGAGATGTACTTCAGATATATTTCAGAGTTTACTAAAGCTGAGATTTGTTTTTTCTGATTGCTTGGACAGTTGGCCTGAGAGAAATATGTATTGCTATTGGTAATGTAGAGTAGCAGTTGGGGAGCAGGACTAGATGCCAAATAGTCTTTGGAAACTGAAAAGGACACTTAAGGTGTACCAGAGGATACCTTGGAAAGGACAATATTTAAAAGTATTTGTAGGTCAATATATTAGGATTGCTGGCAAGTTAGTAAGGTCGTTGAACTGTGAGCACCTCCAGATGTTCTGATGAATAGCTTGCTGAGTAAACTATTGCAAGTGACTTGACCTTCTCTCTGTCAGGAATCTTAATTGTAAAATCTGACATTAAAAGCAGGGCTTTATACAATTCTTGAGAGCTGCTGCCAAATAATGATTTTAAAATCCTGTATTTGCATTCTGGTATCAGTAAAAGAGTGGGAAATAGATGGTAAAGGAGATGGGTGAAGCCAGAGACCCATTTAGGCTAATCGGAACATGGTGGATTTTTCTAAAGGCAGGTAATTCTTTCGAGGCTGTTAATATAAAGCAGGTGGAGTATATCTGAATATTCTGAAATCTGCATGCTAGACATTGGAATTTTAGTTAAGTAAAACAAACAAACAAACAAACAAACAGACTGTTTTTTTTCTGTTGATTTTGGAGGGAGAGAACCTAAAGAGAGCTACTGTATTTTCTCCTTCTTAAAGATACTCTTTTCTGAAGTTCTTCTCTGCCATTTTTGACAGCTATACTTCACAGTGATCAGTCGTTTCTGAAAGAGGATAACTGAAGATTAACTAAGATACCATTACTGTCATTAACATAGAGTTTTATATCTTAGCTCATTAGAAGTAGATTTTTACTTGAAAACAAAAAACAAATCTGCCTTGTGGGTAGCTTCAATCTTTAAAAAAGTATCTGAAAGTCTCCCCACATTTTTTGTTTCTGGTCCTGTCTAATTCAACAATGTTGTTAATAGGAGGTGTCCACCCAAGGGAAGCCACACCTGTAGTGATTGCACCTTATGGAAAGCGAGAATTTAAATGTTGGGTATTTTAAGTCACAAGGTATGTTTTTAGTATCTTCTTTAGAGTATGAGAGGAGAGGTAGCAGTTTGCCACACTTAGACAGTTTGGCGAAGATCTAATCTTTTTGAATTCATTGCTTGTGAGTTATTATTTCTAATCACACGCTTGATTGACTCCAGCTAAATGGCTCTGACTGAAAAGGCAAGGAGTTAAATCTAAAACTGTAAGTATGTATTTTAACTGAAAATAGGGACCATCATGGAATGTGCTCTCAATCAGCACTTGACATTCATCTGAATATATAGCTTAAAAGAAAAAAAAAAGGTGAGCACTGTTCTGTCCTTGGGCAGGAGCAGTATGTGAAAAACTGTGATTGAGCTCTGAGGATGAAAATGGAAGCCCTGGAGAGTACATAGAAATAATAAAACTGAGGCCCCTGATGGTGTTATGCTAAATGTGGTTAATATTGCAAATGTACTATGAGAGGAAAATCAAGTGACCCTTTGAAATCCTTTCTCAGATTGCCAACTCCTTTTGAAGTTTCAGAAATATGCCTGTAAATGAGCTAATGAAATAACTGGTTTTTAGAATAAAATGGGACTATATACAAATGTTATCAATGTTTGGAAGATGCACACTACAGTCTTGCCAAACCATTTCTCAGACAAGAAAATCTTAGACAGATGAGTGGTCTCATTTTTTTCCATAATGTGAGAAACTCCTGAGGAGAAGCTTTTCAGTTGGTCCTAAATTGAAAAGAGTTAGAGGTCATGACACTGGAATAGTCAAAATATAAATTATTTTCTTTTCGGGAAAAACATACAAAAGAGAGGGTTTTTTTTGTTTTGTTTTAACTTATTTTTTTGAATAAGGGAAAAGTAACGATACTTTCAGATTCTGTTTGTACAGGTATTGGAGTTTGTTTTTTCCCCTGTCCTTCAGACATTTGACTTTGTATTTTTTGTTTTATCTCATAATGCTAGGGCTAGGGTTTTTAAGATACTGATGGAGCTCCTTCTAGATTCAGCATTATCTTGTGCTATTATTTTACAATTTAATGGTGAACAAAATGGTTTTTGTCCCTGCAAACCTGTATGCTGTAGAGCATCCAAGATGATGGAAGGAAATTGGCTTTTATAAAACATGTGAATGTATTTGAAATTGGTAACCACAATTAAGAACAGAATTGGCAAAGTGAATCATTTACAAGGCCTAACAATGAAATTTTTTTCCTGTTTTCTTTTAAGGGAGAAAATTGGCAGCAAATGTGGGTAATAAATTATGAGATGTGTTATTTTGCATTTTTTAAGTCCAACTCATGATCTCATTGAAGTCAGTGGAAAAACTTAAATAAAATCAGGAGGATGATATTTCTGAGAACAAAAATTAATTTAAGCTTTAATAACTCCAGCATTTTTTCTTTTTATTTTTCTTTTTTTTTCTTTTAAAGGAAGTTACACGTGCTCAATTTTTTATAATTGAGTTTTGCTCTGAGTTTTAATAATTTAAAAGTGGGCTGATTTATAAAGACATCTCAAATGTTTTGACTTGGTTAGGTTATTTGGTTTTCTTACAGTTAGGGGATTCTGATGGAACATTCAACCATGACAAAATTGTTTTACATTGCAGGTGAGAGTAAGATTTGCATTTGCTGGATGTCATAAATGGATCATGTTAGTGCATGTGGTAGATGGTCCCATGCACCAGGAAGAGTATTTTTGTGAAGGTTGTCAGATAGTGACCACAGACAGGTGCTTGAGTGGCTGTAGGTTCCCCTAGGATCAGAAGGTTAGACAAACCGCCCCTAGGATTTAAACAGGGCAGTTGTTTCATGTCAGTTTAATTATCCTTATGTTTTGTGAGGCAGTCACTCAAGTGGTCTGGAAATATTAGGAAATTGGAGGCTTTCACAGCTTTGAGGGCAAAGTTCTGATTGGGTTTGTTTGGTATTCATTCACTTTGTGACAGTCTTAATGCAAGTGATGGGCTGTTAGAACTACAAGGCATGCTTAGTGCCAGTACAAGATTTAATCGAGACACTATCATTCAGCGGGAAATGCCTTTCAGTCCAATTTTATTTATATGAATCTACTCTGCAACTCAGTAATCTCTGCTTGGGGTCATTACTTTGATTTTAACTTAGCAATTTAACTCCTGAAGTGCTTCAAGTAAAAATATCCTTGAAGGAATAATAAGTTTAAATAGTTCTGAATCGGTTGAAAATAGTTTTTTAATTTAGTTCAGGCTGGGAGCGCGTACTGGCAGGAAAACAAGTAGATCGAGGAGGAAAAAAGAGATTAAGCTTAAATAGTCACACTGTGCCATACAGTTAAAGAATTTAGAAATGGGGCAAAAAGGTTAAATATACCCCTTTCTAGCATCCTGGTATTAATAAATATCTAGTGGCAATGAATAAAAAGTAATTGCCCAAATAATATTTACTTTAATACTTGGGGGTTTGTTTATTTGGCTTTGATTATTTTGATGGCATTACTCATACAGAAGATATAAAAATGTAACTACCGCTTCCTAAATTAACAATTTAGTTACTAATTGAGGAGAAAACATCTTAACATAAATAAAATAAAAATCTCTAGTCATTTCAGCCAACCCCATTGCTTTTATAAAGCACTTGAGATTTTATTTTCATTAGCACTGAGAGGCACTTTGAAATGAGTAACTAGCAAATAAACAAACTGAGATAATTCAAGTTTATATTGTTGAGTTAATAAAACTAATAAAATCTCTACATTTCCCAAGGTTTTCCATTATTACTATTTAATTTTTTTTATTGCAGAAGAAAATTGTTAGGTTTATATAGTCTTAGGCATCATGGAAATTTTCTTTACTGGTTTTATGTTCTTTTATGACTTGATGAAGAAAATGAAGCTTGTTTTGCAGCTTGTGAACAAGGAAAATGTGTCTTTTTAGTGGTTTCATCTGGGTGATTGTATCCTTCCTCATTGTCTTTTGCCTGATGGTGTGTGCTTGAAGGTTCATTTCTTTAGCAGCTTTCCCTCTAAGAGGATTCTGGCAGTGTAGTAGAGATTTTACAGCATAGTAAATAGAAAGTTTCTTAGGAGCTCCTTTCCTTTGGCAGTTACTCCGTTGTGTTAATACTGCAACCAATACAAATGTCAGGAGCTGCAGTGCCGCGTAAGGTGCCCCAGTCAGTCCATTCTGTACAGTTTTGTGCATTGCCATATTGTTGGCAGCTTTTCTCCTATGTGCCTACAGAATATTTTAGATTTTTATTCTTTTAATCATTGCTTCTCTGCTCCCATGTGGTGGTTCTTTTCTTTTTCTTTTTCTTTTTCTTCTCCTTTTCCTTTCTCTTTTCTTTTCTTTTCTTTTCTTTTCTTTTCTTTTCTTTTCTTTTCTTTTCTTTTCTTTTCTTTTCTTTTCTTTTCTTTTCTTTTCTTTTCTTTTCTTTTCTTTTCTTTTCTTTTCTTTTCTTTTCTTTTCTTTTCTTTTCTTTTCTTCTTTTCTTTTCTTTTCTTTTCTTTTCTTTTCTTTTCTTTTCTTTTCTTTTCTTTTCTTTTCTTTTCTTTTCTTTTCTTTTCTTTTCTTTTCTTTTCTTTTCTTTTCTTTTCTTTTCTTTTCTTTTCTTTTCTTTTCTTTTCTTTTCTTTTCTTTTCTTTTCTTTTCTTTTCTTTTCTTTTCTTTTCTTTTCTTTTCTTTTCTTTTCTTCTCCTCTCCTCTCCTCTCCTCTCCTCTCCTCTCCTCTCCTCTCCTCTCCTCTCCTCTCCTCTCCTCTCCTCTCCTCTCCTCTCCTCTCCTCTCCTCTCCTCTCCTCTCCTCTCCTCTCCTCTCCTCTCCTCTCCTCTCCTCTCCTCTCCCTTTCTCATGCAGACTTGAAGTACAGTGAGGAATGAGGGTCTTTGGTCAGTTAGAAATATGGAAGCCTATTTTAAAAGCACATATTTATTTATCTAACAGAAGTCTAAAAGAAACATTTTTTGTCTTACCATAGGCCTTCGTTGTACTTATTTGGATCACAGCCCTGTAATATGCACTTTCTAGTAACAAGAAACCTTGCTTAATCTCAACAAACCGTCTGGAAATAGAACAAATAATTTGGAAAGGTGATCTAACGATTGTTCACTAATATGCGATACTGAAGATATATAATCCTTTTATTTTATGAGAGAATATTTTGCGTTATGCCAGGTGGCTTTTTATCTGATTTTTTTTTAGTTATACTGCAATTTGCATTCATTATCTGACACAATTATCAACTATGTGACACTTAAATCTCAGTAAATATCAAATGAGAAGACAACATGAATGTGGGCAGAGCAAAAATGCATGCAAAATAGCCTAGCAGAGTTTAAATAATCTAAAAATATGATCTGTACATTGTACACAGAAATATACTTGTATATATATGTCTATCCAAGTGTGTGTGTGTGTGCATCTCTTCTGATCTGTGTGTATATGTATATATTAATTCTAATAAATTAAAATAATTGCTTTTTTTCTAACTTGGCAATGACATTGAATTTAAATAAATGTAATTTGTATATAAATATACAAATTATTTGCAAAATATGGTAGTTATTTTCACTGCTTATATGGCAGCATTTCAGAGGGAGGAAGTGGAAGAGCTATAGCCACACTGTTTAATGCTCCTTATTTTGATTTTCCTCCACTTTTCGTCGTAGCCAAAATCCAGAGAGAACATTTTCTGCAGAAGAGGGAGATCGGCACTTCTTGAATAAGCAGATGTTTTGGTTCTTTACACTTTGTCTTGCTGGTAGTGGTATCCTGAACAAAGGCTTGGCTTGGGATGAGGGAGCCATTGAGTGGGGATAATTTCATTTCAGTGTACAACTGCATAAGAGATTTATTTTTTTGCCCCGCCTTTTTTTTGGGTGCAGGTCAATTCCAGTGTTTGCCGTTTTACCCAACGCTGGGTTGTGAATCTGTTTTACGGCTCATGCTCCATTATCAGTCCCCCCTCCTTCCCCCCCTTTTTTTTTGGCTTTGTTTGAACGTCGCATAAGTCAGTAAGGAGTTAATTTCCAATGAATACTAGACAGGAGCTCCTCCGTGTTTCAGTGTTTCGTGCAAGGTTTCGTGTCTGTCACTGCCCCTCTTTCATGCTTCTGTGGGTATGGAAATGATTGGAGACAGAGCGGGGAGCGGGCGGTGGGCTCCATGCTGCAGCCCCGTGACCACCCAGTGTATCACCCATCACCAGTACCTCCCTCATGCTCTTCTGCTGTTTGTGGCACGCAATGCCCTGGGGAGAGTGGTGGAGGCAGCGCCAGCCCAAATCTGCCCTTCCAGAAATTTCTTTCCAAAGCCAAACCCTCCTGCCTGCTGCAGAGGGGGAACACCCCTGGGTGACAGTGTCGGGGTGACTGTAAAAGTGCCAGCTGACACAGTCATAAAATGTGGGTGACGGCTGCGGTCGGTGATGTAGCTGTGTTTCATTGCAGTCGGTTTTTAATAGTCTTAGGTTTGATATCTGAAACCTGTGTGCTGCATTGAAAATGGCAGCTAGCCTTTTTTGTGAAACTCCCACTAAAAGCGTAGCTCTCCTCAGCCCTGTATGTTTTGTATCCTCCGTCCAGCTCAGCGAAGTAAAACCCAAAACACTGGGAAAGAATTACCCATGGAGCAATGAGGAAAGGGAGTGGTTCGGCATTTTTTCGTGATAAGATGTAAAAGGTAATAGCTCAGCAGTTTAAGGGGTTGTTTTGCTTTCTACCTAGATTTCTTAGTATGACTTTGTTACAAAGACTGTCTTTGAATAGGAAGGCAGTTCATGCATTTATTACACTGTTTAGGCTTTCAAAGCCTCATTTATTGGAAAATATGGAAATACCAATGATGCAGTGTTTACTAGCTTGTCTGAAATGGATATTGTAACCTTTGAACCTAAAAGAAAAAAATAGATCATACTTCCTTAAACTAGTGTGCTCAGCAGAGATTCTCTTTATATTATATTGTCTTTGTATGTTCAGAAATGTGAGAATCTAATAACAGTATTGTAATGAAACAAACAAAAAAAAGTCTGAAAGTCTTTATAGTTGGCACAGAGTGCTATAATTTTTTTCCCCCAAGCAAAAATTGTTTAAGCATGTTGTTTCCCTCTATAAAAAATTACAGTGCTGTGTGGTATTTCGTATCCTTATCAATCTGTCTATTTAAGCCTAGAAATAAAACAGGTAGTATAATTTAAGCCTGCGTTTTGAACAGAAGGATGTTTTTTTCTGTTATGTTGCCATTTGGGCGTTACCTATCCTTTACTCTCACTGCCCTTACTGGTCACATTAATTTTTAAAAATTTGTTATTTAGCTCTTATTCATGGTTTTTCATTTATTTTTTTTCTTTTGGCAAAATAAACTGGATTTGTTAGTGTAATCTGCTGAGATGTTCAAATTCGTCATCTTTGTTTAATTAGCTGTTGGGTGTGGAAATAAGGGAAAAGTAGAATACAGGCTAGTTTCATACACAAATATTTTGTTGTATAGAAAGTTACATGCAAAAGGAATAAAGAAAGGAAATGCTTTTTTTAAAAAAAGACGTTTCTTATGATTGTTCAAGATTAGCTGTGGTTGACTGTATGCTGACAGAAAGCTGTTTTGCAAGTGATTCAACATGATGCTGAATCTCCCAGCCATACTTTTTGTTGGGGTTATTTGGAATGGTAACTACAAAAGTTGTTGTTGTTATTACTGTTATTTTTTCTGAACAGTTCGGGATGGCATCTCGGCTGCTTGCCAGTTTCGGCTTCATTCTACTCAGGAATTATTCGCTTCATTCCTACTTGAACCTGCCACTCCTGCAGCTCATGTTTGTAACAGAGATGGACAGATCAAAGGAGTCAGAGCCCCAGGAAGAGTGAAGTAGGGCAGTCGTCATTGGCACAAAAGGCAATTAATTTTAATTGTTAGGATTATTACTTCTTTAATCTATAGGAAAGCTTTAGTAATGGAGATTTCGTGAATTAAGTAAGTATTCTCAATGATAAATCATGGCAGTTTAAGAATTTTAGGTTTTTTGTATGTAGACTTGGACCCCTATCCCAATCCTGAAAATAATACAAGCAAGGCTGCTAGCATCCCACCCAGTGAACAGGAGGAATCAGGTTACTAGGTGCCATGCTGAACACCATGAGTTGTTGTCACAGGGCTGGGTCCACAGAAACTACCAAAGAGGCAGGCCTGTCTGTAATGTATGTACCAAGTGCTTGAGGGACCTGCTGTGGAGGAGCAATGTTTTAGCCAAAACAGTTTTAATAACTGTTTCAGATTAACACCAAACAAAGAAAGGTACTTGTTTTTGCAATGACTTGTCCCAGATGCTATTGTGCATAGGTCTGCGGTCTACATTTTCAGTGGAGTGAATGTTTTGGTCAGAACCAAAACCAGAAACAGATGGACGGTAAGGAGGAAGAGCTGCATCCTTTGGAAGAAGATGGAGATCCTTGCCTTTAATTAGCAAGCCTTCTCTTCTCTCCAGTAAGTGACATGATGAGTTTCTTTTTTAAACTGTGTCTTTGTTGTTTGAGTAGTAGTGAAAGTAACCCAGTCATTGCCCTTCTTCAGTCATTCTGCATCCCAAGGTGGGTTGCAGTTGTGCTGCTTCTCTTTACTGCCACGCTGTGGAAAAAGAAGCCTGGCTTGGATGCTGTACTGTGTTTTCCACAGCATGGCAGTAAAGCAAAACATTGCAGCCTTACAGCTTTATTTCAGTCACAAGCAGGATTGGCTTTTTTTTTTCCTTTTTTTTTTTTTTTCCCCTCCCACTCACAATAAGCAGCCAGTAGATGCACCCTTACAGTTTTGGCTAGGGTACAGATTTATGTGCTACTCTCCTCCCATTACTGTGGCACTGTGTTGTTGACTGATAAAATCACTATGGAAAGAAATGTTTTTTAAATAAAGTAGCGTGCTTCTGAATTAACCATGTACATGTGAATTTAACCATCAGCACCCTATGAGGGAGTCCTACTAAGTAAGAGAGGCATTTAGCATCACTTTTCAGAACCTGGGACTGAAAGGCACCACGTGGCAAGGGGTCCATGCCGAGGGAGGAGAGCCTGGTGTTGTGCAGTGTGTGGGATGGCTCTACCATGGGTTGGAAATCTCCCTTTGTGAGAAGTCTGTTTGGGAGGGAGTGAATGTGCTCAGACACAGTCTGCGTGGAGTGAGCCATTTTTGATTTTTGAGCCTTGGAGTCTTGCCCAGATTATTTTTTGGTAAGCAGCCGGACAGATTTACTGAATGACACTTCGGTAATGAAAAACTGAGTGTTAGCTGTTTAATTTTAAGTGTCTGATCCACTGTATCTGTACTGTGACTTGTCAGACAATGAGCAGTGTCTGCCAACCACAGTGGCAGATGCGCAGGATACTTTGTTCAGTGAAGAAAGGTACTGCCAATGCCTGCTTTGGCTACTTTGCCGCTCTTTCCTGCGCCATTTTTGGAGTTATTTATTTAGGAGATTTTGTCTTATTTCTGCCCATCTTCTATGTCCCCTTGCTGCATCTCTCCCTTCCAACCAGAGGTGAATCTGTAGAATACAGGAGTAAGGATTGCCAGAACTTTCAGCCCTCCCAGTCGTTCTGCTTTGGTCCTTTTCAGGACAGGGAGCAATGCAAGAAATGTTTAATAGGTCAAGCCTTCTCTAGGTTACTGCCATTTAAAGGCCGTTCATATGTACATGAAAAATTTTTGTTTCTCTCACTCCCTTCCAGCTTCTTTCAGTGACACAAGCTATATTTCTTTCTTTTTGATTAATCTTGTGCAGATAAGGAGTAATTGATGCCTTTAATGTAACAACAAAGGAACAGAGCTGTCTAGAAAACCTTGAATTTGTTTTGTCACAACAGTGTCTTTTCAGGTTTCAGCCTCTACAGCCTCAGCTGCCTAAGAACATCTGGGAGAATAAATACATGTGACAACAATGCTAAGACAACTATGGGGATTTTTGTTGTTTTGTTGTGTGAAAGTTTTTTGCTTTGGGTTTGGTGTGGTTTTTTGTTTGTTTTGGGGTATTTTTATGTGTGGTTTTTTTGGTTGGGTTTGGTTTTGGTGTTGTTTTGTTTGTTTGGCTTTTTTTTTTTTCTTTTTCCTTGAGAGTGATAGGGATAGCTCAGTGGCTTAGCTCTCATACTGTTTTTTGGACTCTGTCAATCAAAGCTTAATTAAATGTGTGGCAGAGTGCTTTGTTGAACATTGCACCCTATGATGGTGAATGGGTTTATATAAATACATGTACTAAAAAGACTGAAGTGCATGGTGTTTTCCTGTATGAGTATGTAGAAAATGCTGCTCCGTTTTCCCAGAGGTTATTAGGTGTCACCTTAGAGTGGTAGTTCAAAAAACACATTTAGATCTTTTAGAATTACTCATGCATCATAAAAATAACAGTAGGAACAGTAGTTACTGCAAGAAGAACTTGTAATTTGGTGTGGAAAACAGTCTTTTCTGTTATGTGTGTTCTTAGCAAGGAGAAATACCTTTCCTGCCTAAAGTCATTAAGGGTGTTACGGTGGGATTGTGAGTTAGTTCACTTTCTCAAGAAATGGGAAACTAGGGGAATGAAATGAAATCATTAGCTCTTGGTATGTTTTCTGTTGTTTATTGCAAAGGACATGAAAGCAAAACATTCAGAAAAAAATCTTTCTAGTCTTCCTTTTTCATCCTTCATAAACTAGATGTTTTTTGTCTTCTGTTTTTTCTACTTAAAAATTTGGTTTTGAGAACTGAAATGAAAGGCATGATCATTTGTTTCAAAATAAATGAGAATATATTCAATCACAGTAACAAACAGAGGAGCAGCCTCTGACCAGACTCTGAGGTATCTTGCTGTTGGTGATATTGGATTTAGAACTTTTTGCCAAAAGGAAGGACAAAACCTCATCTTTTCTTTTGTTCATATGACTTTTGGACATGCTCGTAGCAAACCAAGAGCCTACTTTTAGGTGATTGCTAGGCTGCAGAAAGGCATATCGTTATAGTATTGTCTTTGTTAACATCACCTGTTGAGGCACTTAATGCTGTAATACACTGGCAAGCTAGGACCAAAGCACATAATTACACAGGAAATATGGACTGTGAAAGGCACATGCCTGCTACTAAGCTATCTCTGATTCATTCACCCAGCAGGAAAAGTCAAACCATTTGAACAGTTAAA
The DNA here is from genome assembly GCF_964106895.1 of Numenius arquata. NCBI lineage: Eukaryota > Metazoa > Chordata > Aves > Charadriiformes > Scolopacidae > Numenius > Numenius arquata. Next base: position 62,570,332 of record NC_133616.1, on the reverse strand, counting down.
GGAAAATAATTCATGATTGCATCTGTCAGCTTTGGCCAAGCATTTGTGTTTTGTTTTTCTGTGATTGCACTTAAAACTTTTTATGCTCTTTTGCCTCTAAATATGTTGATCACCCATGGAGTCAGATGAGCTTTTCTGATTTATTTCTTCTTAAGAGGAAGAGAAAGAGCAAAGGGGACTTTTGTGACTCTTGTATAATTTGGTTTCTATGCAATTCTGATTTGCCTGAAGTTTGAAATACAGATATTTGCTAATTCACTTATGGGTTCATAGGCGGAAGAAGCACAGAGGGAGAAGCAAGAGGAAAAATGGGAAGAGGCAGAACTATCTTTGGAGGAACTGGGGATTGTCAGCTGTTCAGTGGTTTGGAACAAGCAACCTGTACTGTGTCCCATTCATTCGTTCCTTCTATCTCCTCTTCTATTATCTGTGACTTTGGTGTTCATCCCACCCTAAAATGACCTGAGCTGATATGACATGAAGGCGAAGATTGTGGTAAGGGACAGGGGGCTGATATCCCCAGCAGTACTGATTTAGCTATTAGTTAACAATAGCTACGGAACTTGTTCTTCTTGAGTGCATTACTTGGAGTATTACAGTAATAAGTGGGGAGGTAGTCATGAGAAAATGTGAAAGGGAAGAATTCCTCCAGGGGATGAAATTTTCTTTATCTTTTGTATTTTTGGTAGCATGTATGCATTACTTACTGTATGTTAAAGGTTAAAGCTCAAACTACTCAGATTTTTTTTTTTCTGTATTGGCAACACTTCTGTACATGGCGATATGCCATGTTAACTATTTTTTATTTTGGTATTTAGAGGGGGAGTTGGATGAAGGAGTACAAGGAAAGTTTGATCCAGCAACAGGACTGCCATTCAAAGAACCAAAAAGGAGCATTAGGTCTCCAGTTCCAGATTGCAGCTCACTTAATAATTAAAACTGATGTTCTAAAACTGCAATTTTACAGGATGTTATGGTACTTGGATAAGAAAGAAGTTATTTTTTTCTTAAATAAGTGGCTCTACCAGTTGCTTTTATTTCTATGACCAGGTTGCCTCTCTCATACAGATTACATTATATTCTCATGCCTTCTGTATGGAAAAGAGGGATCAGTGTTGCATGCTTTCCTTATGCGTACACACATACACACACTTACTTTCCCTCATAATATCCATAAGGGGGTTAAGGGAGGGAAGGAAAAGAATATAAACAGAAAAACCACATCCTGACAGCTGCCTCCAGTTAGTCCTGTTTTTCCCCCAGACTTTTAAATCTTACAGTGGCTCCTAATTTGTCCCACATGAGTCTTCTCCCAGTGGGGCTGTTTTCCGTTTCCTTTTTGCTTTCATTTGATCCAAAGTAAACAGTTAACAAAGAATAAACCAATTCAGGCAGCTGTCAATGGACCATCAGCTTTCAGGTGTCTCGGACAGGAAGAAGAGGGCATATTATTTTGAAGGTAAGAAGGGAAAATGGGATTGAAACCTGATGCCTGTGTGGACCAGAAAAGTATCTCCAGGTCAAGTCTGCTTAAGACAGTATGGTCACAGTTTGTCCAGGAGATAAATTTTGGGAGGGCTGATTATGTCTTGTTAATATGTGTGCAAACCTCTTCACGTAAAAAGGCTTTTAGATTAAAAATACATGGCGTGTATGACTCAAGGGAAAAAATAACACTCTACTAGCAATTCATCAGGTCTCACAGGGACCTGTTGAAGTATGCAAACATTGCAGCTGTCAAATATGGTGATGCTGCATTTGTTTGCTGATTTTTAAGATAAGATTTCCTACAAAGTCTGAATGTATCTTTTCTTTTACATAAAGGAGTGTTTAGGAGCAGGGGGATAACCCATAACCCACCTTTCTTAGAGATGTATAGAGCATGTCAGAGCAGCTTTCTCCTACCTGTCCAGTTAGGTTAATCTCTTCTAAGTACAAATTGCTTGTCATGACTGTGAAACTCAACAAAGTCATTTATTATGTCACTTGAAAGCTTCTCTAGTCTATATTTGGGAAGGATCTAAAGGATTCCCATGGTATTTCTTCAAAAAAAAAAACCAACCCAAAACAAGAATTGATGCCAAAATAATGCACTTTATATTGAGGTCTTCAAAATAAATGGCATTGTGTCTAGTTGCCTGCAGGTCATTATTGGCTCTGCCTTACAGTATTAGAGTAAAACCTATCTTGCTAGCTATCTAGGCGTGTTTGCAGAAACCTATCGCTCTATTATTGAAGCTCTGCTTCCAGTGAAATTTGGAGGTATATCTACATAGACTCTCCTCCTGTGATTTTCTTGCTTTGGTGGCTTGCGTTTCTTTTTGTTGTTTTTGGGGGAAGTGGAGGGGGTGTATAAGGGTTGAGTGGAGAATGGGAAGGAGGACTACTTAAGATTTTTTTCCATCTTGTCTACGTTTTGTATGGGAACTATTTCCATAAAAGTAGTTCCTGCTATAAATATATGTGGTGCTTTTGTGTAATGCAGCTCTCGGTGCTTAGTGCAGCGTTCTGCAGGTTCTCCCATTTCTCAAAAGAAGTGATCCATTAGAAGAAAGTGACCTGTGTTTATTAATTTTCCTTTCAACATTTTCCATTATGTTGAAATAACTGATACCAAAGTCATTCTCTAATGGTAAGGAATAATGCAATTAGCTTTGAACACCTAATTCTTTCTCAAGCAAATAGTTCTGTTGGCTTCATCTGAACTTCAGGGAGAACTGGGATCCAAGGGAGACTCAGGCTCCTGAGGGGTAAAATAAGCTCTAGTCCTGCAGGAAAGCAACATAGTGAGGACTAGCTGGGGCTTGGATGTGTTTGCCTGGAAAAGCTAGATCTGCTGAAAGTGAGAAAATACATGTATGGCAGAAATGGACCCAGAGTTCGGTCAGGCTGTGTTAGAGGAAACAGGAAGGTTAGAGTGAGCTTAGGGTCAGGACACCTCTGGGAAAACTTTAGGAGGCAGGGTTGGAGCTTGACTGCAGCCAAGGTTGTGAACAGACAGACAGAGGCAAGCTTAAATGAACACTGAATTTCAGAGAAAGAAAGCAGTAGAGCCTGTAGGTGGCATAAGGTGCCTCATATGTGTTTTTTCATGAAATTGCAGGGCTGCCTAGTGAAATGTCAGAGAAACACAGAGATCTGTGGATGTGATGACTGCTGCTGGGATCCTAGTGGGACGCTGAGCTTAGGGGCAAATACAGATGTCTTCTGGGGTGGGGGCAGCTGAGGTGTTGAACTGTAGTTCAGTATAGACAGTAGGTGTCTTTATGCTGCTCACTGTTAACAGTACCAATTTTTAATTTTACTTTACTTTTTAAACAAGGAATTTGGGCTTTTTCTATTTGGAGTGACTGGTGAAGCCAACATGTTTCATAGCCTTTGCTGTATTTCTGTTACCATGTTGCCATGACATCTCTCTGTGTAAATTTTTATCTAAGTAAAAATACCCCAAATTTCTCCCTGCCTCACAATATTTTGGAACTATCTCAGTGTTTGTTTTGGTAAAGTATAGTAGTAGGGGTACTATTTTTCCTGTTCCCAAAATTATATAAATGAAAGAGCAGTCCCTGTGCAGTTTCATATTAGAGAACAATGTGTATATACAGACATTCTGATAATTATTTATAAAATTCTGTTGAGGCATAAACTTAGTCCACATCAGAAACACAGGAATTTCCAGTGTTCTGCTGCTTTAGCAGTTGTAAGAAGAGAATATGTATATGTGTCCCTTATCCCATTGAAATTTTCTTGTTTAGCATTTATTGAAATGGATCTTATGATGCCTGATGTGTATCTCATGGACAAGCAACAAGGGAGCTTTAGGGCCAGAGTTGCTCTCCCTGAGGTTTTGGGTTCATTTAATAACTTAACATAAGTGCTGGACTATTTTTATTTCTGCCATTTTAAAGTCAAAACTAACTGTCTGTGTATGCTCTGATTTGGTTCTTTGCTTTGGAGAGAGGATATGGCACATTGTTTCAGTGACCCTATCAGCAGTACAACAAGAAAAGCTCAGGTCTGGGGAAAAAGCGCAGAAAACAAGAGTTAGAAAAGCTTCCAGTAACCAGATGCCTAAATTGAAGAAGTATTTCTGTTGGAGGTTTATGTCTTAAGTGAACAAGTTATGTTGTGAACTATGCGTTAATTTCCCTAGTTATAGTTTTTGCTACAGAACTAAAGGAAATTCAAGAGAGAGGGAAGGGGCAGAGCTGGCAGGAGGCTGGGAAGGAGGAGAGACGTCCTCTGCAGGAGTTGGGAGCTGGAGTAGAAATAAGGAGGTAGACATGAATGAGTACTTTGTGGAGAGAAATAAAGCAGTGCATGCACACAGAATGTGTGTATGCAAATGTGTATATTTATGCTACTGTGAAGGGGTGGTGTATATTTATGCTACTATGACAGGGTAGGTGTTGAAATAAGTATCAACAATGCACAGTTTATGGGATTTTTATCGCTGGCACCACTATTTGCCCAACTGGATATAGTAACACATGCTTGTCTCCTGCAAAACATTCCTTTCATCTCCAGCTAATGCTGTTTAATGGTCCTGGATAAGGATGGTGTAAACAGAAACAGAAGCTGCGTGGTTTGTGTATGTGTATGTATTTAGCTTCACCGTTTTTATACTCTCTCTCTCTCACTTGGTGAAACAGCAATTAGAAAAACATTGTCTGGAATGGAGGAAGGACTGTGTGTGGCTGTCATCTCTCACCTGTTTTTACATGCTTCTACTTCAGCTGCATCATTACCTTCTCTTGAGTTGCCTTAGAAGTAAACACAGCACTGCTGAAATAAGAGGAATAAATCAGCTATATCTCTACATATTTGCTGATTTCTATGCTAAAGCGTGGGAAAAGTGAAGAGGATCAGGCACAGATACTGCCAGCTGATTTTTGAGAAGATGAATGTGAGCCACCTAGTTGGGAATTTATTTTTTCCCCTTGAACTATCTTAACGTTTTTACAAATAAAACATTGTCTGGGTTCTATTTTTGACATGGCAGAAGCTTAATAAGAAAACAGAATATTTGCCGAGATCTTTGCTATGGATTAGTTCTTTAGATTTTTCTAAGATACTATTTATGCCCCCTTCCCCTGTCTACTCCCCCCATCCCCAGTCTTTCCCTCCAGCAGAAAGAACAAAAATGCCCCTCCTCTTCAAGGTCTTAAAAAGCCTCTTCCCACCTCCTACTCTGTCTTGTACCCTAAGCTGTATGTGGGGAAGTCAGTCCAATGATGAAGACGTGTCTACTGCCTTGCAGTGTTTGTTAGAAGGACGGAGTGATGCAAGTTCTTCAGACATTTTCATAAAGTTGAAGTGAAGGTAACTGAAGCAGCTTGAGAGAAATATAATTTTCTGCACACTCTTTCTGTGCATGCTAAAGCTGAGAATGCAGTCAGGCCACAGCAGTCATGTACAGTGAAAGAAACTGCCACTGTTTGCTGTTATTCTTTTTTCTTGTCTATTCAGTGTCTTAAGCCGAAAGTAATAAATCTTGGCCTCCTGTGTGAGGTGCATCTATTTCTCAATGAGTCCCTGGTCTAGTTAGTTGTTTCTGCATTTATTAAATGACACAGAGGACCTCCCTTTGCAAAGAGTTGTTGCCTTTCCTATTCCTTATGAAGACGAATTAATAATTTTTCTCTCTTAATTAGGTTCCATCTGCTGTTCCTGTCTTGAATTCTAAAGGTTATAGCTATTACCATATTCATAAAATCGCCCAACTGTGTAAGAGAACTTTAACAACAATTTTAAAGCCAAGTTCCTCTATTATGCCTCATTCAGTGTACATTTTGCCATTAGTGATAGGGGAAGCTGATCATGTGGGGCAAGTCCTCCAAATGCTTTTCTGTTGTCTTATAGCAGAAGTGTGTCATCCTGCCAAGAGAAGTATGTCTGTATTTCAGTAGAACTCATACAAACTAGAGCTTCCAAACACAAAAGGCCTAAATATCTGTAGCTCTAGGATGAAAATCTTTAATAATGTGGCTTCCTCTAAATCTGTAGCACTCGGTATCTTGTTGCTCACTAGTATAAACTGAATGCCTAAGAATATATACTGGCTTTTAGTTGAGAGTGGATTTGGTGTGAACCAGCAGCCTTGTCTTTCTGTCTCAAGAAATCTGTAAAGAAAGCCTGATAGACCAAGATGAATACTATGTGAGTGTCATGTGAGAATTTATTTTTCCATAAGGGCCGAAGGGCACTGAGGATCTGATCTCAATGTGTGTGTCACTTCAGGTACAAGAACTGTAGCCACAAGGTAATCATGTTGCAGTGTTTGGCACCAGGTTAAATTTTCCTTCTCTCTCAGCCTACATGTGCACACCTTTTCTTACCTTTCTCTGCTTTCCTCCCCTGTGTTGTCACAGTCTGTAGAAAGTACCTGAAGGTAAAGCTTACTTTCATCTACTTTCCAGCCATCCATTCCCTCTGATCTAGGCTTACACTGGTTATCTTTTAAATGATAGTATGTTTACAAGAAGAAAGAAAATAAAGACATCTCTGGATTGCTTTCTTGCCATAATCCCTTTCTTTAAGGAATGCCTGGTTGTTCCACTGATAGCTAAATAGTATGGTCACTGTCTGAAATCAGCTTTTAGAAATCGATTCCTCATCTTGCCTTGTGGTTGATTCCTCACCTCATGCAGTGGGTGGTTGTCTTTGTTTCTGCCCTGGCTTCTTTTTCTCCTTGCAGTCTGCAGTGCTGTGCAATACACTGTGCTCCTAGGAAGTTCTGAATGAACATGCAACATGACAGATGATCTTTGGAATGAGTATCAGGTAATTCCTGCTAATCAGAGATTTGGGGATCTGAGAGTTGAGATCTAACAATTCTTCTCTGTTCAATTCTAATAGCTAACTTCCCCTGGCAACCTGTTTCACCCCTTCACTCAAAATTACTGCCTGTTCAGTGTGATTTATTCACTTAACCCTGTGCCAGAGGTTACCAGCTTTGTACCTACGTGCTAAAAGGGAACATGTGCCTCTTCCCCCTTCACAGGTCAGTGCATTTGTCTGAGCTGCTGAGGAGAGCAAGTGCACTGAAGACTGTGGGTGAAGATGGCTGAGAGGTTGCTCAGTGATGGAGGGGCAGGCAGGCAGCTGGTATTCAGCCCTCCCAGCATGGTTTGCCAGAGACATCTGTCAGTGCCCTCAGTCCTTTGTTATAAAGGTGGTAATTTTTTGCTTGCCTGCAGTGGTGAATTACAGTGCTCAACCCCTGCCTGTGTTCTTGTTTGGATCTATTTCAGAGGTTTTGTCTTCATGTTATTTGAGAATGGCCAGGGAGCTCTGGAGCAAAGTGGGTTAAATGTTTCTTAATCACTGTTAATACTCTTTTTGCAGTTGAAAACGATGCACACTTGATTCAACTCTACCTTACATCTCAGCTGGTTTCCTACCATGCTGCCTGCGATGTTCTTGACAGAGACAAGCAGCGATATACTCATTGTTGTTGTCTGTGGACTGAAAATCAGTATGAACTGTGTGCATGTGGTGTGCAGGCTGAGCCAGTTTGTATGCTTGAAGTGACAGTCCATTCAAGTATTGAGATACTGGAGAAATAATCTTAGCGGTGTTGCCATTTGTTGTCAACTCTTGACGTAGCTGGGGAAGAGTGCACAGCTGTGTAATTTACATACTGACATCTATTTCAGAAAGTAGCAATATATTATGGGAGCTAAAAATGAGGCCACATTTCATTTCAGCTTTTGGTGATAGGGTTGGGGTTTTTTTTGGGTTTGTTGCTAATGGTAAAGGAGCTTTTGGGCATCTCCTCAGTAGATTTGTTTGTCTAGCATAAAGTGTACTCACACTTGCAAAGAGAGCCTTGGGACATGGATATTTGACACTGAGCTATAAATTTTCTTTATCTAACAGGCATTTGAATGTATTTCTTCAAGCACTTCGAGAATCCCATCCTTCTGAGTGTTGCCCTTAGAGTTGAAGATTTCAGAGAAGAAATGCATCACAGGAGGGGGCCAAATTCTGTTTGCATTTGTGAAGCTCAAATATATATTTAGGGATTGGTAACACTGCAGTTTGTGTCTGATTATTTTTTTAAGCTTGATGAAGTATGTGGTTATTGACAAATATATTTTTTCCCTAAGGCCTTTTGTGGCTGGGTAATATCTGCCACTTCTTCTGTTCTCGGGTGACAAAGTATATTTGGATTCCATTTATAGATTATTCAAAAGTGTCTGTTGCTGACCTCATGGCAAATTGCTGTATTCATCCCTATCCCCTATCTCCATTGTCTCTTGCTGTCTTTAAGGACCTCTTGGACTTTCAATAATTTTAGGAAATATCTCCTGAGGGGCAGGAGATAAATGGGATGTACCTTGGCCTCCCTACATCACCTTAATTGCAGTTATTCTCAGGATTTGGATTTTGCTGTGTGTCTTCCATGTCTAGTATGTGGTTGCTATTCCAGAATTTGATGAGGAGCTGCTTTAGCTTTGCCCACTTTACTGAACTGAGCAAGTCTGCCGGAACAGGGTTCAGTGCATGTGTTTTGTAGGCAGCTGATTGCTTTGTTTGCTTTTTTTGATTCAAGATGCTGTTGTAGCAACTACAGATGTTTTTGGGATTTTTTGCATGGAATTACCAGCTCCATAGCTTAGGAAGCTGAAAAGCTGTTGAACTAGGAAAGGAATATATATTTTTTTAATTTGGATACCTTTTATTTGGAATTGAAAATGCTAATAATTTAGATCTTATTTGAAATGTAACATACAAGAAAGCATAGATTAACACTCCCTCTTGTATGGCTGGTGTCTTTCCTTTTTTTATGTAAGATAAATGGATGGAAAGCAAACCAGTAATACTTCTTTTTTTCTGGCTTCACTCACAGGTTGAGAAAATTAGGAATTAGCAACTGCGAAAGACTAATGTAATTTTTGGCTTACTTACTGTAGGAGTTGTGGTGGGGATGACCCCCAACAAAGGTGATTGGTGGCATTCAGAATAAAATCATGCTTTTTTGGGATTAGTAGCAGTTGCTGAAGCAATGAATAAACAAGGAGTTAAAGGCTGGTCATTTTTGAATGTTTTAGAACAATAATGAGGGAACAGCAGCAAAGGAGGTACCTCCTGGCCCAGCAAATGGAAGCGGTGCTCCTCCTTCCTTCTACTGGAGTTCTTGTAAAGCGGGAAAGTGTTACCCAAAACCTAGCAGGAGAAGTGTGTTTGTGTTGCACTGAAATGTGCTTACATAAAATCATCATGTATTCTCTGCCATAAAATATGCTAGCAGGTTTTGGTACTGTGTATGGCTTAAGGCCTCATGTGAGAAAAGGTGTTCAGAGGAGAAAATAAAATTTTTTCCTTTTCTCCCCCCAATGAAGGGGAATTCTTATGCAGAGCTGGTCAATGAAATGCTGCCTGCGCCATAAAAGCCAGAATGGTGTATGCATTTGTGCTTTGCCATAGAGGCAAGGCACCTGCTCCACAAGAGCGATCAGTGAAATTACTAGACATAATTGATGTTTGTGCAAAACAGGGAGCATTTGTTTTTTTCCTTCTTGTGGTTAATGTTCAGTGTGATAATGCAAATGAGTTCTTCATACCGCTCCCGACTCTGTCCTGTCACATGTACTTTTTATCTTTTTCCTTTGTCTTGTGGGTACTAGCAGTTGCTAAATGGCTTTTATGGAGGATAATATATTTAGGAAGCAATTTCCATTTGAGATTTTTACTGCTACCTCTCCCTCTCTGTGACCTAGGGAGTGGAAGGCTGATATAATACAGTTATCTTTCCAAGCTGAGTCACTTTAAAGCATGTGCTTGTAATATATGGTTTTTAATAATCTCTCCTGCCACAGAGCAGAAACTGGTCTCTGAATGAGGACAACCAGATGAAACTTGCTTCCGTGTAAACATGGCTTGGGCAGAATCAGCCAATTTCAAGGCGGATTAGTGTCAGCGCAGTGAAAACAGGATAAGGAAAGTATGAATATGGGGAGAACTTGAGCTTCACTTGAGAAAAAAAGAAAAATCTGCATGGGATTGTTTCCCTTCCCTTCCCCCAACTCCAAAATCTTCTTGTCCTGTCTCATGAGCCTTTTGTGCTTTAAGGGTAGGGCAACACAACTGGACAAAAACCTGAAGGGAGAGCTGGCCTCCTGTGCAGGCGAGCACAGCTTAACACTGGCTGCTCTCTCGTCCTGATCTGCAAGGCTGCAGATCCAAATCAACAGGTTTCTGTTCCTAATGCTCCTCCCAGGTGCTGCCTCTCTTGAGAGATCTGTACCAGCTGCACTGGCTGAGAGTCCTTAATACCTGGGCACCTGAAGACATCTTTTTTCCTAGGAGTCCATCCTGTGAATACCCTTTCATTGGGAATGCTCAACTTGCAACACTGAGTTATATTAAAAAATTGTATGTATTGCAAATTTACACTTGAGAACTTGGCTGAGTAGCCTGGACCTCATGTTGTCGCTAACTTTTGTCATACTCTTTACACCTGTATAGTCCAGGACATGCTGTGTGGTTAAATGGGTTTCTGCTGCAGGTTTGATGCACAATGCTGGCTTAACAGGACCGTTTTATTCTGTCAAGTAAAAATGTATCTGAAAATTTTCCTCCTCCAAATTATCTTTATCCATGAAAACAGTAAAAAGTGCAATTTACTTTGGAAATCTTATTTTATGGGGTTTACAAGCAGCTTACTCATTCTTAATACTTCTCTCAGATGTGATTTTTTTTAAATGGCTTGCTAAAATTACCTGACAATGAAGCTATAAAAAGCTGAGGTCTTGCACACCTGAAATGATGACGAAAAAGAAACCCACAGAAATTTCATTGTAATTTCCATGTTGGGAGTGATAGCTGGGATTTTGCCTTCAGGAGCAAAAGATTAGCAAGAAGCAGATATTTTTGTAGGAGTTTTGAAGTAATGATGTGCTTGTCCCAACTTGCAGCAGCTCATTGGAAAGGATAAAATATATTAGTGGATCAGCTTGTTCCTAAACTATGTAATTTAGGATAGCATAAATATGTTTCATGTTAAGTGGGATCTTATGTTGATTTATTACCTTACTAATGTCATCCTTCCTATCCAAAGTGGTGCGTTTCCAGATTCCATTTCCTACTGATTGTTAGTAGTTTCTCTAGGGCTGTAGTGTGGAGGGAGTTTCTCTTGGGATGAAACATTCCTGGAAGAAGGCTGCTTTTTGCTGAGGAGCTGAATGTTGATTGGCAATGTTTTCTAAGCAGGTTCAGCCAACAGCATCCACATATTTGAATCTGCAGAGATTTCTGTGAAAGATCAGTTCTTTTTAACAGTTGCTTTCAGTCACCTCAGCTTTCATTTTTCCCCTCTTTGCAAATGTAAATCATCCCAAAAAGTTTCTCTTTTTTTTTCCTCCTCCTATAAAAACGTATGCAAACCAAAACATGAGGCATTTCTGTTGTAATATTTTGATAAGCGTCCAGCTTTACTAACCCTATTTTATTTTAATCTTCTGTCACACACTGTAGATCTTGGCAAGCTGAAAAGTTGTGGTTCAGCTGTTGTTTCTATTTTATTTTCTGAAGATGTGATATGTTTACACAAATAATGAAAAGCTGTGAAAAGAGCATGATAAACTCTTTCCGGCACCTTCTTTTCTCCTCTGAAGTATTTAAGGGGTATATAAAATATGAAATAATTATCCAGCATCTCTGGAAGTACCCAACTACTTTCTTACAGTGGGGTAGATATAGCATGGAGACTTCTCTTATTCTTTAAAATCATAAAAGGAATCCAGACTGTGAATATATTAAGCTGTTTGTCCAAAAAGCCAAAATTCTCTTTGGCTGTTGTTTAAAATGACTGGATGACTGTTTATGAGCTTTGTTTTGTTTTGTGTCTCTCATACTTTTTTAATACAGCAAACTGTGGCTGGATAGTAATTCTCTGTTGTAATGTGGAAGCAAAGAAGCAGTGATTTTACAGGAATTATTTTTTTCAGAGCAGAATCTCTCGAGCAGTTAAGCTTGTTGTCATTTTAGAATCGAGTGCATGCACCATAAGCAATAAAATTTCCAATTCAGTGGTAAACAGTATCTTTGAACTGAGCTGGGGAGCAAGCTGTCTAATTTAAGTCCTGAGCATGTCTATTGGTAAAGATAGGAAAACATTGTGCTGGAAGGGTTATTTTCAAGTTGCCTGATACCGCTGAGGTCTCTGAAAGGAGCTCAGAGGAGCTAGTTCTGTTCTAGCTACTCTAGTGTTATGCAAAACTGGTAACAACAGATTGCTTTCTTCTGTTGCTAATTTTGGTCTGTACTTATGCACCTGGCATTACTGCAATTGCTTTGTAAGTTTTATAAACTTGCAAGGAAGGTGTCATTAAGCATCTGTTTGTAACTATGGAAGAAACGCTGTCGATGCTTTCACAGAGAATCTTTTTTTTTTTTTTTTTTTTTTTTTTTTACTTCGGTTGTGCACAGATCAGTTTGGATAATCAGAGCAGCAGTATTGGCTCTGTCTTGCACAGAATCAGATCTTTGATTCTGGTAGAAATACTGAAGACTTCTAAGAAAGTTTAGAAAAATGTTGCAAATATAAATCAATGTGCTTCCTTGGTGTGTGTTAGCCAGGCTTTTGGCAGTTGTTGAGTTAGGATAAGAAAAAAAATATTAGTAGTGGAGATTTTGTTAAAATATGGGTTAAGAGTGAGCTTTGGAAACATTTTGATTTCTTACAATTTTGAACGGACACTGGATTTCTTCGCTGTGTGGAAATACTTCTATGAATACTTCTGATGGCCTGAAATTTCACAAAATCATTCTTTTAGTTGCCCAGAGGTTGTAAGGAGTTAAAAAACAGAAGTTAAAACTGCTAGGATGCTAGTGAAAAATTTTACTAGTCTTCCTTTGTGCTTTGTTGTGTCTGTGCAGAGTCTTCTACAAATTATTTCATGCATCTTGTTTTCTTTAGGAGTGGCAATATGAATTGTTCACCTCACCAAAGTGTGTTTTGATCTTGAAAAAAATGCTACACAATTTGAAAATACCTTTATCCCAAAGTCAGTGAGTAGACAGATTCTGATGTGTTGGTGGCAATAAAATTTCTGAAAGTAGAGATCCTGACACCATTCAAAAAGTAGAGAAAATTCGGTAGTAGCAGGTGGAATATTTAAAGTAAGCAGTACTCCAGCTGCAGTGCGGCTGTCAGAAGCTATTGCGTGGATGTTTGTGTTGCTAAATGTGCTTCCTTGCAGCTTCAAGAATGCGATTACGTAGTTGACTAATATGTTGTATTTATGACAGGACTGCTATATTGCTGCACTACTTGTCCAGAGCATGTAAGATCAGTTTTTATGTTCCATGTATATCATGGAGTCAATGATATACTTTAAACTCACAAAACATTTATTAATAAAGCCTTCAAGAGTGAGTATTCTGTGTTGTTTAATTGATAAGGCATTCTCTTCCTCACAAGTTACAGTTGCTATAAGCAAGGGAGAGTGAAAATAACCATTGTATAAAATTATTGAACAAAGCAGCAACAGAATTAACAGCTTAATAGTGTCTTACATGTGATGTAAGAGATCACAAACTACGTCTTTGAAAACAGATAGGTAGAGTGCAGCTGGTGCTACAGTAGCCTCCTGGGGTTTGCTGTTGCTCCTTTTCAATTTCCCCTCATCCTGAGTTTCCAGTTTTAGTCTGGTGAGGATTTGAAGGACTTTTGCAGCTCACTGCAGGGATCTTTTAAAGATATGCATGGGAGCAGCTGAGCCATTTGAGCACAGAGAAAGCTTGAAAATGAGCTGACCTTGAACAAAACATTTTGCTTGGGTTATCGTTGAAGGTAGGAGGGCTGCCTGTTACTTTCTGCAAGACAGCTCACCCATTGAAGTGAGAACCTTAGCTTCCCCTCGGATTAGCTGTGAAGCAGGTGTACTAAGTACTCCGCTCCGGCGTGTGTATAGGTTTGTACTTACTAGTGCAAAATCAATTTGCTTGCTTCTTCCCAATTTGAAGATTGTCTTTTGCCTGACCAAAGTTTTACAAAATGTTTAGCACAGATTTCTGCTAAGCAGAATGGAGTAGTGCAGTTCATTTTTTCCTTTAAAAACAAGCTGCTTGATTGTACAAAGCGAACAATGCTTTTCTAATCAAAGGCATACCTGAAATCTGCAGTTACAAGAGGGTGTCCCCACCCTCCAGTGCAGCCAAATCTCAGTTGAAAAACACAGCCTGCAAGTTTGAATTGAGGCCCTTAGGTTGTTTTAATCTTCAGCATGCTGAGTTTTTTCTCAGCTTTTGGATGGTAAAGAAGATCTGTGATTTCCGTTGATGATATAATTTAACTTTTGGCAAGGTATATGGCTTTGTTCAGTAAGGAGAGAAGAGCTCTGTGGCTAAAGCTACTGAGGAACAGATTTTACATTTAAAGATCACCCAACTAATCTCTCTTTTCAGGTCTCTACAAAAGCAGCTCTTTATGGAGCTCAGCAATTTCAAATAAAATCATCTTTGCCTTTCCAAAACTTGGCAAAAACACTGTGCCCAGATTTCTTCTAAGTAGGAAGAGGCCAAGATGATCTCTCTTTATATTTTGTAATGATATTCTTTCATGTTCTGTGTTGGACAAGTGGATTTTGGATGCAGTCCATCTGGAATGTTAGGTGCATCGTAGAAACATCCCACTGTTGCAAAGAGCTGCTTTAATTTCCAAGTGCTACTAGACAAATTGCAACTCTGCTTCTGTCAACATTATCTCTGGGGGCTTTAACAGATAGGGGTCACCATCCTTGAGACAAAGGCAGATGTGCTTTTTCCCTGTACTGAAAACACTGCTGTACAAGCAGAAGCAGCATCTATGTAAAAATACACAAACACACACTTTGCCAGAATCCCAGGGGCGTACTGTTCATATATTTGTGATTCATTTGTTCAAGAAAACAATAACCAAATATGAATGATGGCTTCAGATGAACTCTGAAGGACACAAGAAATGAGAATGCTGTTTGCTGCTTTGAAATTGAGGAGGATCTTGGCTTAGATTTTGTGACCTGAAAAGAAGTGCTGGCAATGAAAGGTGAAAACCTGTTTGATTGGCCTGTGGTCTTTTTGATCTGTGAACACAATTTAGCATACCATCTGGGGAAAATGTCTTCTACTGGCACAGAGAGGAAGTAGACAAACCAAGAACAGTGTCCAAATATACTTTAATGTCTGTTGCTTTTGATTCTGTTCAGTTTCATTTTGATTCAGGGACTAGAACTGTACATCTGCAAGGTACAATGCACAGCTATCCCAGCCACTGGATACTAGATTACAAGGATATATTTAATCGTATCCCTATTACAATCTATTACCAGGACTTTAAAGATGCCTCTTCCACCTCACCCTCAGCTTCGCCTCTCCAAAAAACAACAGAAACTTGTTTTACATACTTGTAAAGGTGGTTTTTTGTTTTTTGGGTTGTTTTGTTTGTTTGGTTGGTTGGTTTTGGTTTTTTTTTTGTTTGTTTGTTTTTTGTTGTTTTTTTTTTTTTAAGGAGCACTACAAGCTAGCAAAGAAAAATTGAGAGCTGAGGTTTGCTACTGTTAATATTACTTTTTTTTTAGTTATTATTGATAGTGTGTGCACTGCTCTCTCGATTGCATAGGAATCATATTTGAATCTTGCATCAAAGTATGTATTAATTAATTGGATAAACTAAGTTATCAGGGTTCCTTTGTTAGACCGTACTATACTAGCATCGTTTTTTGTAGAACTTTAGTTTGGTTTTTGTTTAGGTTTTTTGACAAACAAATCTATAGCTCTGCCTGTCAAGAAAGAACCTTCTAATTTAATCCTAAAAGAGACTGGCTTTTTGAGACTGGCTTTTCGGAACTGCAAGGCAAAATATATCTAAGGCATTTCCATCTGTCCCACTAATCTCTAGAATCTAGTACTCCCTCAATAGCAGTCAAATACCAGATCTTTTCTCCCTATAAAATTCCTTACAGACGTGGAGTAATTTAAACTCTCCTTTTCTTCTGTTTTTGCACTTTTCTGCTGAATATGCCTGGAAAGCATGAAAATTATGAATTAGAGAATGTAGTAGAAATGCAGTACAATGTAACTAAAGCAAAAACAACTGGATGTATAGAAACTGAGGGTTACATGAGAAGGAAAGGGGGGAGAGCTTAAAGCACACTTCAGCAGAGATGGAGCCGAGTCTTCCTGAGGATCTGAAGAAATTTGTCTTTAGAAAGGGCACTCAGAAATGCCGGGCAGACGATACATCGTTGAAAGCAGAAAAAGAAGCTGCTGACAAATAAGTTTAACATTAGAAGGCAGTTTAACATTAAAAGCTCTGTATGGCTTTCTTCCATCCTCTACAGTGCTGAATTAACCTTCTAAATTTTCCTTATTCATTAAACAAATCAAATCCTCTCTGAGCATTTGAGAAATATCAGAAACTTCATGGTTTGTTTTTAGCTAAAGCTCTGTAATCTGAAAGGATTTCTCCCCTTGTTGCTTTTCGCTACTTTGATGCTCTTACAGAAGGTACTGCTGCCAGAGAGTTTTTGGAATAAATGCTTGTGCTTTGGTTATGATAGTCCAGGTTTAAAACAAAATGATACCAGTAGAGGTGTACAAACCTGCCTGGATGTACTGGGACAATACCAAGCTGTATTGCAGAAGTGGCGGTGGTGGCATGGGTGGGGTGGGAGTAGCAGGGGGGCTGTCACCCAGAGCAGCAGTGTGGGCAAGGCAGGCAAAGAGTTTAAGCGAGTTTGTTTCTGGGCAAAGCAGGCAAAGAGTTTGAGAGAGTTTGTTTCTGAATCATCATGAAAACGATTTACCCCTCTTACTTGGTGTGGAGCAGTCCTGTGCTAGTGGAGAGGTGGGGAGAGGGGCTTGGGCCACCTGATGGATGGGATCGGTGTAGCCCGAGACTAGCCAAGGGTGGGACTGAAAAGAAATGTTGTTTGGGAATGTGTCAAACCCCTCTGTTTTTCTAATTTTATAATCACAAAAGATTCCAGAATTGGTGCAAAATGTTAAAATACCGTGCCTGGAAAAAAACCCACTCTCCTGTCTTTTGTAAGAGACATCTTAATGGCATACATCTTTTTATCCCTAAGCCCTACTATGAATTCTAGTATTTGACCATTTCCCAAGTTATTTTACAAACAGAACTCTACATTTTACTCCTTCCAAAGGGAAGTCTATAAAATGATCGCTTAGTATATTATTCATTTTTTTTTAAAATTTTTTTTTTCCTTTTGGACAGTCAAAGAAAACCTGCCACTATGATGTAATCCTCTTAGCTCACTTCCTTAAATAACACTCTAAAGTTATATGATTGCAGGACTGTTCTACCATGTGAGTCTGAGTGACACAATTGTTATGTGGAAAGTACTATAAATTTATCTTTACCAGTTTATATGTTTGAGAATGAAAGATGATCATGTGTAAAATGACTTACCAATAGTGGGAGGGAGGAGGAGGTTAGTTAAGGAAACAATGTCATGGTAATAGTTGCTCTGTTTCTCCACATCTTGTACTGAGCCAAAATGTTGATCACTTTAAAATCTGTTCTGTGTAAAGCACTTGTTAAGCTTACATTTGGAGATGATCCTTTAATGGCTGAGGGTCCGGTGTGTGTTGAACGCTTGAATTTACTGTGCGTCTTCAGAGACGAGTCAATTTATACGGCATAGCAGAGGAGGTGTTGAAGGCATGTGCTAGAGGGGGTGGTGGCCCCTGGGGAATATTTCTTGCAGGGGAAAGGTTACTATGGTGATGCCAGTAAAGCAAGAAATGAGGTAATACTTTGTGATGGTTGGAGGGAGAAGTGAACAACTCTCACAGATGACTTTTTTGATACCTTGGGCACTGAAGAATATGTTTTGATATTATTTTTTTTTTTAATGTTTAATCTGATTAATTGGTTATGAATTTCTGTCTGCAAGAGTTACTTTTCACACACTGTATTTTCACCTTATGGTCCACTTTGATTAATCAT
The DNA here is from genome assembly GCF_964106895.1 of Numenius arquata. Classification (NCBI taxonomy): domain Eukaryota; kingdom Metazoa; phylum Chordata; class Aves; order Charadriiformes; family Scolopacidae; genus Numenius; species Numenius arquata. The sequence continues at coordinate 62,552,373 of NC_133616.1, read as the reverse complement.
CCATGCCTTCCCCTGGATGAGAAGAAATGAAAGACTCCAGTTTCCCTCTTTGCTGTATTTCAGGGATTAATGGGAAATAGTGTCATGCTTTGTCAAGGGACGATTTTTCATATTAACGTTTGCAAAGCAGAGACAGTGCCCTGTGCTGTGGCTCTTTACCATATTAAACAGGAATGTCCTTCAAAGTCTTTGTCAATGATAGGTATAAATCAAAGTGAGAAAAATGGTACGTACTGAATTTAACATAACTGCATTTTTTAATATGTAAGAAGGCTTAACTTTTCCCCCATCTTAAGTCCATCAAGATCAAACTCAAGCAGGCATTCACATCCACAATTGAAACTTACCAACCTTTTCCTTTAAGTTAATGTTAGTCCAAACTCTCCCCACTGCTTCTGTCAATATATCTTTTAAAGGCAAGCATTAAACTTAAGTTTGCCTTAGTCTTTCTTTTCTTTATTCTGTTTTATTCTTTTTCTTCTTCACAGCTTCAGGCCCAAAGACTTCTTTTAATAGACATTAGTTAAGGCCTGGAATTGTATAGACATTTGTGAAGGAGACTTGAAGTTTGGAACAGAATTGTCCTTTATAGTTTTTCCATGGAAGAAAAAAATCTTCTTATGAGAATAAAGACTTTAACCTAATCTCTTGCCATCTGGAAAATGTAGAAGCCAGAGGTTGTTGGCACTAGGTCACATCCCTTATGTAAACTGTCAAATTCTTTTCATGTTAATGGCATATCAAGTTAAACCCATGAGGTTTGTCATTGGCCAGAGCTAATTCATTGATTTCTTTTTTTTTCTTTTTTCTTTTTTTTTTTTTTTTTAATTTTGATTCTGTCCTACTAGTACTTGATAGCATGAACTGATTTTTGATAAATGTTTGTCATCTCAGTTTAGTACAGAATTTTCAGTCTTTCCCAGTTCCTCAGTTCTCTAGCAGGTGATGATGTTTTTTAGAGCCCTTTATGTGAAATCCCTATGAAGGGGAGAATTTTCTCAAGTGACTTTTGCAGCTAATTGGCTTGAAATGAAGCCGGAGACAACTGTTAGGTGCAGTGAGATGGCCTGACACATGCCACCATATATAATTCTAGCGCTTCAAATTTCTGGATGTGTGCCAGGCTCCAGTGTGGTAGTTATCTACCACAGACTCCTCCACAGACTTAAGCACAATCAATCAAATTAAGGGGCTTTTTTGCCCCTCCCCCGAAGGATTTAGCATGGTGTTTGTCGTTTCCTTTTGTTTGTTTGTTTGTTTGTTTTAGGAGCCGGCAGGCTGGGGGGAGTAAGGTTGCCATCACATCACACCCCTTCTTTGTGCTCACAACATGCACATAAAAGTGACAGGCTGCCTCTGCCGATTACCACAGGAAAACAAAGAGTATGGGGATCGGGAAGAAACAAAGAAAGAATGTTTATAATCATTAACTTTTTAGTCCGGGAAGGTAACTCTCTCTGGAAATTGGCCCTTAAGCTCTTAGCTATATTGACAGCTTTTTTCAAAGAAGGAACACTTGCCAACAGCTGCCGCTACCAAAGTTGATATGTATTGATTTTATTTTTTTTTCTTTTCTGAAATTTTTCACAGCTTCCCTCCCATTCCCAAATAAAAGAGAAACCATGAACTCTGTTTTAGACCTTTTGATAGGCTGAAACATCGCACTGGTGAAACCCTCGAAGACTTGTTATTGCGGAAAACAGACTTAATGTTGCATGCTGAGAATAACAGCCAATAGAAGGAAACCATAATGTTTTATTGCCAGGCACTTTGTACCCAGAATATTTTGCCAGAAGGTAAGATGTGTTTGGGAGAGAACAGCGTACTTGCTTTCGCTAGTACTTTCTTCTTCCCTTTCCCCCTTCCCATGTGATTGGTGTCTTATCTGAAACAGAACAGTAAAACAAGGCCAGACAAACTAAAGGTTGTTACAACTGATGATTTGATTTAGCCTTTATGTTTCTGCTCACTCGTAGATCCCCTGTTCTCTTTGGCATGTTTAGAGGAGAGAGATTGGAGCAGGTGCAGGGCAGAGGTCCCCAGGGCAGCCAAGCCCATCCTTAACCCGGGCAGGTTGTTCTCCCACAGTTGATGAGCAGGAGTTGGGTTTTTTTGCCCTGGGATGGCACATCTGAAGTAGGGTAGTTAAGAGAGGGGAAACTTTCAGGGGTGGCAGCAGCAGTGCTCACAGTAAGTTGCCCGGTGCTTGTCTCCAGCAGTGGCATTGCTGTTGGAGCAGGAAGAGATGAGTGGAACATATTGGCAGATTTTCTTAAGTACGCATTTCCAATTGATGATGGTGGGAGTGTGCTGGCGGACAAGCATGCTGCCTGTGTTACACAGGATTTTCTGTCAAAACCTTGAGGGGTTTTATCAATTATGGGGCGTTGATAAAAGGGCCCCAACTCTGGTGGTGCAGATAACTGTTGCTACAAAATATCTTTGTCACACCCCAGCCCCAAAACAATGTGAAAAGGGAGGGTTGAGTTAAGTGTGAAGGTGGGATGAAGAATAGGAGTGTGATGAAAAGGAGAGAAAGGTACAAAACTCTAACATTCAGTTGCTATACAGAGCACTGAGTTTGTGTTACAGTAACTCCAAATAATGTGCCCTAGTGTTGACTAGCAGGATGTGAAATTGTTTTATGACGCCACCTCATAAATATTTGCTTGTAAAACTTTAGCATTTGCTTGACTTCCTAGTTTTCAGTGAAGGAAATCTGTGTGTTTCTTTCAGTGCTAAGAGCCAGTGCAGAGCCTTAGGGCTGCCAGGCGCTTGCTGGTGCCAGCTTGGGTTGCATTGACTTTGAAGGGAATTGGGGCTGGAAAAGTACTGTGGCTTAAGGTTTGTTATTTTACCGACCCATTATCTTTTCTTTTATCCTGTGGTAAGATCTTGCAGTGGCACAGTTGGTCAGGATACGGCCGATCAAGTTAAGGATCTCTCTGGCAAGGGAGAGTGCCCATGTTGAGGAAGACAGCAGGAGGTGCCCTGGGCAATTAAAGACAGATGTGGGAAGAGTACCGGATCAGCAGAGAGAGGAGGAGTTCACACAATCAATTTAAATTTCTCTCCTTTTACTAAATTAGTCAGCACTGAAGCAATTCCAGATTTTTTCCCCATGTTTCCCACTCCTCCCCCTCCCCCCCAGCCTCCTCTCCCCAGTGATACTGTTCTGCTCTTGACAGAAGCCAGGGAATTGTGCATTCTTTATGATATTTAGTACCCTGCGTCGGTTCAAAATGCATTTCAGTAGGCAGGTTCTCTATTGTACTACTCTCAGAGAGATTTTGTTGGGCTGTAGGGAAATTGTTGTGTATGAATAATAAACATCATCTTTAGGGAGCAACCATTACTTTCAGACAGTAATATTCCCAAGTTATGTTATGTAGTTGCTAAAATATGTCAAGCCTTTCATTTCTCTGGAGTAAGGGAAGCTTGTTCCTCTGCTGTGTATTCCTCCACATACAAGGTTGTATGTACGCTCCCTTGTCAGTATGAGAACCATTCACTGCCCTTGCATTTGAAACATGCTAGAAATTCTAGCAGGAGAACCCCACTGTATTTTTTTCTTGTAGCCTGGAGGGGAACGTGGGTTATTAGTTGTGAAAGAACTTTTTATTCAGAAAGTGAAGTGGTGACATAGATTTGTTTGCTGTTACATTTTAATTGGCAGATGTAGATTTCTTCCATTGCAGTTTGTGAGGTGAGTAGCGTAATATAGCATCATCCCCTCGAAATGTTACTAACACTTAAAAAAAAAACCAAAAACTGTCAAACCTGAGATCCCTTTTACTGGCTTTAGGTGTGTTATGCTGTATCCAGACAGCAAGCCATCTGCACAGTGAAAAGTTCACTGGTTGTGCGCTTTGAGCTTGTAACCACAATATATTGCTGTATCATTGAGTGCCTTGGCTTGAATGACCGACCCAGTGGGTTCCCATGCACTATCCCCCATGCCGGATTATGCGCATCCCTGATGCTGGAGCACTTCCCATTCTAACTGAGGCAAACCAGAAGAACAGAAGCCACACAGCAGGTTGCACAGCTTTTGATGAAGCTTTTTGCACAGACCACTTTCTCTTAACTGGGAATGATCCCCAATAACAGCTGCTACCAGTTCTACTATTAGTCACTCAGTTTCACTTACAGACAAATCTAATCCAAGAAGGCAGTGTTAACAAAATGTACATACTGGCGGAGCAGTTGAAATTACATGCTGCAGACAATTAGTTACTCTTTCAGTGTTGGGGTTTTTTTCCTCAGTTTTTGTGTATGTTATTGTTGCAAATTTCTTCTACTTTAATTTTGAATTGTTTCCCTTTGGAAGTTGTCTTGTGAACACTATAAATTCTGGGTCAGGTTCACACCCATTGCTCCCTCATGTGCTCACAATTAATGAAAATGTGTATACTGTATGTAAAGTCACCTGTTAAAATTCCTTAATACATGAGGTTTTATTGTTCACAAATTAATGTCATGAATCCATTTGGACACCAACCAGGAACTTGTTGTAATTGCTTACACACAAGTAAAAGCTTTCCCTGTGTTTTAATTAGTTGATGCAAGGGATTAAGATGATTATGTGGAAGGCAGTGCAGTTTCTCTCTTAATAAATCAGGCAGTGTGGGTGCCAAATCAGCCCTCGATCCCATTTGGGCAGAGCGCTTTGATAAAGGTACCGATCAGACCGCTAAGGCTTCCTGTGGCAGCAGCAGTGTAGATCATTTGGGTTTGCTGATACTGTTGATGTGCAATGTGGGATATTAATCAGGACTAATTATACACATTGGCTATGAAACAAATTCAAGGCCAGTGCAGGGCATGCTTCTGTATGTAATTACTGACTTTAAGGTACTGGGTTAATTGATAGAAATTAAGAGGACCTTCCATTTACTGACATAGCATTTCAGAATACCAGAATGGCTCCTTCTTTGCAATTTGGTCCAGTTAGTTTTAAACACACGCCAGTAAATGGTTTAGTAGACATCCATTACACTTTGCCTATTTTTTGCTTTCCTGTTCCGTACCTTTTTAGTTTTCTCTTAAACCAGAGACACAGCAAACAATTAAATACTTCAAATAATGATAGTCAGTGTGCTCTGAGACTGCTGTGTAGAATGCCATTAGCTTATGTTAGACATTCAGAAGAATCACAAAACCCTGTTTTGTGAATAACACTGAGGGATGCTTTTTGATGCAGATTAGGAAGTATGCATGTTTACCATATACATCTGATAATGCACTTTATGTATTTTGTAAAGCCAGCAAATGTGCATATATATAGGAGATAAAATCTCAGCCTAGTGCACTCTCCTGTCTATGTAGCTATATATGGATTTGAGTCAGTGCATCTTTCTAATGTATGGTGCAAATGAGTTTATTCAGGAGGGATGAGAGGTGATCTTCAACGCTTCCTTGTACAGAAGGGACACTGGAATAAAGAAAGTTTGAGTATTCTTTGATGGAGATAATTGCAGATGCTTTTGAGTTTTAACTATCCTAATCCATCAAAGGTAAGCTAAGATTGATTAGAGAATTGGATAGGACTGTCATTTCAGGCTTTAGCTGGAATAATATAATGAGAGAAGAGAATTCAACAAATATTCCTCTTGCTATTTATTAACTTTACACTTCTGCCACTGTAATTGTAAATGGAAGAGGGAGGTCTGAGTATTTGAGTTAAAGGAGATATTTCTATTTGAGTTTCATGTCCCTACTTCCTTAATGCATATTGTGTGCTGGATGAATTAAAGAAAATTTAAGAATCAGGTTTTGCTTTTTTAATGTGCTTTGTTGTCATTTGTGCAGCTATGAGAAAAATGCTTTTCTGTCTCTATCAGTTCTGTTTTAATAATAATTGGTGCTAGTGGTAATAGCACTTTTTTTTTTTTTTCCCGTGGAAATATTTGATTGCAGTTCACTCAACGCCATCCATAACAAGCAGGAAACTTGCTACTGTCAAAGTCTTTTTTTCTTTAAGCCTGAACTTCTGTGGCATAAATTGCTTGTAGATGGGGTGTGAGCCAGTCCATTCCCATTGTCTGTGCAGAACTAGCCACGTGAATGCCACAAATTAATCACATCTAGCGCAAGAATAGAAAGCTCTCACCCACTAACACGTTTGTGAAAGCAGCTTTGAATCCAAGGGAAAGAACCTCTCAAACGAACATGAAAAATGTTGGGCTTTTGAAGGCCAGAGAATTGTGCAGCCTGACCGGACCTGCCTGCTACCATGTGGGGGGAGTGAGGGATGGGAAGACGACCAGCCTGGGAGGTTTTCTGCTAAATGATCTGCTTTCACTGACTGATGCTGAGGTCGTAAATGAGCTGCTGGCTGCGGCTGGGTTGGCGCTCAGAGTGCAGTGCCAGCTGTCTGCCTTGCTGGGGAACAATAGCAATACCCTTTGGCGTGTGAGAAAGGGACATTCAGGCATAATGTTTTATTAGACTTTGGGATAACCTTTCCTTTTGCAAACCTCAGGATTCTTAGATAGGAATTATACAGTGTCATTTATAATTAACCTTTTTTCTCCATACCCATTTGTGCATAAGAATTCCTTAAAAGGTATCTGTGAATGGCCAACATTATGCATTCTGGTCGTGTCTTTCTTTTTCTCTTTTATGTTTCCTGTCTGAAAACTGAGGTGATTTTGAATCATTCTTGTAATTTAGGAGGGGGGAAGAAAACCCAAAACACCCAAAAATGAAGACAGGAGTACAGGCAAAAAAAAATTACTGTATTTTGTTGGGGCACACTTGCAATGCTGAGCCTGAAGAGAAGGGTATTGATGTCCTTTCCCTCCCTTCTCCTCAAGTCCCTTGGACATAAAAGGGATGATAGATGGAGAACTTTTGAGCCCCTTTGTTTCACAGGATTCTTGGAGTACAAATTCTTTGGAACAGGAACAGTTTCTATTTAGGTGCATGCATGAAAGCAGACACATAGCAGCCACTGTCAGAACAGACACGTAATTATTATATTTATAGTTATGATAACAAGGCTGAACATGAACTGAGAAGGTAGCTAAAGGACAACTTTTTAAATGGTTTGTTAAAAGCATGGTGTTTGCCTCATCAAAAAACTGCAATTGAATGCTGTTTTCCCTAGTCTTTTGTTTAAACATTTACCCTGAGATGCTAAAAAATCTTGTCTAACAGAGAAAGTGTACTTTTGACAAACACAAACTTCACTGTGGAAGGCCAAAAATTGTATTAGCAAAGAAAATAAAAGATACCATGACATTTACATAAAGATTATAACAAACACAAAGCATCAAGCATGCATACTTTTCCTGTTTTTTTTTTTCTGATCACCTGAACAGCCTGGGTAAATTGAAAGTCATTTCTAGTGTGCAGCCTGAGTTCTTGGGCTGCAGGCTTTGTACTGTTTTCTTCCTTAAATATTCATAATGCTTGTTTCCTGCATCATGTGTACTTTTCTTCTGTCTTTCCTTTTCTGTGCATAGAAAGCAGACAGACCCTGTGGCTGGGGCTGGGGGCGGGGGGGGGCAGGGGGCACACATCTCCTGTGCAGCATCATTTAGTCCCATCGTGGACTTTCTTCATGGCTTTGCCTCGGAACTGCTCTCACACCACTTCTGCCTTCAGATCTGCTGCAGCATCTGTACTTTTCCAACCTCAGGCCTCAAGTCACGCCGAAGGTCACATTACAGCTAACCCCAGAGAGTAAAACACGAAGTAAAGAGTATACAGTTTCTCAAAGAGATGACCCTTCTGCACTTGGCCTCTGGGAAGCTCTGGTATAATGACAGAGCTTAACAGCTTGTGCAAGCACTAGTGGCTTGGGGTTAGCCCTGTTAAACAAATGGCTGGCTCACATTACTCGCTGTCCCTATCATATTCATAACTTGATATTCAAGAAGCACCCTTTAGGAACTTGTGGAAAAGGAGAAAATAGATAGAAGAATTGCAGAGACTTGGTGGTTTGTTACTCACAGATGTTATTTAGAAATTTGTCTGTGTATTCTTTTTCAATCTCTGAAAATATCTTCTGGAAACTCCTGTATAACAAAGTGAGCAGCACTGTTGTCTGAAATGCTGAAAATTCTAGAAAAGCGTGCCTTGCAGGTACCCCAGAACTAACTGAAAGACGTAGATGTCTGAAACCTGAAACCTGTCTGAAACCAGGTCAGCCCTGAACCACCACCTTTGTAGGTACCGATTTTTTACCCCAAATTTTATCATTTTAAAGAGGAATATATAAGTCAAAGTGGGGAAAGGCTGATTTTGTCACTGACCAAGATGGAGTTGGCAGTATGATAACAACTACTCTTAGATACTCCTGTCACCAGAACAAGTTCTGCACTGCATGCATCTTCAGGGCTGTTGACGGCTGATGCTTGCTTTCTATTCATAACTGATTTTGGACTACTCATATTATCACAAGCTCTTATTAGTCTCCTTATCACTTCTTGTTGAGAAACCATAGTATTCAGAAAAACATGTGGAAACCCTGATGGTGCTCTAAAGGCATGAAATACTGTCTTGATCACTGACAAACTCTAATTCCTGCTCCCTAAGTAGACTAATCTAGAAATTGGTACCAATTCAATTTGAAACAATCTGAAGAAATCCCTGGCAGGTTAAAAACGTTGTTGACATCTCAGAGCAGTATCCAGTGTCTGGACTTCTAGGATACCTGTGAAAAGAAGAATCTGGAAGGTTGTCACTTGCTAAATAGTTAATTCAGTATCTTATCAAGAATTTGATGTAGTCCAGCAGAGTAGAGTATGTGGTAAAGTAGTTCTGTAGTAAAATGTTCACTATAAAGTGGTGGTGTTACTGCAAAAGACTATCTTCCCTTCCCCCATCTTCTCCCTTCTCATTACCCCTTCATGTCAGCAGAAACATCTGTTTGCAGCAGTGCGGACCGATGCCAGTTCAAAGGGATTGTGAACCTATATCACAAGTTAAGTTGTCTCTGGAGTAAATAGCTACTGAAATAGTCCAGCATGGTCTCAAAGACAGGGAAGGAAGAATGTTTATTATTTCAAAACCCCCTTGTCTAAACTTCAGAATTTTGTTCATTTACTCTGAAATATTTTTGTTGTTGTTGCTTGCTTGTTTCCTTGGGGTTCTGTTGTTTTTTAAGTATGGTTAGGAAAAATGTGTCAGATATGTAATCACTGCACAGCTCTCAGAGGACAAAGTAATTTTTTATAGCCTGATGGGTGATTTATTGCTGTGTTCAGTTTTTTTTAAATGTCATTAAAACTGGAGTGCCCTTTTACAACTACTTGAATTTGTACGGTTATATTTATTTACATATTACATTTTTGGCTAACTGTCAATAATTCTAGCCTTTACAAAAGTATGTTTGCCTCTTGTAGATTATGTAGATCCTGAGGTAGTACAGATCTTCACAGATGTGCTCTCAAACTCAGTGGAATGCTGTTCGTCAGTAAGACTTCTCCATGCTGCTGTTTTAAAGCAAGCCTGTATTATAGGGACTTATACACCATGTAGGCTGACTGATTCTCTCCTTTTGCCCATTATGCAAATATTTTTTATGTCAGTGCTAATTATGAATAGATAAATTTCTACTGTGATTTGGTTCATAATGTAAGAAAATTCTTTTTTAAAAAAAGTTAAGTGCAAGGAACTTACACATTTTGTATAGCATCTTTCAGATTTTTTTTGTATCTCAAAGTACTTCACAGTAATTGGTTAGTGGCTAGAACCAATCTGAATACATTTTGTCAAAAGCTAATCTATTTATCTTGTCAATTTCAAAATTCACATTCAGGTGAGCTATATATATGTGCATTTCAGTTCAGAGCATTCTGTATTTTTCTATTTTGAAGTTGCAAATCTAAATAAGTTTATTTTCTAAAGGATAATGGGCTTTCCAGATGTATCAGCAACTATCTTTGCTGTTTATGTTTGAGTTATAATGCGACTGACATTCTCTCTCAGTAATTCCACTCATTATACTGCAGAGATCACTATAGAAGCCTCCCTCTTCAGCGAGGCAGAGTTGTTTTAGAAAAACTTCTTTTCAATAATTTATTTCCCCTACTTTGAGAGAAAATATTCTTTCTACTCTTTATGTTATTTAACTCTATATACGTGCTGATGAAATCCTTGAGAGACAGTCACTCTGCATTTAGTCACAGATGGATCATCAACGCCACAGATTATTACTAGGTTTTGCACTAAGGAGTTGAAGAATTCACTGTATATGTGTTTTCTGAAAAGGACAGATGGCACTGGAACCGTGTTTCTACCATTGTTTTTAAAAATCCTTTAAGCAATGGTTGTATAGGCAAATAAGTATTGAGTCACATTTGTTTCATAAATCTTTGGAAGCAAGCACATTAATTCTCCTTATTAAAATTCTATGGAGCATAACCCCCACACGGCTACATTTGACCTTCTCATATTCTCTAAAGCCCCTATTTTTTTTTCCCCTTTGAAAATAATGTTACTATATTATTTCTTTAATAAAAGAAGGGAGTTGTTGGGGGGGGGGGTATTCACTGGCTAATATGGTTTCCCAGATTCAAGATAACTGTCATATCTGGTATTTATATGCTAGGTATCTGCATATTTGATGGACTACTGTCTTAGCTGGAGAACTCCTTGACATCTTGTTTATGTTTGTAGATAAGACCTACTCCATATGGCATATAGCATGAGTGGATAACTAGATGGCTTTGAGTTTTCTTTCTGTATCTTTTGTCTAAAATGCTTAGTGTTAATATTCATACTGTCCTTATGTTTCTTCAGGAAACATGCAAATGCAAAACTCAGACCTGAGAAGTCAGTATAAATAAGGGGTAGTTATAAGCTGTTTGTCACTCTAGTCCCAGAGTTTTAGGAATTTGGATTTTTTTCTAGCATTCTGCCATGTTGCCCCAAAATATTTTAATGTGAGACTGCTGTCCGCTCCCTGCCCTCAGCCTGGATTTCTGTAAGGTTCCTCAGTGCCACAGGCAGAACACTTTTCAAAGAGAAGTTACAGAGCTGCTTTCTATTGCTCTTGAGGTATATCCTCTGGCAGAGTTATGAGTACTACAAGGTCTGCTTTAGACGACTCTCACCCCTTTTGGTATGTAAAGAGTGTGAATGGGTATTTACCCTAGCAATCCAAGACATGTGGCCCACAGAGCAGAAATGATGCAGCTATTGTTTTCTGAGTCCTGCTGGAGGCAAAAGAATATTCATATAGGAATAGTCAGGATATAATCAGATATGGTGCTTTTTCTTTTTTTTTTTTTTTTTTTTTTTTTTCTTCTTTCCTTAAAAAAGAGGGAAAGTGAGGGAATGTGTTAACTTAATTAGTGTCAAGGGCATGTGTGATCTTCATCTCTGCAGGTTACAGAATGAGGATGAGCTTTTATAACCATTAGTCTCAGCTGGGATCTAGTAGCATTTTGTCTGCACTATAAAGACCAGGGTATCTTCACTTCTCAGTCATCAAGAGGAAAATTCCTAATATCCATTCATGTTCATATTTCATATCCGGTGCTCAGCAGTGCTCCATACACACCAGTTCCTCAGCAGGCAAAAACTATTGCTTTCCTTCCTTACAATTTATACAGTACTTAGCAGTATATTAACTTACGTTAAGATGACTGAGCCTGATAAAATGAGGTAGAAAGCTTTTAACCTGTTGATACTCACTTTAAATACAATGTCACAATAATGCTCCAAGGAGCACCTTTGTTTTTGTGGCAAGGATGTCAGCTGGTAAACCGCTGCAGCTCTGCAGGCTGAAGTTCAGTTTATTGCGGGTGGAAGAGACAAAGAAATAAGTCACAATATAAACAGTTAGAAAACTAAGAGAGAATAGACCTGCGCCTCTGGGACCACACAGATCTGCTTGCTGGATGTCCTGCCAGACAACAAGGGACGATAGCTGTCTGAAGGCTTTGCAGGTTTTATCGGAGCAGGGTAATGGAATTGACTGTCTGGCAGACAATCTGATTTGGGAATTCCAGCCAGCCATGCACCCATGTGTTGACTAATAAGTTAGTGCCTCGCTAAACCTTGTCGTTACCTAATATGTTTTTGTTTAACAACTTGCAGGAGAGACCTGTTTACATTGTAGTCTCCCTGTTTTACTCTTTTTCCCCTGCCTCAGAGCTCTGCTGGGTTCAGAAGTTGTGGGCGGAGGTGCTTGGCAGGAGATGCAACTGGATTTCTGGTGTGCTTGCAATACAGTTGTTTGATAGTGTTTCTGAGTAAGGAGGTCTGAACTGTTGACATCATGTAAGTTAATTACCTGTCTAGAAAGAGGAGGCAATATTATGACCAGTATCATCACTTTGAGACTTTGTAATTACTAGGGCAACATAATTACTTGATTCGTGTTACTGAACCAAGTAGCTGTTGGCATTTATTTCTATAAAGTAGGAATTCTTTTAAAGGTTTGCAAAAGGAGATTTCTTTCTAACCAAATTTGAAACTTTGATTTAGGTTTCTTGGTATGACATACTATGAATATGCATATATAGTCTGGTATTTTTCCAAATCTGCTTTTGTGGCTAAACTTTGGCATTTACAAGCAGCTGCACTGTTTTTGATAGTGCTTTTTGTGCTTCAATATGCCCGTACTTTGACATCTAAATACTTGTTCGCATGCCTAAGCCTGATGATTTTAGTAACATGTCACTGATTTGTTACAGACAGAAAACTGTGAGAGCAGATATTTATACTTGCAAAATGTAAGGCCTGGTCAATTTCCATTCGGAGTTCAGACATTTAATTGCTTGTGTATTTGCTGTCTTTCTAAAATAATTCTATATTGCATAGGAAATAATTTTTCACATCCTATCAAAAAATTTAAAATAGTGTTCCCTCCCAGTAAGATTTTTTTTTCTTTTTATGTGAAATGGCTGATGTTTTTCCTACCAAAGAGCAAGGTAGCCAACAGAGGGAGCACAAATTCTGTCATGTTCCCAGTCTTGCTTGTTGGTGATAGCCTGACTGATAGGACAACCAGGAGCCAGGTCTCAGATGTGACACAGAGAGCAGTGTTAAAATATTGCATCAGTGCAATGATAGTTGAGTACATGCAAAGTGTTGTTATTTTTCATAGGTAAAATCTATCTTGATTTTCACTGTTTCTTTTTTGGATTAATCATCCTTAGGACACAAAGTATTACTGAGGAAATAACACCTGAAAAAAACATTCTTGGAAATAAAAACAGCACACATACTTGGTTTTGAGTTTTGTTGTTGTCTTTAGAGGGATCTGAACTGAATACAAAACTGCAAATGTAATGCATGCATTATTTATTAATTATTTCTCTTAAAGATTCGTGAGGGCAGGGACAAAAGGGTAGCATCTGTGCATAATTGGAATATATGATTAAGGGCCATAATTTCCTTTAATGTATATACCCAGAAAAATAGGAAAAAATGAAACTCTGTGATTCTTCCATTAAATGGACCTAGGAACAAATACCTACCATACATAGGTGCTGTGTCTGGTCATTACGATTTATTGTTACTATGATGTTGTGAAGTTACGAAGTAGTATATTAGTGTAGTTATTATCATTGTTATCACTGCTATAGTATTTATTAAATCAATTTTCCTTGAGAGTATAAGGTTTTCCTTTCAACTTTATATTCAGTTGCATGCAGCATTTATGCACTTGAGTTTTAAATTATTATTTTGACAGTCTGCTTCACATTTACTCATTTTAGCCTAATCATGCAAATGTCTAAGCACGTGTTATGACTGAACTCCTGTGAGTCGTTTCTCTGAAGTCAATAGGACTGCTTATATGAGCAAAGGTTTGGGCATGCGTAACTTAAGCAGTAAAACTGCAGTATGCTTTACAGAGACATGGGAGACAGGTTTATTACCTTCAATTTGAATGTGCATTTCCCCATAGATATTTTTTTAACCTCTGAATTTACAGGATTTTGTGATGAGTTTGTAATGCAGAGCTGGAACAGAGGCTTGCCAAACTCATCTCTCATGTATTTAGAGAGACTGCTAAGTATAGAAGCAGCTGAACTGGGCTGGTTTCAAACTGGGAAAATCCACAGATGTAAAAGTCTTTGGAGCTTGCTAGCAATGCTCTGAGACACCCAGCCACCCAGCGAGTGCTAGTGTTAAACCTTTGAGAATAGAGTCTGCTTTCTTGGCAGGGAATTTATTAAATCAAACACTGACCTTTTTAAAGCCAGTAAAGGCAAGTGTTTCCTCTATCTGGATATACAAACAAAATCTCTAGCATTACGGTCTTGCAAGCACACTGCACAGCCTGCTGCCCTCCCCTTTTGTAAAGGAGGCACCACAGGGTGACGACACAAATAGTGTTGAAATCCTGTAATGGTCTCCTGAAGACCTTCCTATCCCAAGTGTGCTATTAATTTGTACTGAAGGAGCAACTTTTGGCTACACAATAAAAAGAAGATAACATTGCTAGTAACAGTAAGGGTTCCTGTTCATTGTAGTGAAAAGCGATGGCAGCGTTGTCTAGCAGGAACTTAAGGTTTGTGTGCGTGAGCAGTGTGGTTTAAGCTGTAGTTTTATAGATCAGTTTGGTGTGTTTATTCTGAAAGGTAGTGGGCACGGGTCTTAGTCGTGTCCTGAAAGAACATGAGGAACTATTTTCAGTTCTCCCTGAATGAAATTGATGCAAAGTATTAACTTCCTTAATTGTGGAAGAAATTTCAGTTTCTAGCCTCCTGGGCAGCTGTGAAAATTTTGTCACCGAAACAGGGTTATTGAACTGCATAATGTTTTTCACATTGCCCAGTAGAAAAGATGAAACCAGAAGTTCTAGGCTGCAAAGCAGGCAAGAAATGTACTGTAAGTGCATGGAGTGGAGATGTAGGTATTTTTACCTCAGTGTTTCTACCATTACAATGTTTTCCTTTAGCTTGTTTATTTGGAAGCCAAAGAGGAAGAAACTCTTTGCATTGCTGCAGCATGTAGAAAATAAATACATTCTGTACTTCTAATTGAATTGGTTTCTTAAGGTCAAATTTTACTCCCCTGCTTGCATAAGCAGTGATGCTAAACTCAGAGAAACCACAGTGCTTAAATTTGACACTTAGAATTCTATTTAAGTACTTTCTCATACATACAAGCTTTGGAAAACAATGGAAATAATTAGTAACACATGCTACAGAGGTATAATGGACCATGGGTAATGTAGCCTTCAAGGGTAGCTAAGGTTTAGAAACAAGTAGCAGCTTTACCTTTAAGTTAAGTTTATAAGGAGGGCATTTTATATTTCTTCCTCTTTCATCACTTGGATCATTTATTTCCCCCTGAGCAATATGAGACTGTAATGTGGAAAGGTTCTGGCCCTTCTTCCCCATCCATATTAGTGATTAACAGAGTGAGTAATGACTTCAGGCGCCTTTGTGGCACAGTGATCGCAAGAACAGCATCCCACCATAGTGAAATGTGGTAACAAATGTAGTAAAGTAGGAGAAAGGTAAAATAATGTCTGCTTTTTGTTTGTATTTTAAGCACAAAGCCCTGTTAATATCTCTCTTCTTTCGTTGTTCTTCACTAAAATGAATAGTGATTCCTTAAATCTGTCTTTTAAAAAAAACCCTTGAACTTCCTTACTTTGATTGTCCAGGGATTCTCAAACCTTTTTATTATTGAATTGTTCTGTAGAAGTCCTGTTTTCCCTCCACAGTACTTTTTTAAATTTTAGAAATTTATTTGTGTGCAAGAAATGCTCTGAGGAATATCCATATTAACCTCATGCTAGGGAAAACCCAAAATAAACCTGAAAACATTTTATTTGAGGACTAAGAATCGGCAGGAAGCTGGTGTGGGAAACAAAACAAAGTAAAAATGTTGTCTTAGAAAATGTCTTCTGTGTATTGGAAATTCCAGTTGTAATTGTAATTGGAGAGAACTCTGTAACTATGCAGCACTACACACATCTGTTTTATTAACTTTGAATTAACTTATTTCAGTAAGTCATGTTCAAAATTTCTATGAAAGAGCACTGAACTATGTGGCTAAAATACACAGGCAGACTGTACAGAATTTCATGGTTTCCTTTTGTGCTCAGCTATCTTTTTAAATGCATTTTATTGCTCTGCCATCTAAACCCCACTTCTCAGTTAGGATTTTGGAACTCAATTATATAAAATTTTATGCTCAACTTGCAGCCATGACTTCTGTCAGAACAGGAAAAACTGGTTCACTCTTTGTTTGCCTATGTAGATTGTGTGTACAGCCAAGTTTGTTAGAAGTTAACAGTCAGCATTTTTCTAGAAGTCCCTCTGAAGTGGGATGACGGGTTTAGATGAAACTGCAAGACACATTCTTGAATTCTCCCTTTTATCCACAGAATACCTTTATCCCAAATACTGAAACAAAAGGTTCAGCTAATGGTACAGCTTTCCTGTCTGGCTTTTAAAGCACTTATTTGAATGAGGGAAGTTGGAGATCAGTTTAGTCATGCCTTGTCTTCTTTGCAGAAGACTATTAGCAACACTTACAACTATTTCAAAAGTAATGGTAGCTCCCATGCATTGGTACCTGTCTGCATGGATGAAGACCACCAACTGACTTCCTATAGTTACTAAGGTATGTCAGCTGATAGGAGACCTTATGTGGTTTTTTGCTGTGCTTGTGGAACTTCTTGAAATAATTTTGTGTTACTTCTAAGCACTTGTATATCAATTCTGAGCTGTTACAGCAGCTAAGAAGTTTGATTTTTCTATAGTTCCATGTTTCAAGAAATGTCAAAAAAATTTTGTTATACTTTTATGGGAAGAATGTACTTATACCATTCCTGGGCATTACCAGTGTTAAGTCCTTTTGCCCAAGAAGAACCTCTGAAAGAAGAATTCATTCATTTTATTTATGTCTTCTCTTTCGTATATATTTACAGGCATGTGCAGTAGACAAGTATAACACAGGATTAATAGCCCCGGAGGTGATGCCTTGCTTGTATATATGGTGGCTCTCTGCCTACCTTGTGAAGTACACACTGCTGCAGCATCCTGCATCACTCATTCACTCTCTCTGGTCCATGGTCCGCAGTTGCTGTTGCAGGATGTCATCCCAGGCTCTCTGTGCAGCACAGGGTGCAGAAAGTACAAGTTGCTGAGCCAGTGAAGGAAGCTCAGCCTGTAAGTTCATTCTGTTTTGTGTTGCTTGGCAAAGTTGTCTTATAAATATGGCAGTTAACACCACTCTTTGATTGCTTTTTTTCTGTGCCATGCATTCAGTTTCCTGCCATTAGGAATAGGATTGAAATCTCTGATGAATTTCGTATAGGTCAGTAGCCTGTATTTCTAGTCATGTTTCACTTGGTTACCAGCAACCAGGACTTTACTGAGATCAGGCGCCTAGAGATTGCTCCATCTTTGAGCCCTCCTGCACACCGTTAACTGTGTTCTTAGTCCATATGTCCCACCTCTTCTCAGGAACAAAGTCGATTTATCTCACTGTCAAAGAAAATTTTGGCTAGATATGCTTGGATTGCACTGATTGCATGTATCAGTGTATGCAGGAAGCTAACGGCCGTAATTAAATATCACTGAACTGCCTTGGCGGCAACTAACATAGCTTGCCTTCTCCAGCTCTGAGCCTCCCTTTGGGACCTTCTTCCTCCCTAGGAAAACTCTGCTAACACTGGTGGCAAGACTTGTGGTTTTGCCCTGGAGGTCATGCCATTACTGTATAGTAACTGTATTACTTCAGTGAAGACACAAAAAGAAGTACAGTTCTTGAGTCTGGTGAAACGAAATTTGCATCTCCTGCTCCTCCATTCTGGGTGCGTGTGTTTGAAAGAGCACACCATGGGAGGCATTTCTGACCACAGCAGAAACTTGCCCGTCCAGTGTGAACCAAGAGGTGGTAGCACGATTTTATCCTCCGTGAAGCAGAAACACTGGGTCAAGGCAGACCATTGCCCCCACGTCATGAAAATGCCTGCCAGCTATGCAGTGTCACCAGACTGCTGAGCAGTGACCTCTCTCCTATCACAGAATTGTAGAATGGTTTGGTTAAAGGTCACCTAATTCAACCCCCCCTGCAATGAGCAGGAGCATCTCCAACTACATCAGATTGCTCAAAGCTCTGTCCAGCCTGGTGTTGAATGTTTCCAGGGATGGGGCATCTCTACCACCTCTCTAGGCAACCTGTGCCAGTGTTTCACCACCCTCATCATAAAAAAATTCTTCCTTATATGTAGTCTGAATCTACCCTCTTTCAGTTCAAAACGATTACCCCTTGTCTTATCACTACAGGCCCTATTAAAAAGCCTGTCCCCATCTTTCTTTTAAACCCCCTTTAAGTATTGAAAGGCCACAATAAGGTCTCCCTGGAACCTTCTCTTCTCCAGGCTGAATAACCCAAGTTCTCTCAACCTGTCCTCGTAGGAGAGGTGCTCCATTTTTGTGGCCCTCCTCTGGACTCACTCCAGCAGATCCATGTCTTTCCTGTGCTGAGGGCTCCAGAGCTGGACACAGAACTGCATGTGGGATCTCACCAGCGTGGAGTAGAGGCGTAGAATTACCTCCCTTCACCTGCTGGCCATACTTCTTTTGATGCAGCCCGAGATGCAGTTGGCTCTTTGGACTGCAAGCACACATTGCTGTTCCTCCACCAGTACCCCGAAGTCCTTCTCTTCAGGGCTGCTCTCAATCCCTTCATCCCCCAGCCTGTATTGATACCAGGGCTTGTCCCGACCCAGGTGCAGAACCCAGAACTCTCCACTTAGCCTTGTTGAACTTTATGGTGTTCACATGGGCCCACTGCTTGAGCTTGTTCAGGTCTCTCTGAATGGCATCCTGAACCCATCTCTAAGCCTGTCTATCAGGATCCCCATTAGAATTAGAGGGGTGCATATGTTTTATTGGCCAGCGCAATCCAGCTCCTGGGAAACAGCTAATTGGATCTTATTAGATATTCCTGTTAAATTCATGAAAACTTGCATATCTGATAATTGCTTTCTGTTATCCATGATCTGTGAGTAACTATTATGGTGTGGAATATGCATGACATAGGCACTAGATGGTAGGATGTAAGTCATGCTGCTACTCTAGGAGAGGTAAATATTACTTTACATTTACAAACTAATGAATCCATGCGCACCACAGCATCTTTGTTGGCATTACAAGCAGGTCATAACTCATAAATCAGGGTTTACATAAAGCTGCCTTTGTTAAAAGAGTCTTTTTTGTGTCTCAGAGTGTGGGGGATGCCCATTTGTGTTATTTTCAATGTGTTACAATTTTCAGACAACAGAAATGTGGTGCAGTATTTACCATGCTCTGTGTTTGCAATAAGAGGACAAGACTAGAGGAATATTACAAAAGGCGGCTGCTTTTTCTCACAGTTTGATTAAAACAATCCTGCTTATATCTGCTAGGTTGTCAGCTCAGGCTGGTCTCCAACTCTTTTCCTGCCTCATTTTTCCATCCATCATTCCTGAAAGCACAGAAAGAGGAATA